>NC_091070.1:25513106-25816136 GCF_032405125.1 Capricornis sumatraensis | reverse complement strand
AAAAATGCTGCTAAAGGGACTTCCCTGGTGGCCTCGTTGCTAAGACCCTGTACTCCCAATGCAGGGAGCCCAATGCAGGTTCAATCCCTGGTCAGGGAAGTAGATTCCACATGCAGTAGCTAAACACAACTAAGACCCAGCATGGCCAAAAAAAAAAAAAAAAAAAGATGCTACTAGAGGACATCCTGAACAGCACAGCCCAGTAACGCTGTGCGCCTGACCTTTGAATGATGCGGGCTACTAGTGATAACATAGCTGTGGATCTGTGGCCGTTGGGAACTCTTTCCTAGTGTTCATTTTTGTTTATGATTTAAACTTAATTTTCCTTCATTACTTCTGGAACACCTGATGTTAAAACAAGGTTTTCTTTTTTTTTTTTTTTAAACAAGGTTTTCTAAAAAAGGAATTGGCAGTGAGGGCAGTGGGTCTCAAACCTGGCTGACCATTAGAATCACCTGGGGAGTTTTGGCCTCCCCATCCCCTCCTCCAGGGTTGTACCCCCAACCAACTAAAACAGAACCCCTGGGGGTGGGACCCAGGCATTGGTATTTTTAAGCTCTTCTAATAGGCAGCCAGGGTTGAGAACCCATGGTTCATAAAGGATTCATAGAGGATCTCAGCCTTGATAGAGAGGAATGCCAGCTAATTACAGAGACTCTCTGACCACCCGCTGAATCTTGTACTCAAAGTATTAGGATATTTGTTCAGAGGAATGTTTTACCTTGTCACCTTTGTTTAACCTTTACTAGTTAAGAAGAAGAAAAGTGTGGTGAGCAGTTGAAAAAAAAGATAGTTATAAATTAAGAAAGTCCTATTTGGAGTCCAACTCAAGCATCAGCCTCTGAGCTGAAATCCGCTGTGACTATTAAAGAAAACCTTTTTGATCTATCAAACATAAGAATGCATCAGAATCCTCTGGAGGACTTGTTAAAAAGAATCCTCTGGGTGGGCCCCATCCCAGTAGTTTCTGATTCGATAAATCTATGACCTGAAAATTTATATTTTTAACAAGCTCAGCTTGGTTGCAGGTGCACTGCCTCTGAGCTACTTGCTCTAAAGGTTTCTCTTGTTGGTTTTTTTTTTTTTTTTCCATTGTTGGTTTTTTAAATCCTTTCTCCTAATGACGGACAACTGGGCTGTTGCCAGATTCTGGATATAATGAATAATGCTGTTATAAACATTCTCGTAGAAGTCTTTTTACGATCATGTGCTTTCATGGGTTAAAAACCTGCATGTGGAATTGTTGGATCACAGGGTAGGTGTATGTTTAGTTCTAAATGAAACCACTAGCCTTTTCCAGAGTGATCGTACATGTCACCCTCTCACCAGCAGTGTGAGGGCTCTGGTTCCTTGACACCCTTGCCAACATTTGGTGTTGTCCCTCTTTTCAACTTTAGTCATTCTGCCAGTGGATGTGGAGGGGTATTGTTAAAGAAAAAATGATTCATGACACATGTTAAAGAAGACTTTATTCAAGGAGGACTACTATGATGGTGTTTTGCAGTGGGGGAGAGAGATTGGGCTCAAGTCTGAATACAGCAAGGAAAATTGGGAGTTGATAGCATTCTTTGGCATTGCCTTTCTTTGGGATTGGAATGAAAACTGACCTTTTCCAGTCCTGTGCTGAGTTTTCCAGATTTGCTGGCATATGAATGCAGCACTTTCACAGCATCATCTTTTAGGATTTGAAATAGCTCAACTGGAATTCCATCACCTCCATTAGCTTCGTACGTAGTGATATGTCCTAAGGCCCACTTGACTTCACATTCCAGGACGTCTGGCTCTAGGTGAGTGATCACACCATCGTGGTTATGAGTCATGAAGATCTTTTTTGTGTAGTTCTTCTGTGTATTCTTGCCACCTCTTCTTCATATCTTCTGCTTCTGTTAGGTCCGTACCATTTCTGTCCTTTATTGTGCCCATCTTTGCATGAAATGTTCCCTTGGTATCTCTAATTTTCTTGAAGAGTTCTCTAGTCTTTTCCATTCTATTGTTTTCCTCTATTTCTTTGCTTTGATCACTGAGGAAGGCTTTCTTATCTCTCCTTGCTATTCTTTGGAACTCTCCATTCAGATGGGTATATGTTTCCTTTTCTCCTTTGCCTTTAGCTTCTCTTCTTTTCTCAAGTATTTGTAAGGCCTCCTCAGACAACCATTTTGCCTTTTTGCATTTTTTTTTCTTGCAGATGGTCTTGATCACTGCCTCCTGTACAATGTCACGAACCTCCATCCATAGTTCTTCAGGAACTCTGTCTATTAGATCTAATCCCTTGAATTTGTTTGTTATGTCCACTGTATAGTCATAAGGGATTTGATTTAAGTCATACTTGAATGGTCTGGTGGTTTTCCCCACTTTCTTCTATTTAAGTCTGAATTTGGTAATAAGGAGTTCATGATCTGAGCCACAGTCAGCTCCCAGTCTTGTTTTTGCTGACTGTATAGCGCTTCTCCATCTTTGGTTGCAAAGAATATAATCAATCTGATTTTAGTATTGACCACCTGGTGATGTCCATGTGAAGAGTCTTCTCTTGTGTTGTTGGAAGAGGGTGTTTGCTATGACCAGTGCATTCTCTTGGCAAAACTCTGTTAGCCTTTGCCCTGCTTCATTCTGTACTCCAAGACCAAATTTGCCTGTTACTCCAGTTATCTCTTGACTTCCTACTTTTGCATTGCAGTCCCCTATAATGAAAAGGACATCTTTTTTGGGTTTTAGTTTTAGAAGTTGTAGGTCTTCATAGAACCGTTCAACTTAAGCTTCTTCAGCATTACTGGTTTGGGCATAGACTTGGATTACTGTGATACTGAATGGTTTGCCTTGGAAACGAACAGAGATCATTCTCTCGTTTTTGAGATTGCATCCGATACTGCATTTTGGACTCTTTTGTTGACTATGATGGCTACTCCATTTCTTCTAAGGGATTCTTGCCCACAGTAGTAGATATAATGGTCATCTGAGTTAAATTCACCCATTCCAGTCCATTTTAGTTCACTGATTCCTAAAATGTTGATGTTCACTCTTGCCATCTCCTGTTTGACCACTTCCAATTTACCTTGATTCATGGACCTAATATTCCAGGTTCCTAAGCAATATTGTTCTTTCCAGACTTTACTTTCATCACCAGTCACATCTACAACTGGGTGTTGTTTTTGCTTTGGCTCTGTCTCTTCATTCTTTCTGTAGTTATTTCTCCATTGTTTTCCAGTAGCATATTGGGCACCTACTGACCTGGGGAGTTCATCTTTCAGTGTCTTATCTTTTTGCCTTTTCATACTGCAAAGATGGACACAGAAGTACAAAAGTCAAGGCCTGATTGGGAGGAGAATTCAGAGGAGCATAATTAAAGTTTCATTAAGTAGAGTCTCTTGGACAGCAAGGAGATCAAATCAGTCAATCCTAAAGGAGATCGACTCTGAATATTCATTGGAAGTACTGATGTTGAAGCTGAAACTCTAGTACTTTGGCTACCTGATGTGAAGAGCTGACTCATTGGAAAAGACCCTGATGCTGGGAAAAATTGAAGGCAGGAGGGAAAGGGGACAACAGAGGATGCTATGGTTGGATAGCATCACTGACTTAGTGGACATGAGTTTGAGCAAACTCCGGGAGATAGTGACGGACAGGGAAGTCTGGCATGCTGCAGTCCATGGGGTCGCAAAGAGTTGGACATGACTGAGCGGCTGAACCACAACAACAATAGTCTCTGTCAGTGTTGCAGTGTAGAATATTTGCTTCTAAATCGACAGAAGCGGTCTCTAATTGATTTCAACATCTATTTAACTGCTATACATATAAATACATCTACAGTGTGTGTGCGCAGATGTGTTTGACTTTTCAAAAAAGTAGTTGTGGTGAAATTTTGGTGCGTGTGTGCTAAGTCATTTCAGTCGTGTCCAACTCTTTGCCACCCTGTAGACTATAGCCCTCCAGGCTCCACGGTTTATGTGAGTCTCCAGGCAAGAATATTGGAGTGGGTTGCCTTGCCCTCTTCCAGGGGATTTTCCTGACCTAGGGATCAAACCCCAGTCTCCTGCATTGGCAGGTGGGTTCTTTACCACTACCACCACCAGGAAGCCCAGAAGCTTGATATTAAGTGTTTTGTTTTAATTCTTAATAATTTCTAACTTCTTATTATAAAATTTTTCAAATATACAGAAAAATTGATAGTATTTGTTTGCCTTCCACCTAATTTCTCTGACTCCCATAAACTGTTCAAGGATAAATTTTAAAAGATAAGATCATGACTCATACAGATATAAAATGAACACCTGTCAAAGATTTTATTTGACTGATGAACCCAGAACTTCAGATAAGATCTCAACATGCCATACATTTATAGTCAGATAGGAATGTGGAAATAGATTTGCAAATGGATGCAAAACTGGTCAATAGTCATAGAGTGATAGTTAGTTGCACTTTACTAGATACAATTTGCATATCTGTGGACAGAAACCATTTGCATTACTGTCAATTTTCTGCAAATTAACTTCTATCTCTACAGAGTTGTGAGATAGTCTAGTCTCACAACTAGACTAGAGATAACCTAGTAGAGATAACCCAATAATGGATCATCCAACCAGGACACAAGTTTTCCTTTAGGGGTTGTGTCTGTATGTTTACATGGTGTGTGCGTGTGTGCGTGTGTGTGTGTGTGTGTATGAGACTATATGTATATGACTGTTTTTTCCCCTGGATTTGGAAAGAAGATGAAGTTATTTTGACAGTTAACCACTAAACAATAAAGCATGCATCTCTTAAGAATAACATTCTACATAAAGACAATAAAATTACATCTAAGAAGATTAATAATCAGATAATCACGATGGTATGGTCACTCACCTAGTGATCAGACATCCTGAAGTGCGAAGTCGAGTGGGCCTTAGAAAGCATCACTACGAACAAAGCTAGTGGAGGTGATGGAATTCCAGTTGTGCTATTTCAAATCCTAAAAGATGATGCTGTGAAAATGCTGGACTCAATACACCAGCAAATTTGGAAAACTCAGCAGTGGCCACAGGACTGGAAAAAGTCAGTTTTCATTCCAATCCCAAAGAAAGGCAATGCCAAAGAAAGTTCAAGCTACTGCACAGTTGCACTCATTGCACACGCTAGCAAAGTAATGCTCAGAATTCTGCAAGCCAGGCTTCAATAATACATGAACCGTGAACTTCCAGATGTTCAAGCTGGATTTAGAAAAGACAGAGGAACCAGAGATCAAATTGCCAACATCCGCTGGATCATCGAAAAAGCAGAGAGTTCCAGAAAAACATCTACTCTGTTTTATTGACTATGCCAAAGCCTTTGACTGTGTTAGTTCAGTTCAGTCACTCAATCGTGTCCGACTCTTTGAGACCCAGTGACCTGCAGCATGCCAGGCCTCCCTGTCCATCACCAACTCCCGGAGTCCACCCAAACCCATGTCTATTGAGTCAGTGATGCCATCCAACCATCTCATCCTCTGTCGTCCCCTTCTCCTCCTGCCCTCAATCTTTCCCAGAATCAGCATCTTTTCAAATGAGTCAGTTCTTCGCATCAGGTAGCCAAAGTATTGGAGCTTCAGCTTCAACATCAGTCCTTCCAATCACAACAAACTGTGGAAAATTCTGAAGGAGATGGGAATACCAGACCACCTGACCTGCCTCATGAGAAATCTGTATGCAGGTCAGGAAGCAACAGTTAGAACTGGACATGGAACAACAGACTGGTTCCAAATAGGGAAAGGAGTACTTCAAGGCTGTATATTGTCACTCTGCTTATTTAACTTCTATGCAGAGTACATCATGAGAAACGCTGGGCTGGGTGAAACACAAGCTGGAATCAAGATTGCCAGGAGAAATATCAATAATCTCAGATATGCAGATGACACCACCCTTATGGCAGAAAGTGAAGAAGAACTAAAGAGCTTCCTGATGAAAGTGAAAGAAGAGAGTGAAAAACTTGGCTTAAAATTCAACATTCATAAAACGAAGATCATGGCATCTGGTCCCATCACTTCATGGGAAATAGATGGGAAAACAGTGGAAACAGTGAGAGACTTTATTTTCTTGGGCTCCAAAATCCCTACAGATGGTGATTGCAGCCATGAAATTAAAAGACACTTGCTCCTTGGAAGATAAGCTATGACCAACCTAGACAGCATATTCAAAAGCAGAGACATTACTTTGCCAACAAAAGTCTGTCTAGTCAAAACTATCGTTTTTCCAAAGAATTGATGCTTTTGAACTGTGATGTTGGAGAAGACTCTTGAGAGTCCCTTGGAGTGCGAGGAGATCAAACCAATCCATCCTAAGGGAAATCAGTCCTGAATATTTGTTGGAAGGACTGATTTGTAGCTGAAGCTCCAATACTTTTGTCACCTGATGCGAAGAGCTGACTCGTTTGAAAAGACCCTGATGCTGGGAAAGATTGAAGGTGAGAAAAGAAGGGGACATGAGTTTGAGTAAACTCCGGGAGTTGGTGATGGATAGGGAGGCCTGGTATGCTGCAGTCCATGGGGTCGCAAAGAGTTGGACACAACTGAGCAACTGAACTAAGAAGATTAAAAATAAGTCTTTAATACCGTCTAATGTTCACATTTGTTTTTCAGTTTCCCCAATTTCTCAAGATTCTTTTTATAGCTTTCTGGTATGTTTTGAATCTGGAGCCAATCAAAGATGCTTTATTTCAGGTTGTTTAAAATTTTTGAAGAGCTAATCCTTTGGGAATTGAATTTTCTTATGACTAATCCTGATGACCTTTCTTGTAACATTTCATGTAGCAGTGTTTCTGAAACAGATGCTTTCCGATGTCATCCTCCTCTGAAGAGAGCCAAATCACTTTCATTAACGTGGTCACAAACTGTGTCCTTTGCCCTCAAGGAAAATGAACCTATGGGCTTTTTGCTGTTTACACAAGAGAAAACTATCTTTTACTGTAGGGCTCTTAATACCTTTTGTGTTGTAGCCAGTTGGTAGCTGCCTTGCCTAGCTACCGAAAGGAGAGATTAACTAGAACAGAATAGTCTCTTGCTTTGAGATAAAAAGGAGACATGGAAATTCAAGATAAAATTCAAGATGAAATGAAAGGCCAGGGAAAGGGGACATGCTTTAGCATCTCTATATTGAAGCTGAACCTTCCTTCCTTTCTTCCTTACTCCCTTCCTTCCTAATTCTGACTTGAGAGCTAAACAGTGTTAGAGTTCTTCATGATTTAGGTAACTTTCTTTTTAAATAGTTACCCTCAATTCTCCTATATTTAAAGTGAGAATTTTGATAAAATTTTAAAAAGGAATTTAATTATAATTCTTGTTCTATAGACACTATGCAGTTGTGACTGCTTTTCTTAATTCTGTCCCAAAGGCTAAATTTCTAATTTTACTAATGTTTGGAGGCCCCCAAGACCACTCTTAGATTCACTGATTCACTACTAGTTCAGTTCAGTTCGGTTCAGTCACTCAGTCGTGTCCAACTCATTGCGACCCTATGGACTGCAGCACACTAGGCCTCCCTGTCCATCACCAACTCCCAGAGTTTATTCAAACTCATGTCCATTGAGTCGGTGATGCCATCCAACTATCTCATCCTCTGTTGTCCCCTTCTCTTCCTGCCTTCAATCTTTCCTAGCATCAGGGTCTTTTCAAACGAGTCAGTTCTTCGCACCAGTTGGCCAAAGTATTGGAGTTTCGGCTTCAACATCAGTCCTTCCAGTTAATATTCAGGACTGATTTCCTTTTGGATTGGATCTCCCTGCAGTCCAAGGGACTCTCAAGAGTCTTCTCCAACATCACAGTTCAAAAGCATCAATTCTTTGGTGCTCCGCTTTCTTTATAGTCCAACTCTCACATCCATACATGACTACTGGAAAAACCATAGCTTTGACTAGAGGGAGCTTTGTTGGCAAAGTAATGTCTCTGTTTTTTAATATGCTGTCTAGGTTGATCATAACATTCCTTCCAAGGAGTAAGCATCTTTTAATTTCATGGCTGCAGTCACCATCTGCAGTGATTTTGGAGCCCCAAAAATAAAGCCTGCCACTGTTGCCCCATCTATTTGCCATGAAGTGATGGGACCAGATGCCATGATCTTAGTTTTCTGAATGGTGAGCTTTAAGCCAACTTTTTCACTTTCCTCTTTCACTTTCATCAAGAGGCTCTTTAGTTTTTCACTTTCTGCCATAAGGGTGGTGTCATCTGCATATCTGAGGTTATTGATATTTCTCCCGGCAATCTTGATTCCAGCTTGTGTTTCACCCAGCCCAGCGTTTCTCATGATGTACTCTGCATAGAAGTTAAATAAGCAGAGTGACAATATACAGCCTTGAAGTACTCCTTTTCCTATTTGGAACCAGTCTGTTGTTCCATGTCCAGTTCTAACTGTTGCTTCCTAACCTGCACACAGATTTCTCATGAGGTAAGTCAGGTGGTCTGGTATTCCCATCTCTTTCAGAATTTTCCACAGTTTGTTGTGATTCACACAGTCAAATGCTTTGGCATATTCACTGAAGAAGAAATAGATGTTTTTCTGGAACTCTTCTTGCTTTTTCGATGATCCAGCAGATGTTGGCAATTTTATCTCTGGTTCCTCTGCCTTTTCTAAAACCAGCTTGAACATCTGGAAGTTCACAGTTCACGAATTGTTGAAGCCTGGCTTGGAGAATTTTGAGCACTACTAATGTTCCTGAAAACTGGGTTTCCCTCTTGGTGGATGTTGGGCCAAAAGACACAGCCAAATCAAAGATTGGAAGCAGGAAATATTTATTAATAAAAATAGAGAGGACACTGGGGAATCTTTCCCAAGGCAGTATCTCCCTTAACAGCAAAGCTGGGAAAGTTTTAAGCTAGGGTACATGCATATTCACGATTAGGCTTGAGTCCAAGCTTTAGTTGATTAAAGTCAGAAGGATCAGTAAAGGTCAGCATGGTCAGCCTTTGGTTTCAGTAGATCTGGTGGTTGAGGCCTCGAGCTACTCTTTTCCATTAAAAGAGAATTAGGAATTTTCACAACTGATGTGTTATCTTTGCTACTGTTATTTTTCTTGCCTGATAATTTCTGCATTCTTTGGTCTCTTAAGATCATTGATTACTAAGACCTGTTCACGGGCAAGCATTGTGGCCAGACTTAGGTCCCAGAATGGCTTTGGCTTAGGCCAAAAATGGCTTCTCTTATGTCAGGAAAATCATGTCTGATTTTCTTTCTCTGGGGACCTCTACCTTTTCTGCTTACACAAAGATTCAGAGTACTCAGAATATAGCTGTACTCAAGGTGATGATTTATTATAGCAAAAGACTAGAAAGCAAATCAGCCAAGGGAGAAGGCTCATGGGGCGAAGTCTGCAGGAAACTAGGACAAGTTTCTAAGAGTCCTCTCCCAGTGGAGTCACAGAGAAGGAGTTTAATTTCTCCGGTATCAAACTGTGACCGCACATGCAGAACTGCCAGGGAAGCCCATTAGAGACTTGTTGCTCATGGTTTTTAGTGTGCCTGGTCACTAAAACCAGCACCCTCTTTTTAGAATAATTCCAGGCTCCCAGAAGGAAAGTAGCTACTCAGCATAAACTACCTTGCTGATACAGTTTAGGCTCAGTGAGCCAGTCTTGTCAACTCTGGGAATGGTGGGAACCCTGGCATGTTCTAGGCTCCCAGACTCCAGCGAGGATCTATCTTTCAAGGAGGCCTTCCTAAGGATAGCAGTCTCAGGCCTGCCATTGAAACTCTTTTATATACGACTAGCTTTTTTCCTTTCCTTCTGCTATGCAAATCAGAACATTGAAAGAATGCTTATGTCTTCTCAGTGACAAAATTACTCAGATTTATATAACACTGGCAGATGACACTGGCAGAGAAGGGGAAGCAGAAAGGGATGTTGCATGCTTTGGCGATTACTTTCATTTTCTCATCCTCAGATGACTAGTTTTTAGTTTCTGTATCAATCCACTACTATTTGTTTAAAAAACTGTAGGCTTATTGCTAGTACTATTTTGAAAGTTGTACTCTGAAAATCATACTTTGTGCTTTGAAGTGATTGGATTGTTTTCTCTTAAAAAATACACCAGTTCCTAAAAACAACCCACAGAATGGGAGTAGGATAGGGAACTTGTATCTAGAATACATAAAGATTTATTACAGTTCATTGACAAAAGACAAATAACCCAGTTTAAAAAATGAAGAAAGATCTGAATAGACATTTCTCCAACTAATATCTACAAGTGTCCAATAAACCTGTGAAAAGATGCTTAATATCATTAGCCATCAGGGAAAGGCATTCAAAACTATAGTGACTTACTGCTTCAGAAACACTAGGATGGCTATGATAAAAACACATAATAGCATGTTGCTGAGGATATGAAGAAACTGGGACTCTCATATGCTGCTGATGGGAATATAAAATGGTATGACTGCTGTGGAAAAGTCTGGCAGTTCCTCAAATGATTACACATTAATATACGATCCAGCAGTTTCACTCCTAGTGATGCCCAAAACTTGTCCTCTGGGCACTAGGGCCAAATCAAATCTCAGAGGCAGAGTTTTGGGTGAAGTAGAAAATAATACTGGGCTGGATGAATTACAGGCTGGAATCAAGTTTGCTGGGACAAATATCAGCAACCTCAGAAATGCAGATGATAACACTCTAATGGCAGCTAGTGAAGAGGAACTGAAGAGCCACTTGAGGAGGGTGAAAGAAGGGAGTGAAAAAGCTGGCTTAAAACTCAACATTCAAAGGATCATGGCATCTGGTGCCATCACTTCATGGCAAATAGATGGGGAAAAAGTGGAAACAGTGGAAACAGATTTTATTTTCTTGAGCTCCAAAATCACTGTGGATCATGGGGTGACTGTGGCCATGAAATTAAAAGACGCTTAATCCTTGGAAAAGCTATGACAAACCTGGAAAGTGTAGTAAAAAGCAGAAACATCACATTGCTGACAAAGGTCCATATAGTCAAAGCTATGGTTTTCCCAGAAGTCATGTATGGATATGAGAGTTGGGCCATAAAGATTGAGTGCCAAAGAACTGATGCTTTTAAATTGTGTTGGAGAAGACTCTTGAGAGTCCCTTGGACAGCAAGGAGATTGGTTCAGTTCAGTTCAGTATCTCAGTCATATCTGACTCTTTGAGACCCCATGGATTGCCCTGTCCATCACCAACTCCTGGAGCTTGCTCAAACTCATGTCCATTGAGTCGGTGATGACATCCAACCATCTCATCCTCTGTCGTCCCCTTCTCCTCCTGCCTTCAATCTTTCCCAGCATCAGGGTCTTTCAGATGAGTCAGTTCTTCACATCAGGTGGCCAAAGGATTGGAGTTTCAGCTTCAGCATCAGTCCTTCCAATTTCAGGACTGATTTCCTTTAGGATTGACTGGTTTGATCTCCTTGCAGTTCAAGGGACTCTTAAGAGTCTTCTCCAACATCACAGTTCAAAACATCAGTTCTTTGGCACTCAGCTTTCTTTATTGTCCAACTTTCACATCCATACATGACTACTGGAAAAACCGTAGCTTTGACTAGATGGACCTTGGTCGGCAAAGTAATGTCTCTGCTTTTGAATATGCTGTCTAGGTTGGTCATAGCTTTTCTTCCAAGGAGCAAGTGTCTTTTAATTTCATGGCTGCAGTCACCTTCTGTAGGGATTTTGGAGCCAAGAAAATAAAGTCTCTCACTGTTTCCATTGTTTCCCCATCTATTTGCTATGAAGTGATGGGACTGGATGCCATGATCTTAGTTTTTTGAATGTGGAGTTTTAAGCCAGCCGTTTCACTCTCCTTTTCCATTTTCATCAAGAGACTCTTCACTTCCTCTTTGCTTTCTGCCATAAGGGAGGTGTCATCTGCATATCTGAGGTTATTGATATTTCTCCCGGCAATCTTGATTCCAGCTTGTGCTTCCTCCAGGCCGGCGTTTTGCATGATGTGCTCTGTATATAAGGTAAAAAAGAAGGGTGACAATATACAGCCTTGACCTACTCCTTTTCCTATTTGGAACCAGTCTGTTGTTCCATGTCCAGTTCTAACTGTTGCTTCTTGACATGCATACAGATTTCTTAGGAGGCAGGTAAGGTGGTGTGGTATTCCCATCTCTTCAAGAATTTTCCACAATTTGTTGTGATCCACACAGTCAAAGGCTTTGGTATAGTCAGTAAAGCAGAAGTAGATGTTTTTCTGGAACTCTCTTGCTTTTTCTATGATCCAACAAATGTTGGCAATTTGATCTCTGGTTCCTCTGCCTTTTCTAAATCCAGCTTGAACATCTGGAAGTTCTCAGTTCATGTACTGTTGAAGCCAGCTTGGAGAATTTTAAGCATTACTTTGCTGGTGTGTGGGATGAGTGCAACTGTGCGGTAGTTTGAGCATTCTTTGGCATTGCCTTTCTTTGGGATTGGAATGAAAACTGACCTTTTCCAGTTCTGTGGCCACTGCTGAGTTTTCCAGATTTGCTGACATATTGAGTGTAGCGCTTTCACAGCATCATGTTTTAGGATTTGAAATAGCTCAGCTGGAATTCCATTACCTCCACTAGCTTTGTTCGTAGTGATGCTTCCTAAGGCCCACTTCACTTCAGACTCCAAGGTGTCTGGCTCTAGGTGAGTGATCACACCATCATAGTTATCTGGGTTATGAAGATCTTTTTTGTGTAGTTCTTCTGTGTGTTCTTGCCACCTTTTCTTAATGTCTTCTGCTTCTGTTAGGTCCATACTGTTCCTGTCCTTTATTGTGCCCATCTTTATTTGAAATGTTCTCTTGGTATGTCTAATTTTCTTGAAGAGTTCTCTAGTCTTTTCCATCCTGTTGTTTTCCTCTATTTCTTTGCATTGATCACTGAGGAAGGCTTTTTTATCTCTCTTTGCTGTTCTTTGGGATTCTGCATTCAGATGGGTATATCTTTCATTTTCTCCTTTGGCTTTAGCTTCTCTTCTTTTCTCAGCTAGGAGATCAGTGAATCCTAAAGGAAATTAATCCTGAATATTCATTGAAAGGATTGATGCTAAAGCTGAAACTCCAATCCTTTGGCCCCCTGATGTGAAGAACTAGCTCATTGTTAAAGACCCTGATGCTGGGAAAGATTGAAGGCAGGAGGAGAAGGGGATGACAGAAGACGAGATGGTTGGATGGCATCACCAACTCAATTGACATGAGTTTGATCAAGCTTCAGGAGTTGGTGAAGGCCAGGGAAGGCTGGCGTGCTGTAGTTCATGGGGTTGCAAAGAGTCAGACACGGCTGAGTGACTGAACTGGACTGAACTGAGACAGCACCAGGACCCTGTCCCAGGCTGCACCGTCCTTTCCTGGCTAACACTCCCTTATCTCCGCATCCCCACCCTTCCCTGATTAGCAACTGTTTGAATCTGCCCTTTGGAAATCAGGGAAGATCATGGAGGCTGGTGTCTGTTCCCTACAAACAAGGAATGGGTAAAGGGTGCTGGCAGAGAAAGGCTCCTGTGCCCAGGAGGCTCAAAGGGTCCTTCTCAGTTTCATGCATGCGTGCATGCTAAGTCACTTCAGTTGTGTCTGACTTTTTGTGACCCTATGGACTATGGCCCACCAGGCTCCTCTGTCCATGGGATTCTCCAGGCAAGATTACTGCAGTGGGTTTCCAGTTCATACTCCAGGGGATCTTCCCATCCCAGGGACTGAATGCATATCTCTTATGTCTCCTGCATTGGCAGGGAGGTTCTTTACCACTAGCGCCACCTGGGAAGTTTCACTAGGTATATACATATGAAAACATATATCCATCCAAAAACTTGGACAAGAATATTCATAGCAGCATTATTCATAATGGCCAAAAAGTAGAAGCAACCTAAATGCTCATCAACTGATTCCATTTATATAAAATACTCAGAATAGCTAAATGGATTGTGAAAGAAAGTAGATCAGTGATTGACAGGGGCTGGAAGGATTGGGGGTGATTGCTTAGGGGTGTGGGGTTTCTTTTTGGAGTAGTGAAAGTGTTCTAAAATTGATTATGGTGATGATATGCAGCTCTGTGAATATAGTAAAAACCTCTGAATAATACACTTTAAATGGGTACATTGAATGGTATGTGAGTTATATCTTGATAAAACTGTTGGAAAAACGTACCCATTCTTAAGAAAAAATAAAGTGAATTATTTGTTCATTATCATGAACAGCTGATCTGAAATACTCTTGTATTTATTAAAATTTATAATGTATATTTTCAGACACAAGTCAGTTACTAACTTCATTGTACTATCACTTGTTCATTCTGAAGAGGAGTGATTAGGAAACCAGAAGAGAAATGAGACTATGTTGGGAATGGTTTAAGCAATTTCTTCTTTGCAGGTATGACATACCTGTGTTTCTGTCAGGTGTCTTACTTTAGGAATACCTCGGTTTTCGTCACCTGGTTCCTGGCTGCTTATGTTGCCCAAATGGTGACTGATGGTGGGACTTCCCTAAGAAGTTCTTGGCTGGAAGCTTTGCCTCCTGGGGGTCTTAAGTGTCAGTTAGAATGCTCATCCATTAGCCTCTGAATATTATTAAGTCATATGGATGTGAATTGATTTGTGTTTAGGTACAGGAAGTGAGTTTTCCTCCTACTTGCTTTTTGTTTTATTCAAAATTCATCAGTTCGCTTGAACTATAACAGTATATTATAAAAAAACAAAACAACAACCCCCCAGTATATAGTACACAAATCTTTGTATGTAATGATCTTCCTGACATATGTTTCTTTCTTTTTTTTAAATCTTGTTCAGCATATACCCGGGAAGGCATGACTGGCCATACAGTCTGTGTTCCGCCGAGTCTGCTGCTTTGCATTAGTCCCATATCAGTGTCTGGCAGGGAGAAAGAATCCTGAGGAGTCTGGGACAACTTTCTTACTCCTCGTGAGACAATCTCGCAGTGACTTCAGTCTGTTTTTTGAAGTATTGTAAATTCTTAGCCAGACAATCCCCCAAACTCATGTTCAAAGGCAAATACCAAAGCATATCCTGAAACCGAATATAAACAAATTTTAGATTGGCTGCCATTTTAGCTGATACACATCACTGCTCCCCTCATCTTGATTCTTGCACACTTGTCAAAAGAGCTCGAACCTCTAACTTCAGTGGGTGTTTCAGAAATATTAAATAATGCATTTTTTATATTTCCCAAGATGGTTAGATAGCATCACTGACTCAGTGGACATGAATTTGAGCAAACTGTGGGAGATAGTGAAGGACAGGAAAACCTGGCGTGCTGCAGTCCTTGGGGTCGCAAAGAGTCGGACACAGCTTAGAAACTGAACAACAGCCGCGAGAGGACATTATTCCGTATCTTGTAATCTCAGCAAGGACTGGCCTCACAAAGCAAGGATGGCTGGGAAGGTGAAACCCTGTGTCCTGCTGGTCAGTCCCTTCCGGCACTACTGTGCTCTTTCCTTACATCATGCTGTGGTCTTCAGAGGAGAGGGGTCATCTCATTTCCTTTGTGACTTGACTTTCTGAGATTCTCCGTTTTATGGGACTGTGGAGTTGCTGTGTGACACAGGTCTAATGACCAGATGTGCTGTTTCTTTGGTGTCTCCACGATCGATATTCTTGTAATTCCCTTCAGGAATTTTAATACTGTTCAATCTGTATTTAAATTATTAAATCTGACAGTAAGAAGGAGGACCCTTGGCAGAAATTGAGTATTTGAGAATGACCAGTTAACGAACACCTAGACAACTTCATAGAGCAGGCGAAAACAGATCTTTCAAGCAAAGGGGATCTGTCTTTATCTCCGAGTAGCTGGTGTCGGGATGCCAAACCACAGAACCGCCATTAGTTTGGATATTATGGATTAGTTTACTGGAGAAGTGGGTTGTGATGTTAACGTGGTTCAGATCATTCTTTCTGTCCTTGTCCCACACCTGTCATCCTGCAGAGCTCCTACACGCAGTCATATCATGCTGTTAGGCTCCAAGCCACACCGAGGAACTCTAGCCAGTAGGCATTTGTAGCAAGAGGAACAAAAAGTTGATGAAAGTCTTACCTGCTTTTGTTTTCTCTCTCCCGTCTGCTACATCCTTACCAGGCAAAAGTAGAAGGAAAGATCCAAGAGGTCTTCAGTTCTTACAAGTTCAACCACCTTGTACCAAGGTAAGCTGTCTGAGTGGATCTGGGAAATACCATCTCCCGTGGAAGCCTTTCTTCTCTCCTCCTTGAGCTTGTCCAACCTCGGGGCGTTGTAGCTATGAGGCTGGTGTTTCCTCTCCTTGTGGCTCCCTGCAGATGCTCCTGACGCCAGCTCCTGCCACTATTAAAATACCGACTGGAGGAGTTGTGCGCTTGAGCTGGGCCATCAGGTGTTACACGGGGATCCCCCGCAGGGCCTGAACTCTGAGCTCTGAAGATGGAGAGAGAGAAAAAGTTTGTGATCCTGTAGCTTAGTTCTGACCCGCTGCACTGGTGTTCAGAACTCTCAAGTTTTCTCTTTCACGTAACACTTTGAAACAGATGTAGAGTCGGGGGAAGGCAAAGGATGGATTCCTTTAGTGTATATTATGACTTGACTGGGGAAATGTGGGGTGTTTGAGCCTCTCCTAGCCTGGCCCTTGTTGGTGGCTGTGCGGCAGATTCTCAGGGCCACACTTTTAGTGAGAAAGACAATGCCTTTTGTTTTCCTTGGTGCTTAGCAAGTTGAAGCCTTCTAAGCTCTTTTGAGGCAGAAATTCCAAACGGGGGGTTATAAACAGAAACTTATCAATTTGAACCTTCATTTTCTCTTTTTTCCCCCCCAGTTTTGTAATGTATCACACTAGAATTTCATAAGGGCGTTTCTCTTGTAATCACAGATTGCTTCTCTGAAATCACCCTGTGCGATCTTTCCTCATCAGTAGTTCAAGTTGTGTTTGCTCATCGTTTTATATTGATGTTACAGTACTTTTCCTAGACAATCTCTGAACATAGAGGAGTTGGGCCACTGGTTGGTTCTCTCTGGGTAGGAAGCTTATGGGTCTAAAATCTGGCCCGATCTTGTTCACGTCTCCCAACTTCCTGACACCTCCTCACACACTGACTCCTGGCAAGTCAGTCTCTGGGTACTTTTACTTACTGGAGCATTACAAATATTTCTAGCCTCAGTTAACTTTGTGTCTTTGTTTTTTGTCCCTATTTCCCTAAAAAAGAAGTTTAGCTAGAAAACTCTGATTCGCCAAGACAGAAAAAGAGTCAGAAAAAGGGAAAGCAAGGTGGAAAAATTCTCTTGATCTTCCTTCCCTGGGGAAGGAAAGCATCAGCTAAGCAGAGAAGTCTTTTTCCAAACTGCTAACCTAAATCTCTGCATTAACCCAAAGCCCCGACCTCAGAAAATGAATTATGGCTCTTGTCATGAGTGGCAGCTGGAGCTTAGCAAATGGCACTGTTCATGTAAACAGCTCAGGGAGAAGGAGCCCTCTGGCCAGTACAGGCTGTTTTCCCAGAGGTGGTGGGACTTGGTAATGCTGTGGGGCATGGTGGCTTCAGGAGGGGTTTGTGGTTAGAGTTGCACTGGGATGACTCACCTGTTGTTCTCTGAGTCTCTGTCCACTGTGGACATATGTCTTCTGTGTTCCCAGAGGACCTTTGATCATTTGACATTCCCTTGTCACCCACCATAAGAGTAGAGGCCTTGGGCTTTCCTTTTATCGTTACTGAGATGGGAGGGAGAATGGGAAGTTATAATCTGAGAAGCTGTGTTTGGGGAGTGGTAGTAGAGGACAGTAAAGGAGGGAAGTCCCTTGATTCATAGGTCTTTTGGTCAGATGTGGGTAGAAAACAAAAAGTGTTCCTCCTTTGTGGAAATAGAATACATTAGGGCTCTGGGTTTATTTCAGAAATCTGACATTTCCCATTTTATCATTGTTGCCTATGAAAATGAGTGTTTTAAAGGATGCTAAATAGCATCTTATGTCACAGCATGCTAATTAATATAGAGGCATTACACATTGTAGGTGAATAACAGAATGTAAATCAGCTTATCAATATAAGGCTGGGGCCGAACATCTTCACCATAGAATGAATTTCTGGGACATAAGAAGAGATATGAAAATTTAATCAGCATTTTAAATTACTGTCACAATTATAATATTTAACATTTCATCAGTCAAATTTAAAAATTTTGATATTATATTGCAGGAACAAACCTTCCTTGTTAGCTACAGTGAATATTCAGATGTTAGCGATTAATCTAGGTGACACAGCTTGTTTGTGTCTCTGAGGTCATGATGGTGATTGGATGTGATAGAAACACACACATACTCCTGAGACCACTGGCCATGCCCTGGCCCAGGGATGTCAGGGATGAGTCTGAGGAGGCATCCATCTATTCAGCCTTTCAGAGCCACTGCCAAGTAGAAGATTTGGCTGAAATTCAAGGCTGAAGCTGAATGTTGTTACATCCTGCCATTTTTTCCTCATCCCAGAAATGGTTTTCCTTGCTCTCAGACTGTGAAACATGCATCTTCTCTGGAGTGAAGTGGTCCATCCCAAGAAGGCTTTGGACCATGCTTTGAACAGTTTTGTTTATCAGCATCCTGCTTTCCCATAAAAGTTAATTTTTCCTTCCCTCTGGTTAGTCAGTCTCACTGTTCACATGCTTACGGATTTACTTTCTTCCATGTATTATATATTAGCTTTAGTAACAAACCAGTGTGAGTCAGACATAGGCATACATATGTCCCCTCCCTCTTGAGCCTAGCTCCCACCCCACCACCCCCTGGCTGATCCTTAACAGTGTCTTACCCCGTCTTCCTCCTTCATCTATCTTCCCACCTAAGTGTTTTCATCAGTCCAGTTTGTAAATACATACCGAGTACCTAGTGGGGTCGGATAATTTTTCTAAAGCCATGATTGTAGTTATTTTTTTCTCAGCTGAAAATCCTCAGAGGTTTCTTGTGCCAGTTTTTTTTGTTGAGGTATAACTGACCTAACATTATATTCATTGCAGGTGTGCAATGTAATGATTCAGTATTTGTATATACTGCAGTATGGTCACCACAGTAAGTCCAATTAACATTCAGCACCATGTGAAATTGAAAATCACTCAGTTGTGTCCAACTCTTGGCAACCCAATGGACTGTAGCCCACCAGGCTCCTCTGTCCATGAAATTCTCCAGGCAAGAATACTGGCGTGGCTAGCCATCTCCTTCTTGATTTTCCTGACCTAGGGATTGAACCCAGGTCTCCTGCACTGCAGGCAGATTCTCTACCATCTGAGCCACCAGGGAAGCCCATTCAGCACTATATGTACTCACAAATTCTTTTTCCTATGATGAGAAGTTTCAACGTCTTCTCTGGTAGCTACTTTCAAATATGCAATGCAGTATTATTATTTAAATTAAAAAACCCTTTATCATATATTGGAGTATAGCTGATTAACAATGTAGTGATAGTTTCAGGTACACAGCAGAGCAACTCAGCTGTACATATGCATGTATCCATTCTCCCCCAGACTCGCCTCCCATTCAGGCTGCCACATGAAGCAATACAGTATTATTATTGACTAAGGTCACCATGCTGCACATTACTTCTTCATGACTTACTCATTTTATAACTAGAACTTTGTACCTTTTGACTCCCGTCACCCATTTCACTGCCATCCCCTTCCACCTCCCACCTTAGGCAGCTACCAGTCTGTCTTCTGTATCCATGAGCTCAGGGCTTTTTTTTTTTTTGGTGGAAGCCCTAGAGTGTCACATACAAGTGAGATTGTGCAGTATTCATCTTTTTGTCTGACTCACTTCACTTAGCATAATGTCCTCCAAGTCTCTCCATGTTACTGGAGGTTCCCTTTGAGTGTTAAATTTCTTAGCTGGCATCCCAGGTCCCTTCTTGACCATTCCTCTTTCACTCCTAACAGCCCGGCCAAGTCCCCAACTTGTCACTTCCCCTGCATGCTTTATATTCATCTGTAGAATGTAGTGAAGCTGTTAGCCACTTGCACCCATTTAAACGTAAATTAACAAAGTTTACAATTTAGTTGCTCAGTTACAATAGCCACCTTGCAAGTGCTCAGTACCCCCACGTGGCTTGTTGCTTCCTATTAGACAGTACAGACAAAGACTCTTCCTCATCACTGCAAGTTCTCTCGGATGGCCCTGGTTTGGTTCCTTTTGTTTCTCTTCCTTCTGGCTGAGCTGTCTTCCCATCATCACTTCACCTCCTCTTCTCCTCTACCTGTAAAAACATTCTCCCTCTTCCAGGGCCACCACCTCAAGTTCCACCTGTTCACGCAGCCTCCCCTGATCATTTCTTTCTGAATGAGATGCCTCCCCCAACCACTTGAGAGCCTCAGGAACATTTTATATGTTTTTTCTTTATGAAACCTACCCTTTTTTTTTTTTTTTCATCATCTTGTAACCACTTATGTCCGTATCTCATTTCCAGTACTGAACTGGAAGCCTTTTTGAAGTAAAGACTACTTATTCTGTGCACAGTACCGTGGGAGTTCAATAAACAATTGTTGAATTGAATACCTAGGGAAGAGAATGCTTCTTCTTTCGTTTCTTTTCTGGAATCAGCAAGCACAGTGAATGTCTCAGATTCTTTGCTTTTTTCTTTCCTTCTGTAACCACACAGACAGACCCCCTTCTGTAAGACCCAGCGAAAAACAGCCGCCCCCTGCCCTTCGCCTGCCTGTGCAGGTGGTCACAGCAGATACAGTCCATCTTAGAGCCAGTGCTGCTGACATCAGGGCTAAGGAGAGCGACTGGCTGCAGCATACAGACATGCTCCTCCAGCCAGGACTGTGGGGCAGCACGTGGAAGTGGAATGTGGGGGAGGGAATGATAGCCCGAGGGCTTCCCAGGTGGTGCTAATGGTAAAGAACCTGCCCGCCAATGCAGGAGACATGAGACGTGAGTTTGATCCCTGGGTTGGGAAGATCACCTGGAGGAGGGCATGGCAACCCACTCCAGTATTCATGCTTGGAGAATCCCGTGGACAGAGGAGCCTGGAGGACTATTGCCCGTAGGGTCACAAAGTCGGACACAATTGAAGTGACTTAGCACAGCATAGCACAGTAACAGACGGATGAGTGAGGGGCAGGCAGAGTACAAACCTCAGACCTCAGAGAAGTGACCCCAGAAGAAATGACTGGAATGATAGAGGTGAACTAAGTCAGGGACACAGCGAGGCTCAGGATGGAGAGCCACAACGTATCTGTTCTCAGCTGGACCCCAGAGGAACTTCCTGGGTGGTTTCTTGCTGCCTGGCTAAGTGTGCTTATGGTGGCGTTTCTCGCCCAAATCTACCAGCCACAAGGGAGAGGATCCCCCCAAACATTGGTCAGCATGATTTGCAGACACTTGAGGGGCATTCAGAGGCTGGCCTCTTTTCTCCGTTGTAGGTGTCCTGGGAAGCTGAACAGGTTGCTGTTTTCTGCTCATTGACTGTGGGGGGGTGACCAGAAGGTGAGCGTGCGTGTGTGGGTGTGAATGTGCGGGTGTGCCCGTGTGCACACATGTGTTCTGTACTGGGGGAAGCAGGGGCTGTGAGAGTAGTTTTACTAAAGCTCTTTGTCGTTCCAGGCTTGTTTTGCAGAGAGAGAAGCACTTCCATTATCTGAAAAGAGGCCTCCGACAGCTGACAGATGCCTACGAGGTAAACTCCTCGCCCAGGAGCTCTCTCTATCAGATTATCCGCCTTAATCTTTCTTTTTTCTGTTTGGATGTAAAAGGCATGTGTGGGCTTGGCCTGTTGCAGGTTCGGTCGCTGTCCACGTGGCTCTGGTAGGATCCAGGTGCACAGCTGCCTGGCCCCACAGAGCTGGGACGCCTACTTCTGAAACTAAAGCTCCTCTAGTCTCTCCTTGCTCAGAGGTACTGGAGCCCCCAGCTCGGGGCCGGGGGGCTTCCTTCCACCTACATCGTGGCTGAGGGGGGTTCATGTGCATTCTTCTAGATGCTCTTTGACTATTAGCTAAAAGGCAGTCTAGATATCCTCACCTGTTTATCCTCACCCCATTGCCCTGTAAGCAGATCTAATTTCTCTACTGGCCAAAGCACCAATGTATAAGTCCCAGAAACTACTCTGCAATTTAACATGGTAAAAATGCTCAGACACGAAGTGGATTTTAAGTCAGTATTCCTTAGAGTCCTTGAGGTCCACAGAGGGGCTCAGGGGAGGGCAGCAGAAGTGGAGGGGAAGGGTGTTGGGACTAGGGGCTGAGTGACAGGCAGAGGGTACATGTGAACCAGAGGCTGCAGTCTTCTGCCCTACTTTCCACAGAGCAGCTCTGCTTTTAACTTGCTTTTTCTTTGGGCCACATTTGATTATTTACGGCAGGGGTTTGGGCCTATAGACTCAAGCAGGTGGCATAAGCCAGGGATGTGGGCTGGGTTGCGGTGGTGGGTGATGGTCGGGGGAGCAGAACTGAGGCAAACCGGAGGACCATGCTTTTGCTCTGTTCCTGCCAGCCGCTGTCAAGCAGCATTGCAGACCCAGGGTTGCCGGATCTCTTCTTGTTCTTTGAAATGAAGCCAGAAATTCAGATTTCTCTATGGATCTCTCAACTTGTAGCTGTTACAACTAATTCTAATTAAGCAAACAAAACACTACAGGGAACAAACAGAACACATCCATGGGCTGCATCTGGCCTGTGGACTTTCAGTATCCAGTCCTGGATGGTTCGGGTCAAGTCAGTCCTGATACAGTTAATACCATGAAAGCTAACAGTTCATGGAATAGTGTGCTAACATTTGTCATTCACTGTCTCATTTAATCCTCACAGCTAGTCCAGGAGGTAGGTAAGTATTTTTTTCTAGATTAGGAAATAGGCTTAGCAAGATTAATTAATTAATTTTCTCAAAGGCATATAGCTAGTGAGGGGCTCAATGGTACAGAATCCACCTGCCAAGCAGAAGACGTGGGTTCGTTGCCTGGGTCAGGAAGATCCCTTGGAGAAGGAAATGGCAACCCACTCCAGTATTCTTGCCTGGGGAATCCCGTGGACAGAGGAGCCTGGCAGGCCACAGTCCATGGGGGTCACAAAGAGTTGGACATGACTTAGTGACTAAACCACCACCACCACGTAGCTAATGAGAGAAGGAGCTGGCACTGAAACCCATAGCAACAGCTTCTGTCAGCACACCAGCTGCCCCTAGGTGGTGAGCAAGTTTATGAAGAGGGCAGCTTAGGCCAATGAAAAGAGCACTGGATCGAGAGTCTAAAAACCTGGGTTCTTGTTTCTTACATTTACTGTCTTTGTCATCTGGAAAAAGTTTATCTCTCTGGATCTCATTTATACACCATTTATATACTTTAGATTCGTAAAACTGGGGTGATAATACTACCTGCCTACCTAGGCTTGAATGCTTGAATATTTATGGCTTGAATTAGGATCAGGACCTATTCACAGGTCACCTATGGAAACATTTTCTAGCTGCTCAGGCAGAATTAGCCAGTTTCTTCCTTGTGCCCATTACAGCATTTATCCAGCTCTGTGTATGCACTTGTTTTGTTCTGCCTTATTCCAGAAACACACTAGTACTTCCGTGTCTGTCTAACGCCCTCCTCTACAGATAACCGCACACATTCTAACCCAAGCACCTCAAGAGAAGGAACTGAATTTTTTTCATTCTTGTGCCCCTCGTGCTGGGCATGAGGAGATACTTATTAAATATTTGTTAAATCAATCAACGAGTTAATGCAGGAAATCCTTCCCTGTAATTGTGGCTCTCCTTGGGTCTGCACTGAGAAAACAGTAGCACTTGAGTTTCTGCCGTGGGAAAAGTCCTCTGCTTGGCTTCTTTCAGTGCCTGTCAGGGAAGGACCCATTGGGTTCAGGTTAAATGCCTTTGTCCCATTGTCTTTTGCTCACATATGGTCACTTCGGCTCTGGGATAAGGCCTTCAGGCAAAGTGTCCTTCATCCCTCCGAGGTGGCCCTTCTCCTTCTTGCCAGGCGGCTGGGAGGGAGACAGATGTCGCCTTGTCAGCAGGGTCTTGGAACGATTCTGAATAAGGGGTGTGTTTTCTGCCCTGCCCCTTTCACAGTGTCTGGATGCCAGCCGCCCATGGCTCTGCTACTGGATCCTGCATAGCCTGGAACTCCTGGATGAGCCCATCCCCCAGATGGTGGCCGCAGAGTGAGTCTGGCTTTGGGGCGCTCCTGGTGTCCCCTGAAATTGGGTGTTGAATTTGAGGGTTCTTTCTGTTCAGTTTCTGTTCTATTTCTTTTGAATGAAAAACACAAGAGTGCTGCAAAGAAAACCGTTGCCCTTCTCTTGACCTCCAGTAACTTCCTGAAACTCCTCCACTTCAGAAGCCCATTGTGTGCCCTTGGGTAGAGCAAGACTTTGAACTTCCAAGAGAAGGATTCTGTTTCTTCTGTGGCCTTTTCTCTGGGCTCTTGCTCTGGTCTTTGAGAAAAGTCTTCATCAACGCCAGAAAAACCTGATTTTTCCAGAAAGTACAGTATACATTTGAATAGCTTCTGTGGGGAAGCACGTGACAACCCTGTGGACAAAAATGCCTTTGCTTTCCATAAATACCTGCCCAGAAGTCCCTCCTCGCCAATGCCTGGGGGATGGTCTGGCTCTTGATGGCAGTGGATGTGTTACTGGCTTGGTGTATAGATGTCAGGACATCGTTTTCCTAAACTTCTCGTTAATGATTAGAGATCTAAGCAACTAATTGAATAAGATTCTTCCCAAAGTGCTTTTGCAGAGGGTGCCCTCATTGTGGCTTCTTATCCTTAGAAATTCATCACACTTCATTTATTTTTTTAAAAAAAGATTTTATTTATTTTTGGCTGCACTGGGTGTCTTCGTTGCTGTAAACGGGCTTTAGGCTCCAGTAGTTGCATATGTGGGCTCAGTAGTTGCGGCTTGTGGGCTCTGGAGCACAGACTCAGGAGCTGTGGCCCACGGGCTTAGTTACTCCATGACATGCGGGATCTTTCCGGACTGGGGATCGAAGCATTGTCCCCTGCATTGTAAGGTGGATTCTGAACCAGTGGACTACCGGGGAAGCCCCACAGTTTATATTTTAAGGGAAAAAACTGATCATCACTCTAGTCTGAGGGGTACCCAAGGTAGGAAGGGGCTACCAGGAATTGTCTCTGATGCCCTAGTTCTCACTGAGAGAGAACACCTTCTCTCAACAGCATCCCCTGCTGCTCCGAAGGTAGAGAGTCGGAGGGAGGCCTGGGGCCAGGTTTGTCTGTCCACGGTGCACAGGGGCGGCTGTGCCGGGATGTGTGGAGGCCAGCCTGTGTTACTCCCTGGCCACAGTCTCTCTGCCTGGGTCACGCTGTCAGGTCAGACGAACAGAACCACACATTGTCTCATTCATTCCGTCTTAACAATAACCTCTCATTCTTGCCTTCCTGGGCAGGGTGTCTTGTGATGAATGTGGATAGAAAAGATAATAAAGAATTAGGCCATTAACCCTTGTGATGTGTACAGTGCTTTCAGAGGGAGAGGAAAAATACGCATTGTCTTCCACATCACAGAGCTGCTGCAAGCCTGGTTGCTTCTAGCTCTGGATGTAGAGTTGGACACAGTTTCTGCAGTAACAGGAATTTAATTGTCAAAATAAAGGCCTGTGTGTTTTTGAAATACCAGTTGGGGGTTGGGGGTTATTTGGGAAGCTCCCCCCACCCGTCACATACACAGTCAAGATAGATGGAATGGGAAAATCCGATGTGAGAGAATCTGGAGGAGTCGGTGAGAGTGAAGTACAGACGCCCCCTAGAGAAACAGCGATTTGGAGCAGGAAGGAGGCCCTCTGTGGGTGTAAGTTGATCGGAAGTGGGAAGATGGTAAAGGGCTTCCTGAAGTGGAAGAACTTGGATCAGCATCAGTTCTGGGTTTTTCTAGGTTCTGTACTTGGAGTTGTATGTTGTTCAGTCTGTCAGTCGTGTCCAGCTCTTTGTGACCCCATGGCCTGCAGCACGCCAGGCTTCCCTGTCCTTCACCATCTCCTGGAGCTTGCTCAAACTCATGTCCGTTGAGTCAGTGATGCCATCCAACCATCTCGTCCTCTGTTGTCCCCTTCTCCTCCTGCCTTCAGTCTTTCCCAGCATCAGGGTCTTTTCTAATGAGTCAGCTCTTCGCATCAGGTGGCCAAAGTACTGGAGCTTCAGCTTCAACATCAGTCCTTGCAATGAATATTCAAGACTGATTTCCTTTAGGATTGACTGGCTGGATCTCCTTGCAGTCCAAGGGACTCTCAAGAGTCTTCTCCAACACCAGAGTTTCAAAGCATCAATTCTTCAGTGCTTTATGGTGTTGTATTGGTAAAGCTTTTCTGAGGAAATAAATGTTGGAGCAGCTTTTATGACATCAGCTAGGAAGAGAGGACCCCGTTGAAGGGCTTTTCACACTGAACAGTTGAAGACAACCTAAATATCAATAGTTGGGGATGTCGTAAGTGTAAAGTTTAGGTGAAGTCTCTGTGTCGTGATACATACAGTGAAATATTATGCAGCCACTTAAAAATTAAAAAGTTAGCAGGTGTTTGGTAGGCCTATGGTGATCATATCATAGTATATACAAATATCAAATCATAACATTGTACACCTGAACCTAATGTTACGTGTCAGTTGTACCTCACTTAAAAATTTGTATATACACATAATTGTGTGTATTTATATATGGGCTTCACTGGTGGCCCAGACGGTAAAGAGTCCGCCTGCAATGCGGGAGACCTGGGTTCGATCCCTGAGTTGAGAAGATCCCCTGGGGAAGGGAACGGCTACCCACTCCAGTATTCTGGCCTGGAGAATTCCATGGACTGTATAGTCCATGGGGTCGCAAAGAGTTGGACATAACTGAGCAACTTTCACTACACTGTACTATATTTATATATAAAAATGTGTGTGTTTAATAGAGATACTCATGATTTAAATGAAAAAAGGTAAAGATTCATTTTTTATAGATTAAAATTAAAGGTGGTTCTACACATAGAAATAAACAGAAGGATGTATAGGATAACATGTATAGGATAACATGTATAGGATAACACGATAGGAGTTATTTGTGTGGATGATGGGGTTAAAGGTAATTTTTTTTCTTTTCTAATCTTATTTGCATTTTCTGAAATTTCTACAATGAATCCATTGTTTTGTAATCAAAAGAATGTTTTAAAATTTAGAAGCTGATTTGTCCTGATTGCAAGAGCCACTTGATAGTTAATGACTGAAATTTTCTGTTTCACAGCCACCTTCAAAGCTTTACCTGTGGTTCTTCTGAACATTGATTTAACAAACTTTTAAAGAATTACCTAGACTTTCCAATAATGAACTTTGTCTTATGCCTAGCAGGCAGTTAATTCTAGGTGCTAATAATATTTGTTATGAACAGAGCCTAGTAGCTTGACTTATAATAGTATAAACTCTTTTTAGTAAGAAATAGAGAAATCTTAATGACTTCTATTAAAATATGGGGATTTTTTTTTAAAGACTACCTAATTTTGGAGATTGCTTTTTTATTTGTTTTGCACAGGGAGAAGAAATGCTTGGAAAATGTGGTCAGATTTTTTTTTTTCTTTATACAAATGTTAAGGTGACATAGAGGGTGTGTTTAGCTCTGGAGTTTATTCTTCTACTGTCCTCTCTCTCTGCTCCCCGACCTAGTGTGCAACGCACACACATTCACACACATGGGTTTCTTTCTCTTTCCTGTTTTGTTCACATTTGTGCTTCCATTTGTCCTGGGAACAATATGACAAGCTGAGGTCCCTCTAGTGGACAAACCACTTTTGTCAGCTCCTGTGACTGCTGACCAGAGCCAGCAAGGCCAGGCTTTTACTGCTGGTGTCAAACCTTTCAGGAATGATATATTCAGTTCAAGAATAATATATTCAATAATAATGTATTTGTAGGAATTAAGTGTGCCCTTCTTAAGAGAGTGTATCCATAAATTTATATATGTGTTTTCCTCAAATAAATTAGTATTTTGGAAACACACTAAGTACATTTGCTTTGTTAATGACTTTGGCACTGAAGGAAGCATTTTTTTTAAATGAGAATCCCTTGCTTCGTTATTGAAAGCTACTTAATGAAACACATGGAGTAAAATGAAAACCCCAGGGGAACCATGGCAATGTTAAGTTAGGTCTTTTAGCTTCTATAAGATCTGAAAATTATCTTTAACTTAAAAATTGTTTTAGGACCTTTCCATTTGTAAAGTTTTCCCAAATATTAAATTTAAATTTTCATGTGCCAGTGTTTTGTTATTTCCCTTTAGAAAGTTTATCAGTAGCTTGTCTCTTGAATAGCTCCTAAAATATCTCTGCTTTTAATTTTAAATTTAACCTGTCTGTTTCCTTATCTTTCAATGAAGATAGCTTATGTCTTCTTTTGTCTTCTGGGCATTTTTGGCCAGGTGCTGCTGGCATCTAGTAGGGAGAGGTCAGGGATGGTGCTAAATGTTCTCCATAGGACAGTCCCTACAACAAAGAATTGTCCAGCCCAAAATATCAATAGTGCCACAGTGGTGAAACTCTGCTCTAAAACAACCAACTTCAGTTTTTCTTAAATCTAAACTAAATTTTTCTTATATCTTAGTTTAGATATAATTCTTCTTGCTACAGAGTAGCTTTAATTCTCATTTCTTTACCGAAAATTTGTGTAATTATCCTTTGTATTTTTTATTTTTTAAGTCGTTCAGTCATGTCCAACTCTTTGGGACCCCACAGATTGTGTAGTCTGCCAGGCTCTGTCCATGAAATTCTCCAGTCCAGAATACTGGAGTGGGTAGCTGTTCCCTTCTCCAGGGCATCTTCTTGACCCAGGGATTGAACTTAGGTCTCCCACATTGCGGGGGTTTCTTTACCGTCTGAGCCACCAGGAAGCCCTATCCTTTGTATACTTGAGATACTTTGCTGGGTAGCTCCCTCACTTTGGTATTCTGTAATAATAAGCCTTGGAATCACTTCTGTATTGAGACATTTTTACAACTCTGTTCTCAACTTCCTTTGAGTTGGGAAATGGAGTCTTGAACCAGTTATAGTTCTGACCAATACTGTGTTTATGATGCTTTTAAGAAGCATTTTCATTATTGTTCACAACTCATGAACCCTAACCTCTGGTCCTTTTTCTGCTGTGTTCCTTGTTGTTTCCCACCTTATATTTATATACTCTGTTCGTACCCCACTCCTGCCATCCCTGAGTACATTACTTGCTACTTACATCTGTTTCATTTGTTTTATTCTCTGTTATTTTTGGCTGCACTGGTCTTCACTGCTGCATGCGGGCTTTCTCTAGTTGCAGAGAGCAGAGGCTACTCTTCGTTGTAGTGCACGGGCTTCTCATTGTGGTCACTTCTCTTTGAGGAGTATGGGCTCTGGGGCACGTGGGTCTCTACAGGTGTGGGTAACAGGCTCAGTTGCTGCATGGCATGTGGGATCCTCCTGGACCAGAGATCAAACCCGTGTCCCTTGCATTGGCAGGAGGATTCCCAACCACTGGACCACCAGGGAACTCCCTCATTTGTTTTATTCTTGTTGACTTCTGATTTGTTTAATATTATTGTGGGCTTCCTCTCCTTACAGACTTCCCAGCTTGTTTTGATTATTTGCTTACATACTATGCATGCTTTTAAGCCCTTCATCCACACTGGTGACAATGATGTCCAGAATCAACCAGCTTTAGATCTGTCCTTAATCATCCCCTAAAAGTCTAAGTAAATCGTTGATACTCTTGCTTTGAACTTGATCCTCTTACAGGTTTTATGTACTTTCTAATAGCTGGATGATAGAGCAGTAGTATTCAATAGAACTTCCTAAAGCAATGGGAATGTTTTATGTTTTGTGGCAGCCACTAGTCCTATGTAGCTATGGAGCAGTTGCAGTGCGGCTTGTGTGACTGAGGAGCTCAATTTTAATTAGTATGATTAAAATGTAAATAGCCTCATGTGACTAGTGGCTACCTGTTGGACAGAGCAGATGTATCACATTGCTACCCAAAATGTGGTCCCCAGACCAGCAGTATCTCCGTCACTTGGGAACTTGCTAGACGTGCAGAATCTTGGGTCCTTCTAGTTCTGCTGAAATAGATCTGCAGTTTGATGAGATCCTTGGGTGGCTTCTGTACACACTCAAGTTAGAGAAGCACTGAAACCTGGCTGTACACTGGAGTCACATGGGGAATTTTAACTATTGCCACTTGGGCCCACCGTCAGCAATTCTGATTTAATTGGTACTAGGTATGGCCTGGGCGTTGGAATTTTTTTTTAAACATCCCCAAAGTGATTCTAATTACACAGCAAAGACTTGTGGTATTCAAACTTTGTATATATCCACATCACCTGGGAATTTGGTAAAAATACAGAGGCCCAGCTCTTTCCTGCTTCAGCAAGCCTGGGTCTCTGTATTCTTCATCAGCCCTCCAGTGATTCCAATGTACGCATTTGGGGTTTATTTAGAACCCCGATCTAGGAGATAGTTTCCCACTTTGTTGGAAATTGTCGTGTAAGTGAGAACAAAATGCCTTGTTGACTTGAAAGAAAACTGATCTACTGGATTGCTTACCTCTATGAGTGAGCGAGTGATCTGTGATACTTGTTTTTCACAAAGCGTGCCCCTCTGGGTGTTGGCTCAGTGTTTCCTGCTTGCGATTTTTTAAATTAAGTTGGTGAATTTCTGGTCTCTAAGCTAAGTTTTTTTCCCCCTTTGGATAGTTAGAGTGTCATTCACATTTTGCTTTTCAGAATTGCTCGGAGTTGTGCCCACAACAGCTGGTAGCTTCGTGGTCAGTCTGCCAGTTCCTTAAGGTACAAGTTGGAAAGCCCATGGATCAAAATGTTCTGTAGTTCAGAAGTGCCTCCGAGTTGAGAAGAGCCGAGCCCAGTTCCCCAACACAGCCCCAGAGTCACTCAGATGTAGCCTGTCAGCTGGGGACAGTTGGTGTGGAGGGGTGATTTAATGATGTCTCTGGTACATTCAGATCCCAGCCTACTCCAGACTTTAGGCCTCAGGGTCAGGAGTATTGCATTTGGTGTAATTGTGTCATGGGAGCTGGGGAAGGGAATGGGTAACTAGATGACTTTTCCTTTTCCTTTTCTTTTTTTAACATGTGCTGTTTCCTATCAGTCAAAAAATTTTGTTTTTGTGATACAGAAAACTTTTTGTGCAGACAACTTTTGTTAGACTGGGAGTTCCTTTGCCATTTGTTTCCGGGAAATAGTATAAGAATTGATGAAGGTTTGGGAAACTTTAGTGACAAGCTCATTTTCTTTGCAAAAATTAACTGCTATTAAACACATGCCACAGAATTGTCTTCCTTCTCTGATCATCAACTTTAGTTTCAATCTGTGTGCTTCCTACAGTAAAATTGTGGGTGGAACATGAAGTGAGTGTGTATTGCTTTTAACCTGTGACAGTTTCAGGACTCTACTAGGAAATCAGCAGCATTTTCTATGGCTGTCCCTGCCCAGGTGATGTAGCAGGTCTGAAATCAAAAGTAATCAAATATGACCTGAGAGAGCAGCCATTAACTCATGTCTTACTTGAGATCAAGAAGACTGTGTGATCTCTTTGGCAGCATGGATAAGAAGGAATGAGATGGAAAAGCCCAGGAAAAGAAGGCTGCCTGAGCACTAGAAGGACTCAGATTTGCCCCTGGTTCTCTTAAATGAGGGGCTTCTCAGGTGGCACAGTGGTAAAGAATCCACCTGCCAATGTAGGAGATGCAGGTTCGATCCCCAGATCTGGAAGATCCCCTGGAGAAGGAAATAGCAACTCACTCAGTATTCTTATCTGGAAAATCCCATGGACAGGGGAGCCTAGAGGGCTACATACAGTCCACGGGGTCACAAGCAGCTGAGCTTGCATGCACGCATGCTTTTAACTGAGGCCTTGTCCCAATAGGAAGCTGGGATCCTGCTATGTTGGGGAAACAGCTTGAGAACTCTCCTGGGGTCTCCTTTCCGATGAACTTCAGAGGACCTTCTGACAAAGAGGGGCTCTCTTGGTTTCATCTAGAGCAAGAAGATAACTTCTGGGCAAACTGACAACATGCTTGGAAGGAAGGGCTTAGAGACCAACCCTCAATATAGCAGTTTCCCTCAGTGAAGGCACTGGAGTTTCTGAAAAATTCTTCAAAAGCCCACAGCTGGGGATACATTCTTGTTTTCTTTTCTTTTGTTTTTTTTGAAAAGTATTTGCTTGTTTATTTGGCTGCATCAGGTCTTTGTCGTGGCACACACTCTTTGATCTTTAGTTGTGGCATGCGGGATCTAGTTCCCTGACCAGGGTTTGAACCTGGGCCCCCTGCATTGGAAGCATAGAGTTTTAGCCACTGGACCACCAGGGAAGTCCCTGGCATGCATTCTTGTGATAGGAGTTGGCAGTGCTTAAGTCTGCCACCATGAGCTCAGTGTGCAGAAGCCCACCTCTCATTCTCCTAACCATGGAGACAGACTCCATTGGAAGCTTGTTTCTTGTCAGTGATACAAATAAACATCAGTAGCCCACCAGGGCTGAGGCTTCAACGAGAGTGAGAAGGCACCTCTTTAAATATTTCTGATAGGCCTATGTGAGGGCTCTAGACCAGCATAGTTAGTGGGGGAAAAAGTAATTGAGCATCACCACGATTTAGGCGAAATCCAAACCTCGGAGCTACCCCAAACGCAAGGAGAAGGGACTGGTTCCATAGCTCTGGGGTGGCAAATTGAGAGAAAAGTATGGGAAGGACTGGGTCAAGAAGCATGAGACTCACTCCAGTTCTGTGAAGGGCTATATGTTTCTGCCCGGCCTTGTGTTCCTGGCTTCACAACCGGGCAAATGCTTAACTACAAAGCTGATCGAGGCAGGGTAGAGAATACATCCTTTACAGATGTATTCAATATATATTCACTAGGTGGGAGGGTGTTTCTTCTCTTTGGGCAGGGCAGAGCCTTGGAAAGGCCTGGACTCTGGTAGAATTCGGTGTTTTGGAATTAATGCTGTCTTTGTTTTTCCCTCTGGCCGTGTGCCTAGCGTGTGTCAGTTCCTGGAGCTGTGTCAGAGCCCAGAAGGCGGCTTTGGAGGGGGCCCTGGCCAGTACCCACACCTTGCACCCACGTATGCAGCGGTCAACGCGCTGTGCATCATTGGCACCGAGGAGGCCTATGAGGTCATTAACAGGTACAGCCAAAGCCAGCAGGGCCGGACACCCAGCCGGGCTCCCATCTGCTGACGCTGCGCTGACTATCACCTCCCTCCCTTCTCAGAGAGAAGCTTCTCCAGTATTTGTACTCGCTGAAGCAACCCGATGGCTCTTTTCTCATGCACGATGGAGGTGAGGTGGACGTGAGGTGAGTGGGGTTTTTCTCAGGCTGCTGTATCAGCAGATTCTCAGGCTTATCTGCCATCAGAGATGCCAAACCCAGGGAAGGACACAGGACATCGCCACCTTGTCTCACCGAATGTCACACAGAGAGACGTGTCAGTGACATGGTTCATCATCCCTGCAAATATGGGCCAGATGTCCTCAGGGCTCATTGTCACTTGACTTCTTTTATGTAGATGCCAAATACAAGTAACACAAAAACAAAATCAAATGCTTTTGTTTTAAAAATGAAAAATACATTCGTTTGGCATGAGATGCTATACCATAGATGTAACTGTATAGTGTAATATAATCTTTCATCTTTTTGGTATGGGAAGGGAGGCGAAGGCCCAGTGGGGACTAAGTAAATATTTTCTGGATGCATTTGATGAAAGCATGAGAATGTTTAACACCTGTGTGAGAACTGCTTTGGGCAATGCAGAAACCATTAGGGGCCAGTGGAGTCTCTGAAAAACAGTGGCATTAACTGATTGGAATCAATTGGCTCAAAATAATACTTTTTTTTCAAGAATTGTCTGATGTACCTAGCAAGTCGTTTACTCACCTGGCAGGAGGTTCCCTATAAAACATCTAGGGAATTCACTGAAATAGTCATTTCTCACAAGCGGTGGATCATTGAGATATATACCAAATTATTATTGTTTAGTCTGATAAATAAATCGTTATGAGGTTTCTATAGCAAAGCCATCGTATTGCCTATTTGTAAATGTGTTGTCCTCTACACGAGTTGATAAATACTCTGGCTTAACTATTGGTTTGAAAATATAGGGCAAGAAAACACATGAAGGTTGTGGAGCACAGAACACATTGCAGATAAAAGGAGGTAACCTTTATCTGCAGAGACCTTCATGAAGGGTTTTTGTCTATTTGTAACCTGTCTGTTCAAACCATAAATAAGACTAGGTATCTGGAAACCTGGGTACCTGTAAAACTGTTTCTCTGCCCCCAACACCTCTGACCTGAAATGTGCGGGTGTTTACCCTCATATTAATGACACTAAGTACTCAGAGTTGGCACAGACCCTACAGGTTACGGGCTCAGTCCAGCAAGACTGTCTGCACTTCAGACAGCAGTCACAAGTAGTGGGTTCCCTGGTTAACCAGTTCTGCCTGATTTGTAAATCGGGGGTCCCCATGACCCCCTTGTCAGTTCAGTAATTTTCCAGGACAGCTCAGAGAACTCAGAAAACATTTTTCTAATACCATTTATTATAAAGGATATCATAAAGATACAAATGAACAGCCACATGAAGGGGCATACATATAGGATGAGGTCTGGAAAGGTCCAGAGTCTAAGAACTTCTGTTCCCATGATGTTGGGGTGTGACACCCTCCTGACAGGCACTTGGGTGCAGCCACCAACCCAAAAGCTCCCTGAACTTCTTCATCCAGAGTGTTTTAATGGAGGTTCCATTATGTAGGCATGATTGATTAACTGATTGGCCATTGGTGACTAACTCAGTCTTCTGGGGAGTGGGGCAGGAAGTTCCAACCCTCTGATCCCATGGTTGGTTCCTCTGGCAGCCAGCCCCCACCCTCCAGGAGTCACCTCAGTAGCATAAACTCAGATATGGTTGAATGGGGCTTGTTATGAATTACAAGACTCTCACCGCATTACTCAGGAAAAATTCCACTAGTTTTATGATCTCTGTGCTGAAAAGACCAAATAATGTTTTTTTACTATATCACAATACCCCAGTATCTGTTGTTAAAAGGTAAACAGGGGCATGTTAAAAATTTTATGAACTTATTTGAGCAAAAATTGATTCGAATAGGGCAGCATCCCATCTCTCAGATAGGAAGGAAGCCCGAGGAGAGCTGTGCACAGTGAGACTTCTGTAGGCAGAAGGGAGCAGGGACAAGGAAGTGACATCAGGCGCTTAAAGAGTGGGTTGGCTGTTGCAAGGCCACTTTCCTTGACGGGACTGCAGGGGTTGACCGGCAGAGCATCTCACTAATACTGATCAGGTGGTTCCTGACTGACTGGTTGAAGATCCCATTTCTGGGAAAGCGGAAACCATAATGAAGTCTTGGTTTGGTGATGTGGAGTTTAGCATAAGGGACTCCTTTTGGCACCTCTTGTTTTGTTTTTTAGCACTGTATATGCCAGTGAGGGCCACCCGGGTGGCTCAGTGGTAAAGAATCCACCTGCCAATGCAGGAGATGCGGGAGACGTGGGTTCGATCCCTGGGTCAGGAAGATCCTCTGGAGGAGGAAATGGAAACTCACTCCAGTATTCTTGCCTGGAAAATTCCATGGACAGAGGAGCCTGGTGAGCTATGGTCTGTGGAGTCTCAAAGAATCGGACACAACTTAGCAACTGATCACAGTGCCAGTGAAGCCAATATAACTATTGAGGAGAAGCAGTATTGTGTTGACATCTTTAGAAAAAAATGTAAAGGATGCTTTTCCCCTCTTGGTCACTACATTTTCATCCTGTTCTGCAGATACTCCAAATGTAGCTTTTTAAGGTTTCCTGAGATTATAGGTGAAAGCAGACAAACACTGGCAAGATCGCTTTGGCATTTCATCACTTACCTTTTTCAGATATGATTATTCTCTAACTTATTCATTCTGGTGCCGGTTTCCTTCTGTGTTCTTATTCATATCTGCCAGACAAATGCTAGGAATCTCCTCCAATAAAATAGGTTTGTTTCTGTAGAGCTCTTTAACCATATGCTTCCTCTGGTAACATCCTGCCATTTGAACCATGCTTTACATTTACAGAGGATTAAAGATGCGAACGATGGATGCAACCTAGCAGGCTGCGTCCCGTTCGCCTGCTCAGCATGGTTTTTCATGCCCCAGTTCCATCGCTTTTCACTTGATTTTCCTTTAATTGTCTTTGCCTGGGAGCATCAGCAGTTACTCCTGAGTGCTGCCAGGTGGATTTGACCTGAAGATAAGCAGTGGTTGATAGGGACCTCTGGAGGCTAGCCTGTCTTCTTCTGGGTTAGAACCGATCTCTTGATATTCCAGGCCTGTCACAAGTCCTCGTTTCTGAGATGAGCTTACTCAGGCATTCACAGCTCCCATGGACTGCCGCTAATCCAAGCCAGCTTGTAGCCAGCACCGTCTTTCCCCTCAGTTCTTAAGAAAGGAGCAATTATTTATTCCTGACCTCCTAATCTAGGTTATATAACCTGGCGTATTCCGGGAGGGTAGTGGGGAGATAGGGACCCAGCGTTTGCAAAAGTTTTGGCAACAGAATGTAGAGTGTGTTTGGGGAAGGAGGGGGTCAGTGTTGCTGAAGTGCAGAGGGGTGCAGGCAGGAAATGAAGCTGGCTGGCCAGGCTGGGAATAGCCCGAGGAGCACTGCAGTCTCCTTGAGAAGTCTGGAGCTTATTTTAAAGGTAGTAGAAGCCACTGACAAGTTTTAAGTAGGGAGTGACATGATCTGATTTGTGTTTTGTTAGAAGTTCTATGGGGAATACATCGGGCTTCCCAGGTGGCTGAGCAGTGAGGAAAACTCCTGCCAATGCAGGAGACCTGGGTTCGATCCCTGTGCCTGATCCCTGTGTCGGGAAGATCCCCCAGAGAAGGAAATGGCAATCCACTCCAGTATTCTTGCCTGGAGAATTCCATGCAAGACAGAGGAGCCTGGCAGGCTACAGCTCATGGGGTCGCAAAGACATGACTTAGCGACTGAAAGGAACAAGTGAATGCATTATGGTGTTTTAGTGAAAATCCTCTGGTTTCAGGGCTGGAGGGAGGAAGACTGGACAGGAAACTGACCCAGATTAAAGATGACTTGGATTTGGGTGACAGCAGGAGGCTAGAGGGCAGCTGACAAATTTGAGAGGATGATGACTGGACAGAGAGACAGAGGAAGCTGATGCTCAAGAAAAGTGTATTTTGTTCACTCATTGTCTCAGTGTGAGATCTGGCAGCAGGTCTCAGGTCTTCCATTTATGAAACAGGCCACACTGCTGACTGCCTCCCTACCTCAGAGGTTATATTCACATTCAAGAGCAAATACTTTTGAACCCCTTTGTGAGACTCAAGACCTGAGAGGAGTTAGGTCAGACTTTCGAAGTTAACTTACAGTAGATGATAACACTTGGCAGAAAGGATTCTTGCATGCTTCTGATGCCTGCTGGTTTAACTCAGCCTCTGCTGTGCCTTTGGCCAGTGTGAGCAGGCTGATTAAAATGCTGGGAGGAGAATAATAACCTGCAGCTCACTGGAATCCTTCAGTGTGCTTGACTTAGTATTATGTCCATATTGAACAATATGGAAGCTAGACTCTTCTCTCTCCTCTCTTTTATATTCCTTAGGAGCCCTTAGATAAAGGATCTTGAAAGAAAATAGAACAAACAGGTTTGTCTTCAACATAAAATGAAGCTGAGATGTTGGATGTTTGAAAAGACCATGTGCTAAGTTGCTTCAGTCGTGTCTGACTCTTTGCGATCCCATGAACTGTAGCCTGTCAGGCTCCTCTGTCCATGGGATTCTCCAGGCAAGAATGCTGGATTGGGTTGCCATTTCCAGGAGATCTTCCCTCCCCAGGGATCGAACCTGCGTCTGTTGCATCTTCTGCGTTGCCAGGCAGGTTCTTTACCACTAGCGCCACCTGGGAAGCCCATAGTGGAAAAGAAAAGACAGTTTGTAGATGTGTTCTATCATAGAGGGAGAAGCTAAAATAAAATGTGTCCTGAGAAGAGTTAGGGCTGGCAGGATGGAATGGCAAGAATTACTCCAAATCAAGTGGGATGTGTTCTTTTTTCTATTTAAAGTGTGTGTGTGTACTGGAGGGGTGCTTGAAATCAAAACTCTTTTCTCACTTTAGAAGTCTAAGGAATGGATCTGAGTAGCTCGTCTGTTCTGGTCCCTCTTGCTTGGTCTGTGCAGCCATGTGGTCTGGCAGCCTGCTTTGGAGGTTGTCTGTTTGAAAGAAATGTGGTTAACCTTTAATGCGGCCATGCCATAAGCATGGCAAGTCCTGGATCTAAGGACAGTACTGACAGCTGGATGAAGGAGCATCTCAGAAATACCTGAATGACAGCATGGAATTCTGGGAGCCACTGTAGGTCTTTGAAAGAAGAGCTGAATTCACTGTTGACATAAATTGATATGGCTGTTATTTCGTGTGGTGTAGATTTGACTGTGTGGAGGTAGGGAGATAGAATGTCATGTTCTTTCTCTCAGACCATGCTGTGAGGAACTTGATCCAAATGGAATGTCGGAGCTCCTGGTGGGAGACCAGGAGTGAGGACAGGTGGTGATTACAGCTTATGAGGCAGAGAGCAATCCACCCAAGAAGTTCAGTGAGCCTTGTTTGAGCTCTTCCTGAGAGTGTGACCCTTGCCCCTCTGTTTCTGTCCTTCCAGAAGTGCGTACTGTGCTGCCTCGGTAGCTTCGTTGACCAACATCATCACCCCAGACCTGTTTGAGGGCACTGCTGAATGGATCGCAAGGTGAGAGATGCTGGGATTTGTCCCATTTCTTAGACAGCAGGCGGTCAAGACTTCTGAAAAATAAAGGAAGTGCAGAAGAACCAGAAGAGAATGTAAAATTACAAGAGACATCTTATGGTTGAAAGATTTTACATTTCAAAAATACTTTAAAAGTTTTCTTTTTGCTAGTTTTCTTTAATGTGATTGGCAAGGATCAAAACTCTGGGTAAACAGTATTAGTCAGAGTCTAAATGGATTTAAACCAGTTTGAAGAGAAATTTGGAAATATCTCAAAAATGTCTTTGCTGATGACCCCAAAATTCCACTCCTCCAGAAACTCACGCACATGCATGAGAGAGACAAACATAGGACTCATTTATAATACTAAATAAAGCTAGAAATGGAGTAAACGTTCATAAGCACGAGATGGTTCAGTGAGTTGTGATGTAGTCACATTAGAATATAATATAGCAATTAAAATTAATAAGCTAAAGCTACATGTATCAATATGGGTGAATCTCAGAGCACTATTGCGTTTGATAGTGTTAAACTAGTGTAAAAAAATGTTAAAGAAAACATGCAGGTTAGCACATTGACTGGAAATTTGAAAACATGCAGAAAGATTCTGTATTTTTTATGGCAGAATCACATGTAGTAATATAAAAACATGCTGGAAAGAATAAGCACCAAATTTAGGATGGTGGTTACTTCTGGGAGGAAAGCAAACAAAATGAGATTACAGAAAGTCTGCACTTTTCCTCGGGCTTCCTAGATGGCGCTAGTGGTAAGGAACCCACCTGCCAGTGCAGGAGACTCAGGTTCAATCCCTGGGTCGGGAAAATCCCCTAGAGGAGGGCGCAGCAACCCACTCCGGTGTTCTGGCCTGGAAAAACCCATGGACAGAGGAGCCTGGTGGGCTACAGTTTGTAGGGTCGCAGAATTGAACACAACTGAAGTGACTTTGCATGCACGCATGCACACTTGTACTCAGGAGACCTCAGTTGTATCTGTAACTGTTTATTTGTTTAAAATTTAAAAAAAAGAAACGAAATGCATAAATCAAAGGTTGGTGTTAGATACACATATGTTCTATATATTATTTGCTATACTTTCCAGGATCCTTCCAATTATCTCATAATTTAAAAAAAAAAGAAAAGGTATAGTAGGTTTATCTATACTATTGAGGAATTATATCCAAGCTGTATCATTTTATTTTTCATGTCTTAATTTTTATCAAAGTAGTACTTAACTGCTATGAAAATACAATTTTCAGCTAAACCAAATGATATACTATGATCACATTTACTTTTTTTGTATGACTTTTTTCCCCTCTGGAATTAATCATTACCTCCTGATTCCCACATTTTCTGCCAGAGCTATAAAATGACTCTCAATATGGTCAAACAATTCAGGTGATGTATCCGTTCTCTTTTGTGTGTGTGTGTGTGTTTGTGTACATGTGTGTGCTTGTGTGTTTTGAGTCATCTACCCCTGGGCCTCTGCCCTCCTGCTTCAGTCTGGACATATTGATCTCAGCTTGCTGCACAGCAGGCATCCAGAAGCTTCCTTTCAGCATGAAATTCACTTTTCTGCTTTGGTAAAGCCCCAGTCCTCCTTTCTCCTGGTTTACTCACTCATTTGAATAAATCATTTATTTCAACAGATCCCAAAAAAGAGAACTTGGGAGATAGATTTTTAAGATTTTGCAATTATTTTTATTCTAGTCTCACCCTTGATGGCTAGTTTATTTGGTTAGAGACTTCTAAATTGAAAACTATAAATTGTATTCGTTCAGATTTTTTAAGCCTTGCTCCATTATCTTATGGCTCCCAGTGTCATTGTTAAAAAGGCTGATCATAATGATGGCCAGCCTTTATTGAGGACTTCGTGTGTAATACTTAATAGTAAGGGAGCTCTAGTTTAAACATTGAGAATATAACCTTTTGAGCTAGATGGCCTGGGTTTGGTTCTTTTTTATACCTCTGTTTCTCAGTTGAGATTTCCCATTTTTTCATTCATTACAAGTATATTTTTCTTCATAAAGATAAATATACAATTATAATATCTGTTTTAAAATTCTTGCCTGGAAATTTCACCATCTGGCTATCTTGGAGTTGACATGTCACCTTTTCCTGAGTGCCTGTGTCACGTGGTGTTGGGCTTGTACCCTGGACATTACAGCTTCCCAGGTGGCGCTAGTGGTAAAGAACCCACTTGCCAGTGCAGGAGACATAAGACACATGGGTTCAATCCCTGGGTCAGGAAGATCCCCTGCAGGAGGTCGTGGCAACCCACTCCAGTATTCTGGCTTGGAGTATCTCATGGATAGAGGAGCCTGGTGGGCTATGGTCCATAGCGTTGCAGGGTTAGACATGACTGGAATGACTTAGCTCGCATTACTGGATGTTGTAGAAACTGGAGTCATTAGATTGCTTTAAAGAGGGTTGATCTTTCTCTTCTAGCAGGCAATCTTATCTTGGTTAGTTGATTGCAGTGGGCAGGGGCTCAGCTCTTAGGTCAGTTCTTAGAAACTCCTTTCAGTTTGTCCAGTACAGGCATGATTCAGGGTCAGGTAGAAATTTGAGTGAAGTTTAAACGTGGAATTTGGTATTTTCCTTCTCTGACTCTCCTCTTTCTGGGATTCCTCATCAGTTTCTGTTATTCTGGTTCTTCTTGCCAGGAATATGGGGCTTTCAGTTTCAGCTGCCTCCCACTGACCTGCTTGCCGCTGCTGGGCAACTGTAGCCATCCTCAGGGCAAATCAAGAAAAAAGGGAGGAATGGGGGAGAGGAGGGACTGACTGTTCCAACTTTCAAATCCCCACCTTTTTTCATTTGCTGAGACTTCAGGAAATAGTTTTAGTGTGTTTTGTCTGGAGCATGTAGTTATTCATGTTTGCAGGATTCTGACTGCCTGGGTTTGAAGCCCAGTTTTGTCATTTATTAGCTTAGTGGCCTTGGTCAAATTGTTTAACTTCTCCATGTCATAGTCTCCATATGTGTCAAATGATGGGATATTGAATTTGATATTAAGCTGAAATACAAAGAAATTTAAGTGGTAAAACTTGTTATGGTTTCCACTGTGCGTTACTGCCTCCCAGTCCACTGTATTCCCAATCCATTGTCTGTTTCTGTCTTATTTCTCTTATTCTTGCTGTTTGGAAAATGCATGATGAGCCATGATAGGATTTTGTTGTTGTTGTCCATGGTGCTGGGTACTCAGCAGGTATCTTCAGTCTAGAATTGCACGTACTTTACTCCCATACTTACTAAGAGGTTCCCTTACCTTTTATCTTCTAATCCTTCTGTTGAGTTTTTATTTCTGTAATTCTATGCAAAATTTTTCAAAGCTTATTTTTAAACTCCATTTATATAGAAAAAGAATACTTCTTTTTTATGTACTTTCTTGTTCTTGTTTCAGGGATATTTTGTCTTTACAATGTTTAGAAAGTTTACTTCTGCTCCTTATGTTAGTTCCTCCAATTTATTTTTATTTGTTTTATTTCTATGTCATGTGTACATAAAAATCTCTTTCACGTAAGAGCCTTTGCTTAAATGTTTGATGTTCATATTTAAGAGTCAGGTGCTAGAACGCTGATGGAGAGCTATGTTTGCCAGAGTGGCCTGGGATCCAGCCATTCATGGGGAATTCTCATATATCAGTGTCCATAGGATTTTTCTGTGGAGAACCTTCCAGATTCCTGGTTATGGTATGAAGCTGGCAGCCAGCTTTGTGTAATTCTAATAGGGGAAGGGGGCTTATCTGGTGGCTCAGCAGTAAAGAATCCACCTTCCAATGTAGGAGATGCAGGTTTGATCCCTGGGTCAAGAAGACCCTCTGGAGAAGGAAATGGCAACCCACTCCAGTATTCTTGCCTGGAAAATCCCATGGATGGAGGAGCCTGGCAGGCTACAGTTCATGGGGTTGCAAAGAGTCAGACACGACATAGTGACTAAACAACAACAACGGCAGGGAAAGGGGTTGGGAGTGCTTTTGCTCAGGTCAGAGACTTCCACTGAATCCTCCTGCTCAGTACAGTGCCTCCGCCTGCTCTCAGCTGTGCTGGAAATCCTGGAATTCACACTTCTTGATTAAGCCCCTGCAGCCTCCCATCTGCTGGGTACCTGGAGGTCTAACTGAGTCTCTTTATCAATTTACCACCAGTCAACTCAGTTAAAAACCTTCCCACTTTAGGGGTAGCTTACGTCCCTCAACTTGTCATCGGAGAGCATCACCTTGCTTTTTGTTGCTTCATCCCTCCTTTCCTCTCAGGGCTGGTGTAGGTTTCTCGGCTCTATTAAGTCAGTTACTTCTTACCTTCATCCTTTTCCAGCTTTCACAGTTTTGTTATTTCCTGTCTGTATTCATATCCTCTTCTATTCTCTTTATCCTTATGGGTTTATCCTTTTAAAAAATTCCTTTACTTTCATTTTACCGGGCTCTTTTCAATCCATTATATTTAGCTAGAAGAAATTCCCAAAGAATTTTGCTAAATTGCTCTCATGCATGTGAAAACAAAGGGATGGAAAGTGGAATGTGTAAATAAATGCATATTGTGTATGTGTATGTGTTTTAAAGCTGAGTTAAGAAAAGTTAAGAAAAAAAAATTAAGAGATCCCTTGCATATTCTTCACTCATCAGACCTTTCATTTTTTTTTTTTTGTTTTTTTGTTTTCCTTTTTCATCAGACCTTTCAAACTTGAGCTGTTCATATACTCCAAGAGGCCAGATGCGTTGGAGAGAAAATTTGGATTGTGTGTCTTTGGGTGGCCATGGGGTTGAGAGATGGAGGATGCCGAAGAAGCTCTTCAGGGGGCAGCAGCCAGTTTTTGACTCTGCTGTGAACTCCCTAGGCCTCGGTTTAGTTCAGTCGCTCAGTCGTGTTCTACTCTTTGTGACCCCATGGACTGCAGCACGTCAAGCCTCCTTGTCCATCACCAACTCCTGGAATTTATTCAAACTCATGTTCATTGAGTTGGTGATGCCATCCAACTATCTCATCGTCTGTCGTCCCCTTCTCCTTCTGCCTTTCATTTTTCCAAGCATCAGGGTCTTTTCAAATGATTCAGCTCTTCGCATCAGATGGCCAAAGTATTGGAGTTTCAGCTTCAACATCAGTCCTTCCAATGAATATTTAGAACTGATTTCCTTTAGGATGTACTGGTTGGATCTCCTTGCAGTCCAAAGGACTCTCAAGAGCCTTCTTCAATACCACAGTTCAAAAGCATCAATTCTTTGGCATTCAGCTTTATTTGTAGTCCAACTCTCACATCCATACATGACTACTGGAAAAACCATAGCTTTGACTAGACAGACCTTGGTTGGCAAAGTAATGTCTCTGCTTTTTAATATGCTGTCTAGGTTGATCATAACTTTTCTTCCAAGGAGCAAGCGTCTTTTAATTTCATGGCTGCAATCACCATCTGCAGTGATTTTGGAGCCCCCCCAAATAAAGTCTGTCACTGTTTCCCTATCTATTTCCCATGAAGTGATGGGACCAGATGCCATGATCTTAGTTTTGTGAATGTTAAGTTTTAAGCCAACTTTTTCGCTCTCCTCTTTCACTTTCATAGGAAGCTCTTTAGTTCTTCACTTTCTGCCATAAGAGTGGTGTCATCTGCATATCTGAGGTTATCAGGCCTCTCTGAAAAAGGCCTCTGAATTCCCAAGGCCTCTCCTTTAATGAGAGGTGCCTGGAAGACAGGAAGTACTACAGACTCCTTTTCCTTCCACCCAGAAGTTGGATTAAGTGCTCATTGACCTGTATACCTGTGAGGATTTGTGAGGCAGATACACCTGTAGGGAATGTGACTCTATATACACATCTGTAGCTCATTGGGAGTAAAGTTCTATGTTATATGAAAATATATAGGAAGGAAAATTTCTTTATATCACAGATGAAACAGGTTTATTAAGACATGCAAAAAGAAAATCTGAAGTCACCAACCACTCATGTTTCTTATCTTTCCAGAATTCCAGAAAAATCATGCAGTACATTATCATTTTATGACTTTTTCATCTAATATATTTGGAACATTTTAAAGTATACTTCCGTAATGTCATTTTAAATGACTATATAGTATTCTGTTATATGGATACATCATAATTTATATAACCAGTCCCTTACTATTGAGTTTCTGAGTTTCTAACATTTCACTATTACAAATGCGGATACAATAAACATTCTTATAATCTGATCTTTGGACACATTTGTACTTACTTTGTAGAATTAATTCCTAGAAAGTAAAAATGAAAGTCACTCAGTCGTGTCTGACTCTTTGCTACCCCATGGACTATACAGTCTATGGAATTCTCTAGGCCAGGATACTGGAGTGGGTAGCCTTTCCCTTCTCCAGGGCATCTTCCCAACCCAAGGATTGAACCTGGGTCTCCTGCATTGCAGGTGAGTTCTTTACCAACTGAGCTATCAGGGAATCCCTTTAATTCCTAGAAATGACCCTAATATTGCTGGGCCAAAGAGTATTAAGTTTTTATGACTAGAAATGACCCTAATATTGCTGGGCCAAAGAGTATTAAGTTTTTATGACTAGAAAATACAGTCATATTTTCTATATTATCTTATATTATCTAATTATCTTATAATCCCAACAATTATTATAGTAATAACTTGAAAATATAAGAACTTGTAATTTGGAGAAATAAATTTACTTTGGATAGCTATAAAGGTATATATGTTCATTCTGGAAGCTTTTTGAAAACAGAAAAATAAAGAGGAAAGGTATCAGCAATGGATTTGTATTAAAAGATAACCATTATTAGCAATTATTCTTCAATTTTATTTTAACCTGATGGTTATCACAGTATACATATGATTTTATAACTCTTTCTAAAAAGTAATGATTTGAGGTTCTATGTTTGTTCATTAGTAGACTATGTTTCCTTTTTTTCTTTTTTTTTGAGGAAAGCGTGAAAGTCACTCAGTTGTGTCCAACTCTTTGCAACCCCATGGACTATAGTCCATGGAATTCTCCAGGCCAGAATACTGAAGTGGATAGGCGTTCCCTTCTCCAGGGGATCTTCCCAGCCCAGGGATAAAACCCAGGTTTCCCACATTGCAGGTGGAGGAAAAGGCATTTCTAAAAGTTAATTAGCTAGCATCTTTCCATTCATAGTTGCAATTTTTAAAATAGAATTCAGTTCAGTTCAGTCGCTCAGTCGTGTCGAGAAGAGTTGATTTATAAGTTGTGTTTCAGGTGTACAGTAAATTAATTCCTATATATATATATATATTATATATATATATTCTTTTTCACATTCTTTTCCATTATAGTTTATCACAAGATACTGACTATAGGTGCAGCAGTCTATGTCTTAAGCAGAGCCACTTCACTCTTTGCCATCCAGGGTACTCACTGGTTGACACTCAGTTGGGTTTTCTCGACCTCCTCCCAGGTGTCAGAATTGGGAAGGTGGGATTGGCGGGGTACCAGGAATGGAAGCCCATGGCGGCTACACGTTCTGTGGCCTGGCTGCGCTGGTCATCCTCAAGAAGGAGCGCTCCTTGAACTTGAAGAGCTTACTAGTAAGTACTTGGTGATCTGTCTTCCCCTCAGGCCCCAGGCCCCTGGGACATAACCGCTCAGACATGCTGGTTTCAGGGACGTTTGTCTGTGTGAAGAGCTAGCAGTTCCTCCCTTGAGCTCTGGGCTGGCAGTCGTGTAACAAAGCTTCAGATGCAGTTGTTGGATCGGCCAGCACTGTTACAAGAGAGTGCAGGGGGTGAACATCTGCTCTCGGTCTCGGCTCCCTTCTTCCTGCCTTTCCTTCTTCTTGCTCTGAACCTTCTACATCATGTGTTAGGCCAACCCCAGACCCTTCTTGAGTCCCTCAGACATCTGGGGAGGGCCACAGTACCTGCCTCCTACTTCTAGGAGAGTATAGCTTCAGTCTCTTAAAACTAGAGGTTTTCACGTGTCTTAGAAAGATTCTCCTGGGAGAAGAAATTATGAGAAGAGCTTTTATTATCCTCCGCACCATGTGAGTGTTTAGTAGCTACCTTTACACGAGCTGGTCACAGCTGGGAATACACAGAGCGGGTGGCCCAGGCATTTATGTCTCAGCTCCAAGCTCCTGCCCATTATTCAGAGTGAACTTATTATGCAGAGTGCAGTCAGCTTCAGGGGCTTGTTAGATTGTAGCTAAATTATCACTGGAGGCCTGGTATACACACACACAGAGCCACCAAGGAGCTGTCTTTGGTGAAACTTTTACTCCCTGATCATGACCTCAAAGCACATCAGCTGCAACTGACATTCATCTCCTCTCCCTTAGTTCAGATGTCAGGTTGCCATTGTAGGAACTGTTGTGAGACCCATCATGGGGTCCCAAGAGAGTTTATATTTTTCCCTGTACAGATGTGACCAGTGGCATTTTGTCTTGGCCTTTAGGAAGCCTCCTACTGTAGCATACTCTTCTTGAAGGTTCTTAGAGCCTGAAGGGTTTATGCCCAAATGGTCAACTTTATGCATAGACTTAGAGTTTATCAGACATTTAAAAACCTGATCACTAACAATGTGTGAAACGTAAAAGCCCCATCTCCCAGGCAGAAATAAGAAATAAGCAGATGTCTCAGTTCCAGTAGCAGTGTTCTGGATTTGAACCCTTTCTCTGCCACTTCATGGCCATGTGACCTTGGGAAAATTGTCTAATCTGTTTTAACTTCAACTCTTTTTCTCCATAAGGTAGAGGTAATAGTTCTTTGAAGGTCAGAGAAGATAATATACATAAAACAGCCTGGTATGTAGTAGGTGCATCCTTCTTACCCAGACTACTCCCTCCCTTCTGTTTGCTCTGGGAGAACTAGGACCCATATCTGAAGGATTTTATGAATTCATATAGCCAAGGGAAGCAGAATAAATCCATGGGCTTCGGCACTGGAAAAAATTATTTAGTCTGGCTTATAAACACTTAATCTGTGGGGTAAGCAAAAATGAAGCATAGACTCCCTACTGTAGTGCCTGTTTTCTTGAGTCGTGCTTCGCCTGCTTTCATCAGATGGCATCAGTCCTAAAGCACTGGCTCATGTAAGACTGACTGCGGATATATTAATGTGTGTACCTGCAGTGCAGTGTCTTTTGTGTCTCTCTAAGAGTTTTAGGATTGTGACTCTATGGGTGGTGTTGCCTTGAACAGGGATAGAATCTAAACTCTACAATTGTTCATTCAAGGAGGCCTGGACTGATTCTTCCAAGGGGGGGTCCTCAGTGACTTTTTTCAGGAACTCAGTGTAGTAAAACGTAGGTCCAGGGGAATGCCCTCCTCTGTACCTTTCAGTTTGGTGAAGCAGCTCCTTGAGATCCTGGCTGGTGGCTGCGACTGTCTTGAGGGGCTGGGAGGGACATGGAAATATTATCTGCTCGGCCAGTTGGTCTGCTCATTCCTCGAGGCCAAGCCCTTGACTATCTTGATGTTCGAAGTAGAGTGTGTTTAGAAAACTTGGTGATAAGGGAGGAATGTATCATGTGTGACCACCGAGTGGCACCAAGAGCCATTTTACAGGTTCAGGGTAAAGGCTCTTCTTCTGTCAGCCAGCCAGTTTGCCCTGGAGCAGCAGAGTGGCTGGAGCCCATGGAGCCATCCTCGTTCACCAGGGCTGGTGGCTTCTGCCCCTGGTTCTGCAAGGGGCAAGGGCTGTGCTAAGAAACCTGGGGGGAATTTCCTTGCCCAAAATGGTGTGAAATCCTCTGATGACCTGTGGCACAAAATTCCATTTATTTGCTTTTAATAAACTTCCCTGAGCAAGGAAAGTGAATAGAAACAAGCCACCGTGTAGTCTGGCCTGAAACTTCCCAGTTACACCTTGTTTATTAAGAGACGTTATTGCAGGTCTCCTTCCAGGCCAGGCTGGCCCCTTTGTTCTTTCAGCACCAGAACCCTCTTGGAACCCAGGACAGGCGGTTAGTTGTCTGTTAGGCCCTGAGCAGGAATACATGTTGGTTGCCTCCAGAGGGTTAAACTAGCTGTTGCAGTGTCGAGCCCTCTGTGATGTTGAGGGCAAGGATGTCTGAGGTCAAAGCAAGGGAACGGGAGCTGAGAAGCTAAAACCTGGGAACTCTCCCTCCCAGACCGGCCTCTGGAGAGCTGGCTGGATCACGTGTCTCTTTTAACCTCTGGCGCCTCTCTCTTCTCTGTCTCACGCTCAGCAATGGGTGACAAGCCGGCAGATGAGGTTTGAAGGTGGATTTCAGGGCCGCTGCAACAAGCTGGTGGACGGCTGCTACTCCTTCTGGCAGGCGGGTCTCCTGCCCCTGCTTCACCGCGCGCTGCACGCCCAAGGTGAGCCCGGGGTGCTGGCGGGGCTGGCGGCTCCCCTCGGCTGCTGACCGAGTCGGAGGCCAGGGTGCTTGGTTAGAGGGGTTGAAACAGGCTCTGTCCATCCTGGATTTTGAGTACCCAGTGTGGACCCTCTCGCCCTAGGCACACGTGTGGCAGCTAGGATTTCATCCTTGGGTTCAGAGGTCACTGCTGCTTCACACCGGCTGTGGCAGGTGGGGGAGGTGGGTGCCTGGCGGTGTGGTGACTGCCACCTCAGCTGAGTGTGAAGCCATAGGTTCCAATGCTGAGCTTTGTGTGAGTCATGCCAGACTGAAAACCCACACTGTGCATGTGGTCACAACAGTGCCAAAAAGGCAGAAAGAACCCCTGGAGCAAAGACCCACCATGCCAGGCTGGCTGCGTGGCGGCTGCCATTAGAAGTGTCATATTTTAAATTCACTGAAGAATCCTGGATGCAGGTTAGTACTGCCTCCCTACCCCCAACCCCCGCACCACTGGAGTAGAGAGACCTAGGTTCATCATCTCTGTGGGACCTCAGATGGAAATGCAGCTCCAAGCAGGGAAATAGCAAATTTCTTGGAGCCTTCCCTTGTTACCTCTCAAAATCTCAGGCCACCACCTGAATCATCTTTTTCATTTACTTCATGTGAGAACAGGAAGGAAACCGGTGGGAGAGGGGAGGTCGTGGCGGCCCTGCTGCGTGCTGACCAGTCTCGGAGTGTGAGCCCTTGGCCCAGAAGAAAGCTTAGTAGTTGGGTTATTCTTTGCTCAAATGTAGAGATACAATTCTTTTCTACTGCCCCCCATCCTCCCGCCCACCCGCTTGCCGGATACACAGCTTTCTCTTGTTTGGCTGTTTTTTCCTGAGTCCCTTGCATTAGTTTCTTATTTGAAGTAAACCGAGGCTCTCTCCTGTGTCTCCGTCACCCCACCCTCCCTGTTGCAGCCTGTCCTAAGATTCCTCTGCCTAGAGCCCAGGTTTCAAGGTGATGAGCTGAGGCCTCCTGCTGACTCTGGAGCCTGCATGGTCTCTGCTTTGGACACTATAGTAGGAAATCAGAAATTCCCTGAGAGTCCAATGTTTCAAAACAAGAAATAACTTGGGGTTTTAGTGATCTCTGTTTTTGGAACTGGTGAGGTCAAACCTCTGGTAGTACCCTCCGCCTTTCACAAGCCTGTCCCTGGAAGGGATAAGATGCGGTCATTCTGTAGCTGTCGGGAGAATCTGGTGAGAGGGTAACAGGAGCCCTACCTGCCCAAGTCCTCACAGGGTCCCTGCTTTACATTTTGCTTTTTATAGCACAAGTTTTGGAGGATTGGTCATATTTCCACATTTGCCTGTGGAAGAAAGTCTGTTGTCTGTGAATTTTGGTGCTTCTAGCTTTTTTCACTCCCTGGGAGGAGGCCCATATTAGGCCTGTAGCTCACTTCTCAGCAAATAGTGGACTTGGACCAGGCAGGGATCTGGGAGGAAGTTTTGAGTGGTGGACAAAATACTGATGTTGGGAATCAGAAGGAGATGCGATGTAGAAAGATATTCACAATATACTGTAGTCAAAGTTAGGTTTCAAAGCAGTATGTATGCAATTCACCTGGGAAGTCCCAGGAAATATACTTTTAAAGTTTTATATCCCACTGTTCAATTCAATTCAGTTGCTTAGGTGTGTCCGACTCTTTGTAACCCCATGGCCAGCAGCACGCCAGGCCTCCCTGTCCATCACCAGCTCCCAGAGTTTACTCAAGCTCATGTCCATTGAGTCGGTAATGCCATCCAACCATCTCGTCTTCTGTCATCCCCTTCTCCTCCTGCCTTCAATCTTTCCCAGCATCAGGGTCTTTTCAAATAAGTCAGTTTTTCGCATCAGGTAGCCAAAGTATTGGAGTTTAAGCTTCAACATCAGTCCTTTCAATGAAAATTCAGGACTGATTTCCTTTAGGATGAACTGGTTGGATCTCCTTGCAGTCCAAGGGACTCTCAGGAGTCTTCTCCAACACCACAGTTCTTTTACCATGTGCATTACTTTTATTTTAGTAAGTGAACAAACATGTTTTTCGAAGGTGATGATGCTACCACTGATAATTAAAACGATGCCGTGGGACCAGCACACTGTGGCACAAGAACCCAGGCCGTCCCTGACTTGGCGAGTGGTCGTCAGGCCGTCAGTAGTCCGTGAGGTGGCTGCCTTAGGCATAGAAGACAGTATTTGAGTAGAAGAATGAATTATTATTAATATATTTAAAATGTCCAATGCTAAGTCGCTGTTTTTCGTGTGGATGTGGAGCAGTAAGACCATAACAGGCCTGTAAGTTTCTGTTTGGATTGATAGTTACTAGTTGCTGGCTTGGGAATACTCCATAGTTGTCCACCTGCAAGACTGAGCTCCATGTGGCTGTACCTGTGAGTTACTGTTGGAAAAACTTTTGATTTCTCAGATAAAAGGAATGTTTGAAATGCAAAATGACATTATAATGGGAATCTGTATTTTAAGGGAGAGGGATAAAGGATTTAAAAGGTACAGTTATCACTCTCTAATCATATCTCCTTTTATCCCTCTGTGATTATGCGTGCGAATTCAGGATCTCAGGAAGTTCTTGTCGAGTTTATGAACTTTGAGAAATGTAGGAGGTAACTGCAACACTATAATGTAGTTAATAATAAACATAGCATTTTCTTCTCAGTTTCCAATTTTAGCGATAGGTTATCATTCACCTTAAGGTAACAGTCTTTTATTTATTATAGGATATGAAATAAAGGTATACTTTATACTAATGTTTCATACAGTTAATCCTAAAGTTTGATAAATATGCTTTTTAAAATAACAGCTTTCTTGAGATATAATATACAGGCTGAACAATCTACTGATTTGAAGTGTACAATTTAACAGTTCTTAGTGTTTTCAGAGTTGTGCAACCACCCCTGCGATCAGTTTTAGAATTTTCATGCACCACCCCCAACCCCTCCGCACCCTGCCGCAATCACTGTGCCCATTGAATGTGCTTCTTAAAAGAAGAAATCACAAAGGAAAAATTAAGTGTCATATGGCATATAGGTAAACTATATTTATATAATTTAAAAAACCCATTTAGCCAAAAAATAGAGCAAAAAGGGAGAAAGAAGTATACCATATGATACAGATAAAGGGTAAATATAGTTAAAAGTTAGGTTAATAAAATCGACTCTTGTATCTCAGAAGACAAAGGATACTTTCAAAAGGAAATACAACTAGTAAGCAAGTTATGAAAAAACTTCACCCTAATTAGTAATTAAAAGCAAGATAAATGATTAGGTACTCTTTAACATTTTAAATGCTGAAAACTTATTTCCGTATATGATGTTTTATCTTATTTTTAGTTTATACTGAAGCATAGTTGATTAACTGTGTTAGTTTCAGGTGTATGGCAAAGTGATTCAGTTATACATGCATCACTGAGAACTTTTTAAAAGTAACCAATGCTGGAGGTAGTACAGGAAAAATCTTAAATTTTACTGGCAGCTATATAAAGTCTTAAAGCAGTTTATCAGTATCTATGAAAAGCCTTAAAAATGTTTGTTCTTTTTTAACTGAATCATTCCACTCCTTTGAATCTATTTCAAGAAAATAATCCTAAACATAGAGAAGATTTACAGAGGTGTTTACTGCGGCATTTTTTATGATTGCAAGGAACTGGAAACAGCCTTGGCAACAAGTACGCTAGAGAGAAGTCCCATCATATCTGTGTGTATCTCCTACAGCGTTGTGCTCACAGGTGGAGAAAGAACAAAGAGGAAAGCAATTATAACACTGTGAGCACTTCAGGAAGTGTGTGTCCTGGGCTGAGCACAAGCAGGGGGCCCTGACTGCGCTCCTCTTCCTTAGGTTCAGTTCCCGTGTGCCTCTTCCAGTGTGAGCATCTCAGGGGCCGGGCAGGACTTGAGTGTTGAAGATGAGTGGCTTTTGTATGTGGCCCCCAAACATCAGCCGACCGTGCACATCATCCAGGACTCAACCCGGGGGATAGCGGTCATTTTCCAACTGCCCCCATCTCTCCTCCCATCTCTCATTTAAGAAATCTGAAAATGATTATTTTCTGTAGTAGTCTATGTATATGTATATTCCAAAATTAACTCTTTTGGAAAGTTCTTTTTATGTACCACATTTGCTATAAACTTTGATGAATTTTTAGCATAGAAGATTCTCTACACATATATGTGCGAGTTTGGGTCCAGTGCCTATACTGATGCCGTGACATGTGTCCACTTATGAAATACTCTGTGGCTTTTCAGAATGATGGTTGTGAAGATTACGTAGCAGAACAGAAAAGTGTATGCCTCTAGAGTTAAATGAAAGACATAATCATATGTCTTTCATACCTGTATAGAAAATATCATACCTGTATAGAAAAATGCATAAAACAAAAAAAGACAGAAAGAAAAATTATCTTTCAGTTGCCATTTACAGGGTGTTCACTCACTACCTTTGTAGCCAAGGCATCAAAGTATAAAATTGACTGAAGACTTAATGCACATCCTATATGTGTATTTTTAAAAACAATTCTCATATAAACGTTTCCATGCACATCTGCTGGGTGGTAATTTGTTCCTCCTCCTCCCCTGATAACCGTGTCCACAGATTCTCTGACCGCTGGTTGAATTTCAGAGTGAAGAAGCTCAGTTGCTGGCCAGTACTTTAGTATTATCACCAGAATCCCAATTTCTGCTTAGACTATCATATGATGCAGGAGGGCGGTTATTAGATTTCTTCTTAGAGAAACTTTTTGAGCCAAGAGACTACCTGGAGAATTCCCTTTAGTGATGGATTAAATTCAGGCTAAGAGAAATGGAGGCAACAGCCAGTATTACCCCTGTTGGAGTTCTCTCGGCTAATCAAGAGTCTGGTTGACAAGAGAGACGTGCTAGAGAAAAAGTCTTAAGAAGCCCAAGGGAGGAATTGTGAACCCAGTCAGGCGCAGTAGCAGAGGTCAGTGTGGAAAGCTGAGCTAAAAAGCTCATCATGTGGTTTAGAACTGCCGTCCAAGGTAAGGAGAAGGAGATGCTTCAGGTAAAGTCAAGTGCTGCTCTGACCTGCTGCTCTCTGACCCATTTTAAGGTTCCGGAGAAGGGACGTGTCCCAAGAATGTGATTTTCAAGATTAGTCCAAGCAGAATGGGGGGAAACCTTGACTTCCTATTGGATCATAAAATACAAAGTAGGGATTGACCTGCCGCCGGCTGTCTCCCAGGCCCAGGCGTGCACTGACCCTTTGTCTTCTGCAGGTGACCCTGCCCTCAGCATGAGCCGCTGGATGTTTCACCAGCAGGCCCTGCAGGAGTACATCCTGATGTGCTGCCAATGCCCCACCGGGGGGCTTCTGGATAAACCCGGCAAGTGAGTGCTTTGTCTCTGGGGAGGGCGGGGCAAGGGGGCTGAGCACGCCGGCCTGCTCAGACCCCGACGGGGCAGCCCTTTCCATGCAGTTGCTTAGTGCCCACAGGGCGTGGGAGCAACCAGGCACGGAGCAGCCCTGTCCACCATGCGCCCATCCTGCGCTCCCAGCTCCCTTCTTTTCCTGGCTTATCTGCACCCCCTTACCAGTTAGGTAAACAGATTGCTGCGTGGGTAACGTTTCTTTCCTCTTTTATTTAACCAAACTGACCTAAATAGATCAGGATACAGGGTTTTAAAACTCCTGGGTGTCACACTGTTGTTTAGTCACTAAGTCGAGTCCGACGCTTTGCGACCCCATGAACTGCAACATGCCAGGCTTCCCTGTGCTTCACCATCTCCTGGAGTTTGCTCAGATTTATGTCCATCGAGTCAGTGATGCCATCCAACCATCTCATCCTCTGTCATCCCCTTCTCCTCCTGCCCTCAATCTTTCTCAGCATCAGGGTCTTTTCCAGTAAGTTGGCTCTTCATATCAGACGGCCAAAGTATTGGAGCTTCAGCTTCAACATCAGTCCTTCCAATGAATAGTCAGGGTTGATTTCCTTTAGGACTGACTGATCTCCTTGCTGTCTGAGGGACTCTCAAGAATGTCATAAACAGAGATTATAATCACAGCTTTCATAGAGTAGATTGAACACCTTTAGGTGCCATATACTGAAAGGGAAAGGGAAGCCAGTCAAGTCCTGTTCTCTTTGCTGCTCACTCCCCTCATCCCCCGACCTGACCCCCTCCCTGCCCCCTGCACACACACACACACCCCCACACCCTGCCTCCTCCTGCATGCCTCTAGGGGAAGGCTCAGCTGAAGGCTGGCCCCCCAGCAATTTACCCATTTGTAAATTTTGACCCATTTGAAGAAAGAATTTGACCCATTTCTAGAAATTTTGGTGTGGGGTTTTTTTATGGATGGCTTTTTTTTTTTTAATGTACTCTATGAATTTAGCAACACTACCCTGGAGAGCCCTTCCTAGAAGGAAGTCAGGAGGACCTACAGTTCCTGCGGTCAGGCAGGGTGGAGCTCTGAAAAATGCTGCTGGGGGAAGCCAGGCTTTTAGGCTTGTGGAGGGCAGGTTTGGTCACCTGAGCGCTTCCTGGGCCTCATCTGTGGCCTTGTTGTCTGAGGCTGTGCCAAGGTGGGTGGGGAGCAGAGGATACCTGCTCAGGGCTACCGCATCCTTGCAGGTCCCGGGATTTCTACCACACCTGCTACTGCCTGAGTGGCCTGTCCATAGCCCAGCACTTCGGCAGCGGAGCCATGTTGCACGATGTGGTCTTGGGTGTACCTGAAAACGCCCTGGTAAGGTGGGATGTGGCGGGGTTGGGGCTTACCACCGCTTCTCCACAGGGCCCCCAGGACGGGGCTGGCAGGACGGCAGAGCAGCCCTGTGGGGCCTCCAGAACCGAAGGCACGAGTGTCCTCCATGGACGGGCTGGTGAGCTCGCCATCCCCACACCCCCTCCGTCTGCAGCCCATTCCCCATTTGTGAGCACCTGACCGGCAAACTCAAGGTTCTAAGCAGGGATCCAGCCTGCAATGGAGGGTGTGTGCCTGTGTCCCAGAGTCTAGGACCCAGACCACTTGTCATTAATCCCCATCTCCGAGGAAGCTGGCTCGGAGGCAGTGGTTTCTGCATCTGCAGCAGCAGCCCCTCCCCGTGTGGCTGATGTCTTCTCTTGGAGCTCTCAACATGCAGCCCTGCATCCAGAGAAACCCTCTCAGACCACCGTCTATAAATGAGATGCCCAGAAACGCTCGGCCAGAGCACGATTTGTGCCCCTCATAGCACCAGCACAATTTGTCATGTGTGTGTTTAACTGGGTTTTGTTTGCTTCCCTCAAAAACCATCAGCCCCCTGTGGGCGGGTTGTTCACCGCGGCATCCAGCCTCAGGCCAGCCTGGCCATAGGCGATGCTTCTGAACCTAGCCAGGAGCCTGAGATTTGGCTCTGACCAAGACTGTCCTTGGCCATCAGATGATGTGCCCGTGCAGACTGCCATGAAATATTTCAGCAGAAGAAACAGTGATGGCCAGTAGGTGGATGAAAAGATGCTCAGCCTCTCTAATTGGTTGAGAAAATCCAAGTAGCAACCCTTGAGTTTTCTCATGTGGTTGCCTGCTACGCAGCCCTCTTCCGTTCCTTTCCCCCCCTCCTTCCTCATTGTAACCCCATCCTAAATCCATCATTGATCATGCCTGCAGATGTTTTTGTGCTATCACGACAGAGGTATGTATCCACAAATAATAGAGTTGTTTTGTATGCTTTCCGTTGCTTTATAACAGGTATCTTCTGCATCACTTTTCTCACTGACATTACCCTGAGGTTTAGCCGACTTCATGTATATTGCTTTAATTTCTTCATCTGGACTACTGTATGGTATCCCCTTGTCTAGGTGTACTCGTTGCATTTTCTAGCCTCCTGTTGGTCAGCATCGAGATGGTTTCAGCTTGTGCTGTGACACGAGGTGTTGCAGTGAACATTCTTGTTCCAGTTTCTCTGGGACACCCACCTTCATCTTCCCTGGATGGCCCTGAACTGTGCCCCTGTGTGACTGGGTTTTTTTTCACTCACACACCACCAAGCTGAGTTGTGCTGTGGTTAGATATCTCCTTTCCGCTAACTTGACTAGTGCTATCTCAGTTTTGTTTTGCATTTCCCTGGTTACTGGTGAGGCTAAGCATCTTTTCAGACATTTTTTTGGCCATTTGTGTTACGTCTTCTGTAAATTGCCAGCAAATTGCCTTTGCTCATTTTCTTACTGATTTGTGATTTTGTTTGCTCTTTTCTTATACGTTTTGTAGTTCTTTGTGTGTTCTTGATACTGGCTCTTTGTCAATGGTATGTGTGTGTGGTGAGTCTCTTCCAGTTTGTGACTTTTCACCTTCTTATTAGTGTTTTTTGTTGAATAGAAGATTTTAACTCTGAAGTGAATAATTTTATTTGCCTTTTTGGTTTTCAAAGGTTTGGGTGGGCAAGGGGTTACTTAAGAAATCTTTTCCTACCTGAGGTCATAAACACATTTTCTTCTAAACAACGTAAATTTTGCTTTTCCCATCTAATTTTTAAAATTCTTTTGGAATGGATTTCCATCTGTAGTGAGGGTTGGATATAATTTTACCTTTGTCCTGTTTTGGATACCAGTTGACCAGCACCATTTACTGAAGTTTACAACCTTTCCTACTGATGTGTATCACATGTTTGTTACATACTCAGGTTTCTGTTTATGAGTTGATTCTGTTTCTGGACACTCTGTTCCATGGGTCTGTTTTATTATCTTCACTGTCTTATCAAATCTTAAATGCATGTAAGCAAGTCTCACTCACCTACCCCATTCTTTTTTTTTTTTTGGTTTCATTATCCTTTGCCTTTTGCATTTTAGGATTTCCTGTGCATTTTAGGATCAGCTTATTAAGTTCCACACAAACACTAAAGCTAGTGGAATTTGTATTACATTGAATGTAATATTAATGGGAGACAACTGACTTTAATATTAAGGCTTCCCTTAATATTTTTCAGATTTTTTACCTATATTTTAATGGTCTTTTATCATTTCCCACAAAGGACTAGCATATCTTGTTAGATTTATGTCTTAAGAAATGTATAGTTTTTGTGTCTATTGTGACTGCAGTATTTTTTTCCATTTTATTTTATAATTGGCTATTAATGTATAGAAATGCTGTTGATAATTGTTGTTTAACTTTGCACCCAGCAGCCTTGCTGAATTCTTTTTTTTTGATTGCTCCAAGCAACTTATTGGAGAACGCAATGGCACCCCACTCCAGTACTCTTGCCTGGAAAATCCCATGGACGGAAGAGCTTGGTAGGCTGCAGTCCATGGGGTCGCTAAGGGTCGGACAGGACTGAGCGACTTCACTTTCACTTTTCACTTTCCTGCATTGGAGAAGGAAATGGCAACCCACTCCAGTGTTCTTGCCTGGAGAACCCCAGGGACGGGGGAGCCTGGTGGGCTGCCGTCTCTGGGGTCGCACAGAGTCGGACATGACTGAAGCAACTTAGCAGCAGCAGCAGCAAGCAACTTATGGGATCTTAGTTACCTGACTAGGGGTCAAATCCAGCCCCCCTGCAATGGAAGCCTGGAGTCCTAACCACTGGACCACCAGGGAATTCCCACTGAATCCTCCTAATAGTTGTTAATAGTTTGTCTACAGAATCTCTTGGATTTTTTTATTTAGACCATACTGTCATCTTCAAATAAGGACAGTTTTGCCATTTCCTCCCTGATGCTTAAGAATTTTATTTATCTTGCCATGTAAGATAATTTTATTTATCTTGCTATGTTGGCTAAACGCTCTGTGGAGTGTTGACCAGAAGTGGTAATAGAAAGTGTTCAGATTGTAATGGAAAAGCTTCTATAATTCCACCATTCAGGAAGATGCTGACTGAGGTTTCGATAAATATTTCATGTCAAGTTAAGGATATTCCCCCCTTTTCCTAGTCTGCTGAGTTGTTTTTTGTTTGAATCATAATCTAGTGTTAAATTTTATTGAATGCTTTTTCCACATCTGGGTTTTTCTCCTTTAATCTGTATTATGTTTTGTTAATACACATTGTGATGTTAACTTTACATTAGAAGGATAAACCCTACTTGGTTATAATAGAGAGCGTGTGTGTGTGCTGGTTTATCACGCTGCTGAAGTTGCCCTGCTGGTATTTTTGGCTCATGTTTTTATGTAGGATTTTTTTTTTTGCATGTGTGTTCATGAGAAAGATTGATCTTATGGTACTGTTCTTTTCCAGTTTGTGTTTCAGGATAATATAGCCTCATAAAATTAGATAGGTATCTTCCTACCCTACTTTTTCTTTGGAAAATTTTGTGTAAGTTAGAGATCATAAGCTAACACTTGCTTGAAAAAACAGGTAGACCTAGTATTTGGTGGCGTGTGGGAAATGGTTGTAGCAGAATAAACAATTGTTATTTAACTTATTCATATAGGTTTTAAAGAATTTCTTCTGGAGCAGTTTTGAAAATCCATATTGTTCTATAAAGCTGCTCAGTTTATCAAAATTTTTATATTTTGGCATGAAGCTGGGGACGGTATTTTCTTTGAAGTTTTTAAATCTCTTGCAATTATGTCCCCTTCTTCATTGTCCCAGAGTGGAAGAATCCTGAATACTGGCCCAGGACTGTACCCTGTCTCAAACCAGAGTCTCTGTGGTGCAGTGGGATAAAATAATTTATATATGGCCTGACACATTTACTTAAATGTTAGGGTTGTGTACCTTTTTCTTGATTATAAATATAAATGCATGTTCATTGTTTTCATAATTGAGATATATATACAAGTATAAATTAAAAAATTTTAAATAGTCATGTCACTGCTCCTATTGTGGAATATTCTATATACATCACATCTACAAACACTTTAAAAAGTAATTGGGATATCACACATACTGTTATCCTCATTTAATGTAAGTACTTGGCAATGTCATCAAATATTTGAAAGCATATTTTTTTTAATGGCTCTATAATTCCTTTGTGTCCCATGTGCTAGAACATGTTTTTACCAGTACCCTGTTGTTGAACCTTAGGGCCTTGTAAGATAAATCTCCATGTGTAGCTCTGATTTTTGTTATATTCTTACAAGTGCATTTAATGGGCAAAGGCTGTGCACATGTCCAAGGACCATGGATGAGGTGACTGATAGACATTTGTTCTTCCCTTTGCAGCAGCCCACTCACCCTGTGTACAATATTGGACCAGACAAAGTGATCCAGGCTACCATGTACTTTCTGCAGAAGCCGGTTCCAGGCTTTGAGGAACATGAGGATGAGGCATCAGCGCAGCCTGCCACTGACTAGGGGACACGGGGTCCTGCAGCTCTGTGTTCACCCATCTCCCCAGTCAGACCAAGGTTTATACATGTCGATACATACTGCATTTTGTGCTGCACAAGCCTTGGCCGCTGTGAAGCTTGGTTCTTTGTCCTTTTTTGTTAAACAGAACAAAACTGATGGCTTTTGGTTCAGAGAACACATTGGTGTGGTTTTTTAAAAATTCTTTCCACTCCCGTCCTACCAAAAACCTACCAGCTGTGTAGCATCTGGACCCGGCTCTGGCCCGGCCAGGGTTGGCTGGGGAGCAGTGCATGCTGGAATAGCAGCCCCGCCCTGCCAGCTGGCCAGCGCGACTGTCCATCGAAATGAATGACGTCTGAGTATTGCAGCATTCAGAGTTGTTGCTGCGAATCTCACGTGTGCTACCACTGCGTCACCAGGAAGATGGCCTCCTGTGGGCAGAAAGAAGTCTGCTCCATGCCTAGGCAGGGGCTTTGAGTCTCACCAAAATGAGTTCGTCAGGAAAATAACATGCTGGGGCTTCACTCAGAGGTGCCCAAGGTCCTCGCCTCCCAGCCTGATTACTTGCAAGGGGAAGGAGCTAGGGTTGGGGAGAAGGGCTCGGGAGGTGTGAGTCCCTCCCTCTCCAGACTGGGCACTGACCACACATCTCCAAGGCCAGCTTGCCGCATGGGCAGGATTTGCCTCGGCCCCAGTTGTGGTAGCTTAGACCCAGGAACCAATTATGAATGGAAAACGAAATTCTTGTTCAACTCTGAGCCAGAGGAAGCAGCCCCAGAGCCACCCCATCACGTGCCCTGAACAGCCCCTCTGAAGACTGCAAGGCAGCACCTTCAGCCCTCAGCCAGGCTGTTTCCGTCTTTCTTGCCCCGACTCCCTGCTCACCCTTCTGAAAGACAGTGTTGTCTTCTCTCACCCCGAGTATTAACACTACTAAGTCTTTCACCTTCATTTCTGACTCAGGATTTATTTGCATCCTGCCTACTCCAGGCTCAGAGAAAGAAAACCTAGTGCTAGATAAGCTGGATGCTGCCAGGGCAGGGCTGAGCGCTGCCCAGAGTGTCCAGCCTGGCAGGGCCCCTGCTGCCCACACAGAACAACCCTTTCTCGGTTAGTGGGGGTGGTGTTGGCTCACCCGACTCCGATGGTCACAGCAAGCTCCATGTCGCTGGTCTGGCCTTCCTGTAAGCAGCCGTGGGCTGTGGGCAGATGGGGACCCAGAGATGCAGCGTAAGGCTCATCTCAAAAACTCTGGCCATCTGCTGCCTCTAATTTCCTAGTGCTTTGGCGTATTGAGCTATGTATTACCTCCTTGAAATAATAAAAAAATAACCTTTTCTATGACGTCTCTCATTCATGACTGGTACCAAGAAAACTCCCGAGTGTCCAGCGTTAGGAGCTCTCCAAGTTGCTTGTGGGTCACCTGTCTCCTCCTGTATGTGATTCCAGACCGGGCGAGTCAGTATTTACAAAGAGGTGTGACTTGGCTTCCTCCTGCCCACACCTTCTCCAGTCGAGGACAGGGAGTACCTAACAAAGAGGGGGAGAAGTTGTGCCCTCCACCCTCCCTGGAGCCCTTCAGTTCGTCCAGCATTCCACACACACAGGTTCCGGTCTGTGTGTCTGTCTCCTTCACCTGGCTATGAGCAGGGACCTTGCTGCTGAGTCCTCATGCAGGAACTCGGCAGTGGGTGACATCCTGGCAAGAGGCAGGGCAGCTGCTGCAGGGGCAGGTCGGCATCATGCAGTCACCTGGTGTTCCTCACCTGGTCAGACTCTCTCCCAAGGAGAAGCCAAGAAGGCGGGTGCTCTGTGGCCTGTCCCCCCTTGATGGGAAAGAAGAAGGTGCCTACAGAGGTGGAGATCGACCAGGTCCATATCCTGGCTTGTAATTCTTGTCCTCGTGCTGTTCTTGCCAGGCTAACAAATGTTCAGGCTACAATGCAACATGCTGAAATGCACCCTCCCATCACTACAATGAAAGGCCAGCCCTCTAACACCAGTAGCCTCAAGGTATTAAGAGATTAATTGCAGTAGTAATTGGTGTGGTTAAGAGAAGGGATTGCTTCAGTCTACACTGGCTTTATCCCAAGGAGGGAGGATTTGAGCCAGGCCCCGAAGGGTAGGGAAATTTGGCAAGGTAGAAAAGAGAGGATCGTTCACTGGTATTCTTACCTCAGGAGAGTCTATACTGGTGTATCCATGAGACCTCTCTCTGCTCCCATTTGGGTCTGGAGGGTTTCCTGACTTAAAAGAGCATTCCAAGTGGGTCCTCAGATTTATCATGGATCCTTAAGTTAGAGGCACTTCCACAGCATTCAAGGTAGGTTGCCCCAAATATTTCCTCTATCAATAAAGAAATTGACTACAGAGCTCTATCTCCAGATGGGCCCCAACATCCCCCTGGAACCTATCCCAGACCCACCTTGAATGCTATGTAAGTTGGGAAGCCTGCCAGACTACTATGAGCAGAGAGGGGTCCTTGTGGATAAGCCAGCACAAACTTGACTGAGATGACAGTATGAGTCAACAATGTTATTAAACTGCCCTCTGGTATAATTTCTGAGAAGTTGCAAGTTAGATGATGGCCACTGTGCTGTAACAATGCAAGAGTGTCCTCGATGAAGACCTTCTTGGGAAAACCTCACACAAAAGCAGAGGCCATACTATTAAATAACATTTCTGTGATAGCCTTCCATGGAGGTCTAGCCTTGGATCTTGATATGCTGACTCCTGGTGATTTAATTTGGCAGAGGAATGGAGTTTATAAACCCCTGGCAGGGTGGTGGCTTACATGGCCCTGGCTGTTTTCATCAGTATTAACTACGCTGCACTTCTGGCAGGAGCTTGATAGCCGGGAGTTAAAAATGGAGCTTCTTGAGTGCCCTACGTGTGCTTATTGTTGGTAGACATGGAATCCGTTGGCTTCAAAAGTCAGATGTATAGATAACAGCGCTGACATCTTAACAAAGACTCAGGACATACCATTCTGGGATAAATTTGGGAAACTGCTTTCCTAAAGCTGATGGTAGGGTTTGAATCACATGTTCTTTCCATGCTACTCTGGAGACCTTTCCCTTTTGCTTTATTATTGAAATATAATTGCTTTACAATGTTGTGTTCAGTTTCTGCTGTACAACAGGAATCAGCTAGGTGTACACACATATCCCCTCCTTCCTGAGCCTCCCGCCCACTGCTCCCCAACCCCCACCCCCCTAAGCCATCACAGAGCACTGAGCTGAGCTCCCTTGTGCTGGACAGCAGCGCCCTGCTAGCTGTCTGTTCACACAGCAGGGTAGTGTGTATATGTCACTGAGTGCTTCCGCTCGCTCCACTCTCCTCCTCCCGCTGTGTCCACAAGCCCACTCTCTACTGCATCTCTGTTCCTGAATAGGGCTGGATATGGATGGGATTAGTGGGTCTATGATTCAGGGCTATTCAGTGTTGCTTCCATCTGAGGATGTGGGTATTCATCTGGGGGAAGTATTCTGCTAATATTTTATTCTTCCACCATTTACACCAGGGGGCAGCAAAATTTCTCTAAAAGGCCAAAGTTCAGTTCAGTTCAGACCCCATGAATCACAGCACGCCAGGCCTCCCTGTCCATCATCAACTCCTGGAGTCTACCCAAACTCCATTGAGTTGGTAATGACATTTAACCATCTCATCCTCTGTCATCTCAACCTTCTCCTCCTGCCTTCAATCTTTCCCAACATCAGGGTCTTTTCAAATGAGTCAGCTCTTCACCTCAGGTGGCCAAATGCTATTGATAAAATATTTTAGGCTTTGCAAGCAACTACTCAATTCTGCTCTACCATTGTAGTACAAGACAGCTGCAAAGTATGGCTATGTGCCAATAAAACTTTATGAAAATGTAGTGGGTCATTTGGCCCATGGGCTGTATTTGCCTACCCCTACTATGCCGACAAAGGTCTGTCTAGTCAAGGCTATGGTTTTTCCTGTGGTCATGTATGGATGTGAGAATTGGACTGTGAAGAAGGCTGAGCACCAAAGAATTGATGCTTTTGAACTGTGGTGTTGGAGAAGACTCTTGAGAGTCCCTTGGACTGCAAGGAGATCCATTGAGTCCATTCTGAAGGAGATCAGCCCTGGGATTTCTTTGGAAGGAATGATGCTAAAGCTGAAACTCCAGTACTTTGGCCACCTCATGCGAAGAGTTGACTCATTGGAAAAGACTCTGATGCTGGGAGGGATTGGGGACAGGAGGAGAAGGGGATGACAGAGGATGAGATGGCTGGATGGCATCACCAACTCAATGGACTTGAGTTTGAGTGAACTCCGGGAGTTGGTGATGGACAGGGAGGCCTGGCGTGCTGCGATTCATGGGGTTGCAAAGAGTCGGACAAGACTGAGGGACTGAACTGAACTGAACTGAACTGAAATCTAGGCTAAATCCCATCCCATTCAACATTCTCCCACATCTCATGGCTGGGATGCTTTCCATGTACATGATATTAGTGTTAAATGACAAAATGTACTTGCTAACATTCAGCCCAAACATTTTAACCACCAGTGTGCATTGGTCAGGTCATTCACTGCCCTTGAACAGGAAGGAGAATTGTATGATGTAAAGAACTGTTGCAACTGACAGAAAACCGGACCCAAACTGGCTTAAAGCAAAGAGGAAATGTGTTGACTCATAAACTGTAACGTTCAGGAATTAGTGTAGCTTTGTGAGTGGCTTCAATAGGTTTCTCTCCATCTTTCTATAACAGCTCTGGCGTCAGGCTCTCTCCACATGATTCTAAAATGGCAGCAGCAATAACTCCAACCTTACATACCCTTAGTGTCAAGTTCAGCAGACAAGAGCAGCAGGCACTTCCTTCCCAGTGAGTATCATAGCATTTCACTGGCTTTGATCGAGCCAAGTGCTTTTCTGAGACTCAATCCCATGGCCAGGAGACTACAATACACTGATTGATCACATGCTTCTCCCATGAGCAGGAAATGGGGCTCCATCAGAAGCACAAAGACCAAGAATGGGGAAAGAATGAAGCCTCAGTACAAATACGTAGTGTGTGTGAAATTGGCTCAGTTGTGTCTGACTTTTTGTGACCCCATGGACTATAACCTGCCAGGCTCCTTTGTCCATGGAATTCTCCAGGCGAGAGAACTGGAATGGGTAGCCATTCCCTTCTCCAGGAGATCTTCCCAACCCAGGGCTCAAACCCCGGTCTCCCGCATTGCAGGTGGATTGTTTACCATCTGAGCCACCAAGGAAGCCCAAGAATACTGGAGTGGGTATGCTTATCTTAAGGATAAGTGAGCTTCCTTTCTCCAGTGGATCTTCCCACCCCAGGAATTGAACCAGGGTTTCCTGCATTGCAGGCTGATTCTTAAAAGGGAGAGATGGATGCTAGCGATCTAATCATTATGTTCTCCATAATGGTGGATTCTAGAAGCCTGTCATGGACATTGTGGCATCCATTCCTTCCCTCCCCAACTGTGGCAGCCAAAAGGCTTGTGCGAGTCTTCCCCCACAACCCCCATCCAGGCCAGGTCCTGATTGGCCCAAGCCAATCACTTTAATTTATCCTGCTTCAGCAGCTTGTTCAGGTTTAATAATGACCCAGGCCTAAGCCAACCAGCATGGTTTGTCCTAGCCTCAGTGATTGATTTAGAGCCAACGATGTGGCCTAAAATAGACCAAAGAGAGGGAAGCCCTAGACATCTGATGACTGGGGAAAGCAGCTCTCTCCTGTTAGGGATGGTGGAATGTGTGGCCTGGAACTCCAACAACCATTTCCCTACCTAGAAGGAAGCCTGTCTTAGAGGCCAGTCCACACAGACTCCCTGAGAGACTTACTGAGAAACAGCCACAGCGCCGTCACACTGCTCCTGCAGCCGGGATCTACCTCTGGACTTCTCAGTTAGGTAAGCCAATTTGAGTTGGATTGATTATTTACTATTGCTTGCAACCAAAAGCATCCTGACACACACAAAATTCTATCCCAGATTAGCCCCCAAGTTACGGAGTCCTCACCTGCTGCCTGAAGAATGCTGATTGTCAGGGATTCCCTAGTGGTCTAGTGACTAAGAGTCTGTGCTCCCAATGCGTGGGGCCCAGCTCTGATTCCTGGTCAGGGAACTAGATCCCATATGCTACAGCTAAGGATCCTTGATGCTGCAACTAAGACCCAGGACAGACAAAGAAAAAAAAAGAATGCTGATTGTCCTTGCCACCTCCATCCAAACAAGAACCCAGGGAAGACAGCCTCCTGGTCACTGCCCCTCGTCACTTGACGCTTGATTCAGTCTCGAGGTGGGTGGGGCAGGTGTGTTATCTGTATTTTACAGCTGGAGAAACAGGTCAGAGAGCTGGAGTGACTCACCAGCTATCAAATAGTGGAGTCTGGATCTGAACCCAGGTCTGCTGCCTCCAAAGGCCACGTGCTCCCACCACTCCCAGTCTCTGAAATGGGTGGTCTCAGGGGGTGGGGAGCAGACTAAACGTGCATGAGTTTCCCCCAGGGTGGACGACCGAGGCCTTGAATGCCTACTCCCGTCTTCCACCAGGATGCGGATGATGATGATGAAGAGTCGGGGCAGGCTCACCTTACCCTTCTGGGCAGTCCCCCTGCCATCCCCACCGCTCAACTGTCAGTCCCCAGCATAAAGCAGCGCTCTCCGCACCACGTGCGGGCCACCCAGCGCACAGAGTGACGTGGTGTGACTCACAGGCAAGGCACGGTGAGTCAGTTTTCCCGGGAGCTGACCACAGCCAGCCTTCTCCACTCCAGCCCGGCACGCCTAACTGGTTCCTGGACATCCTCTTTCACTTCCTCGCAGTAACCTTGGCTCTGTGTTTTACCAGCTGATGCAGGAGGTTCAGAGCACAGGACCCAGTGGCTACTGTTCCTCGTTCCTACTTCTTAGGCACGTCCAACAACAAAACCAGGCAGGCGGGCGGAGGGCTCATCAACAGCCCAGGTTAATGGGACACTTTCTCTGCCCTCTGCAGACACACAGCTGTGAGAAAGAACAACAATAATACATTTTAAATAATAAACTTTCACAGAGTTCCCTTCTGCCCCTTACCCAGTTTCCCCTCTTGTTAGTATCTCACATTAATATAGTACATTCATCATAACTAAGGGCAAATATTGACCTATTAACTAAAGCCCATACTTTATTTCCCCTGGAGAAGGAAATGGCAACCCACTCCAGTTTCTTGCCTGGAAAATGGCATGGACAGAGGAGTCTGGCAGGCTACAGTTCAGGGGGTTGCAAAAGGTTGGACATGATTGAGCACATACTTTATTTGGAATTCCTTCATTTTTACCTATGCCCTTTCTCTGTCCCAGGATCCCATTCGAGATACCTCATTACCTCATGACATTTAGCTTGCGCTTGGCTGTGATATTTTCAGACTCACCTTGCTTTGGGTGACCTTGACAGTTTTGAAGAGGACTCATCAAGTATTTTGCAGGCCGCCCACCCACTGGGATTTGTGTCAGTTTTTTCTCATGATTAGACTGAGTTTTGGGGAGAAAGACCACAAAGGTCAAGTGCCTTTTCATCCCATCTTATCAGTGGTACATGCTATCAACATGGCCTCTCACTGACGTTGTTAACCTTGGCCACCTGGCTGAGGTTTGTCCCCCCGTAAGGTTCCTCTTTCTCCCCCTTTCCACACTGTTCCCTTTAGAAGGAAGCCCATGTGCACACCCCAGCTGAGGGGTGGGGAGTTATACCCCACATCCCTGAGGGCGGAGTAGCTACATAAATTATTTGCAGTTCGTTTGGGAAGTTTATCTATGCTCTATTTATTCATTCAATCATTTATATCATGATTAATATTTTATACTTTGGGTTATAAATCAATGTTTTAATACTGTGTTGTTTATTTTACTGCTCCAATTGTTCCAGATTTGGCTATTAGGAGCTCTTTCAATTGGCTCCTGTGTCCCTCTTTCATACCCATTCTTTCTTTTAATAATAATGCATTTTTCTATTCTTTTTCTTTCAAGAAGTATTGCATGTTGGTAGGTAATTGTCAACATTGGAAAATGGGTACCTTAGGGTTCAGTAGACTCCTTTCTCAATCTTTGGTCACAACTAAATTCTTTTCAAAATAAAAGGTACTGCGTGCTGGTTACCTTGGATGGGGGACTTCATGTTGCCATCTGCCAGACCTGTGATGGCCTGGGCCTACAGGCCAGGAGCCCGTGCAGGGTAGAGGCTCTGGCCCACCTTCCTTCCCCCCCATAGCCTCCACCCTGCTCCTCTGCCGGATGCACTGGGGGCCTGAGGCTGGCACTGTGGTGGGGAGAGGCAGGAAGGAGAGCACAGGAAGAGCTTGAGAAGTGATGACCTGGCCCTGTTCCCTGCCCCCCCCACATGCCAACCCAGCCTCTGAACGCCTCTGGCATCTGTAGCCTGGACAAGCACACTTGTGCCATGTGCCTGAATCTGCTCTCCACCTACTCTAAGCTTCTTGGAGGCAGGGCCCAGGCTTCATCAGCTGCCCCGAATCCCCCCAGTGATTGACACAGTGCTGGGCTGAGAATACAGGCTGCTCAAATACCCATGGACTGAACTTATGCAGAACCGACCCCAGGACGAACCCAACAGTGCTCAGAGACGGACATTCACCAGAGAGCCGGAGTCCACTGGCCCACACACTCCTGTGTATGCGTGGGGTACTGGTGACAGGCCAGGCATTGTGCTCGGGGTGCGGCAGCAAACATGAGGACCAGACCTGGGCTCGTGGGAGCGACCAGGTGGAAAGAAGGCCTGCCGAAAGGCTCATGGCAGCTCTCTGAGAAGGACGGGGCCCTGGACTCACTCCCTGGTTGGTGAATAGTCAAGTCATTCAAACCAGAGTTCCTGTACCCGAAGTCTCCACTGCAGTAGATATCTGCTGTGGACGTGACATTCCTCCTCTCAGCTGGCTGGCCTTGCTGTGGCCTTTTGGCCGAAAGCCTTTGGCCACTGTCCTTTAGCCCCAGATCTGTCCCTGCCACTTCCCAGTCGTTGATGCCTCCGGGAGATACGAAACAATGAGACTCTCAAGCCTGTGTGTGGGACCACAGTGCCAGCTGGACTCCTCTCTGCTGATGAGCGCCCAGGGGCGTGGGCGGCAGCTCTGCACGCCTGTTTGGTTCTTTTCTGAACCAGACTGTGTGTGGCTCATGGGGGCCTTGCAGGAACTGGCTTGTGAAGGGCTTACCTTTCCCTTTGGGCCTGCAGTGGAGCTGTCAGCTTTCTGCTTTTCTTGGCAGGAGGCTCAAACCCTCACCATGTTCAGCGCTGGAGTGGAAGGTTCTGGCACAGATTTCTTAACATGGGATCCTTGATTCTTCGTTTCCTTTTCTTTCCTCCTCTGGCCTTTAATTTACTGGAAAAAATTAATAGCAGAGATTGTGCTGGATAATTTGGCCCAGAGAAGGCTGTAGGTGTACAAGGGCCCCACCTGTGCAATGGACATCAGAGGAAAACAACCCTAAATGGGGCCTGGCAGTCAGACCTGGGCCTGCTGGTGCGGCTGGCATCCCACATGGGCACGGGAGGGAACTGGCTCGGCTGGTTGTGAATTGTCCAGGCCCACCTGTTTGGCTCTTTTCTAGACACACCCGTCCTGCTGGGGGGGTGTGTGTGTGTGCACTCAGGGCACACACGTCAGCCAGGGAGAGCTAGAGCATGTGGACCCTGGATCCAGTCATCAGACCGCATGGAGCCAGCAGGTGAGTCTGTCCCCACCTCACCCCTGCTCAAGGGGCCCTGTAAATACCAAGGTTCCACCCTTATCGTAACGAGGCCCCAGCAGGAAACACAGGGCAGGCACAGGATGGTTCTCAGTGTCTCTGTGGCTAGCTTAATGCAGGTCATCAGGAGGGCACTGCAGAAATATGAACTGAAACCGGGATGGAGAACGGGGTGAAGAAACCAGAAAGGTCATGGCTAATGGTTCTGACCCAGACAGCAAGGGTGTATTTCATTTCCCAAGTTGAGATATTTTCAAACAATAGCAGACCATGTTTTGCTAGAGTCCCTTCAGAAATCAAACAAAACCTATCTGTTACCATGCCGTTTGGTATTCAACAAGTATTTACTGCCCCTTCTTTGTGAGAATTTTAACATACTGAAGGAGAGAGCTGATTCACTCCATACCTCAACAAAACTCAAACGGCTGCATGGCCAGGACCTATGCTGGCAGACAGACCTAAGAATTGCTAACGTGTGTGTCCTCCCCAAGTGCCAGACGTTCCAACTTATGCCTTCACGCCTCACAGCGGCACTCTGTTCTACTGCTGTCCTCGTGTCATGCCTCAGGAAACCATGGCAGAGTCATCCAGAGCCAGGCAGTCCAGACAGGTGGGCTCAGAGCCTGTGACCTAAACCACCCAGGCTCTGGTTCTGAAGCTCTGTCTCCTTGTCCCTAGCTTGACCTAACGGAGCAATGACAACACTTGCCCACTGGGTGATGCTGCTGCTGGGAAAGCCTCCAGAGAAGGCAAGCAGGGGCCTGCCCAGTGCCGTCAGTCCTGTGTCCACCTCAGCCTGCTTCTCCAAGCTGGTCTGGGAATGAGTTGGCCAATTTGATTCTCTATCTGAGAAATAAACTAGAAAATATTTTTGTTTATCCCCTTCCCAGGGAAAGTATGGGGATATATTAATTAAGCCCATGCCTTCAGTAAACTCCAAACTATCGAACCTCAAAATTGAAGGACACTTTGACTTGCCCACTCATGATCCAGCAGAGTCAGAGGCTCCTAGTTCCTAACATGATTTTTCCACTGTGTATCCAACGTAGAGGCTGGCAAACTCCTCTTGCCTACATGGGTTTCCTCCTCAGGCCAGAGAAACTGTTTTGAGCAACGAAAAGCTCTAGTTTCATGCTGTGCAAAATGGAGCCTGACAAATGGGCCTGAGAGATAGCCTTGCTCCGGCTGGCTTATAAACCAGCTTGGTGACACAGGACAGTCAGTGTGGCATAAAAATGGGTGCTGCCCCATGATATCACCTTTGCTTGGGGCTTCAACAAGTGGCGAGGCAGCCCTCATGAGCGTTTGAGCACCACTGGGAGAAGGGAAACACCGTTGAGGTAGTTCTATCCATCGAACTTATAATAAGCGTCTCCCTGCCCCCTTTCCCCAAGCCTTCAAGAGCCTGGTCTCAGACCTACCTGGGTAATTCAACTCAGCTGACTCACTTGTCCCAACAGTTTCCTTTTGTTCTCTGGGTTATTTTGCCTTGGGGAGTCAAACCTGAGTGCACAAGAACCACCTTGTTAAACAGCCCGACTGGTTGGAGGGCCATGGTGGGCTGCTGGTCAGGGGAGCAGGAGCCTGAGAATCCTCTTAACAAGCACCCTTGGGCATGGCCCAAGGGTCCACTTTAAGTAACATCACCACGGGGGTTTCTGGGCAATTCTGCCAACCAGAGTACCAAACGTCCCGAGTTTAGAGCCACCGCTGAGTAGCAGAAGGAGGGGATAACACAGCCTCACTTGGGGTGACAACAGAACTAAGGTGCGTTCTCTGGTTTTGAGCACTGGGCTGTCACCAGTTCTGGGGTCCTGGCCCTCTCTTCATTCAGCCTGCCTTGTATGGGGAGCACACATCTCGGGCGGGAAGCAGTTGTGAGACATGGAGAAGTCCACCCTCATGCAGTCCAGGGGAGACCTGGGTTTTTTGTATCTTGCAGATTTAGTTCTGGTCATGTTCTGTGTGATAAGGGCAGCTGGCACCCGAGTCTCCCTTGGTCCTGAGGTAAGTGCATTATAAACATTATTTCCTCTGCTTCTCACAATCACATTGTGAGGTTAAAGCTATTATTATCCTCGTTTTATATATGAGGACACTGAGCTGAGAGAAGTAACTTGCCCAAAATTAAAGCGACAAACAAGAGCCAGAATTTTGAACTCAGGCAAGCAGACTTCAGAACCCAAGAGTTAATACACTACAACTCTAATATTAGAGATCGAATTCAGCTCTCTTCAGTCCTAGCTCAGGGCTATCATCTGCTCTAGTCCGCTTTTTAAGTCTTTCTGAGTTGATAGCTTTGTGAGCTTTAGGCAATTCTTTGCTGAAGTGGTAGCTACTCTACAGATGGGATTAGCATATTAAGAATTTTAAAAACCGGGCCATTAATACCCTTGCCCTTGGGGCAAATTGTAAAGGGAGGAAAATATCAAGCTCTCCCCATGGCAAGAGACAGAGGTGGCTTTTCACAGGACCAAGTCCTCAGCAGCTTCTCTGGCTTTGTGCTTGGCTGTCCTGAGTGCAGTGCCTTGAGGACCAATCACAGAGTAACCTGCAAGTGAACCGTGGTCACTTGGGTGACCTGGGGGACATACACTGGCTTCCTAGACACGCACACCGGAAGGAACTTAAGCCATGGCTTTCACTTGTTTCCCTTTAGCGAGCACAGCCTCCAGCCCAGGGGCTCTTACCTGGTTCTCCTTTTCAGGCAGCTGCTCCCAGTAACACCTCTTCCTCTCCACGGCTTGTCAGCGCACCAGCCAGGTTTCGATTTTCCCAGGTGAACCCGCTATCCTGTTGTGGCCTTTTTCTTCCAACTGGTTTATGGGAATTTCGAGACGCCTAAAACTCAACTCCTTTTCCAGCCAATATCCTGGAGCCGGGGACTGGATCTCGGGGACGCCACCTCTTCCAGGATGGCTCGACTGTTTGCTTCACCAACACGGCCACACCTGCAGCTTGGTTCTAATGCCCACCCTGACCAAGGCCATTGTGTGTAATATGGAATCTATAATTAGAAGTCTGGATATACAAAGGGATGTAGCAAGGGGCAATAAAGGGGAAGGAAAGAAAGCACACTCACTTTGAAGGCTGAGGAAGTCACCAGACTGCTCATTCCCTATTTTTTCTCCCTTATTCATGTCTCTTTTTGTCTTGAAAAGGAATGTCATTAATAAACAGGATTCTGCTCTCTCCCTGCATCCTTGTTTTCCTTATTGAGATCATGGTTTTGGGAGTTGGCTTGTCACGTTACAAAACACCTCTTATAAATATGAATAAGAATGTATATAACTGAGTCACTTTGCCATATAGCAGAAATTAACACAACATTGTAAAAATGCCTCTTAAAGAAACACAGTCCACCACCTGTCAACTCCCGTTAATCACAAGAGATGCTACAGATTCGACATCCAACAGATAGGAGCCCTGGCACCACCACTCTAAAGAGTGACAAATCAAAGGCCTGATTTGACTTCTCTCCCTCCCTTGGTCCAGGAGCAGCAGTATTTCCTGTCAACTAGACAGGAAAACCATAGCTGAGCTGTATTCTGGCCATAAATCCTTTCTTTCAAGGTCAAACAAATTCAGGCCAGGGTTGGTCCCTAGCCTGAGGAGAGCTAACTGGATGCTGTTGAAGCCTCTTTGACTTCCAGCCCATAGCAGCCCTGCTATTACTATGTTGGAACTCTCTAGAAACTGGAAAGTCCTAGAGAATACCAGTCGCCCCTGGACTGGACATGACATTCATTACCAAAAGAAACCCAAAGCCACAGCTCTGCACTACCAGTTCCCCAAGGGTCATCTATTTAGCTGGAGCTGGATCCTGAAATGTTGCCCTGGATAACCCCATCCCTGTTGGATCTTTCAAAGCTTCCATGCAATGAGCAAAGTCACCACCACTGGTTTATCCACCCCCCACCCTGTTCGGGCCAGGCTGAGTCCTTAAAACACAAAGGGAACCACTCCGGCTACGGTGGCTCCCAGCCTGTGGGCTCCTCTCTCAGGCCCCCACATGGGCCCAGTGGCCTCCACCATCTTGGCCTTTGCCAGGGCAAGAAGACACCACCACCAAGAAGGATAAAATAAGTTTTTATTTATAGTCTTATAGTAAAGGGGAAAGCCTTAACTTGCAAGACAATTCTTCAGCAGTATGTACAACATACTTTTTATTTCCATGGAATGGAATCAAACACGGACTGAGACTACAGAGTATACACTAGAAATCAGCAAATGCCGGGAACAGAGTAGGAAAAAGACAGAGAAATGAGGCCGAAACACACAAAACCCTTCACTGGGATCTGCTGACCGCAGCCAGAACCAGGGCTGGATCACATAATGGGGACAGGTTCCAGGACAGTCGGAAGGGGAGGGGCGGGCGAGGGTGGGGAGGGGTCCGCACTGGGGTGCGGGTTTAGTACGAGGTGAACTGCTCTTGGTATTTACATACAAAATCAGTTGGCTCTATTTCTTAGAAATACACACGGAAAGAAAGGAAGATTTGATCATTACTTTATGAATCTGTCGCTTTGCCATACCGACATCATCAGAAATAGGGACAATTCACTTGGGTTCAAATTTCAGTAGCAGGAAATAAATATCAAAACATCATCACTGGCCCTCAATACAAAACCTCTACCCAACCCGATCCTCCCTCCTTGGCCCACCCACCCTCTGCCACCCCCTGGCAGCTCCTGTTCCACTGCTGCCGTCCCCTCACGCCACACAAGCGTCACACGGCCTCCCTAAAGCTAGCTGAGAGAAGCAGGAGTGAAGCAGGCCGAGACTCTGTGCTGCAAATCTGTCCCCACTTCCTTTTATACCACAAACTTCTCCAAGGATCTGGTCTTTCAATAGGAGCGATAAATAGCCTTTTAGGGGGAAAAAAATCCTTAAAAAGAAGGGGGAATAATTCTGATTACTCCAAACTGGTCATCTTCTGAAAGTAGAGCAGTCCACAGATTCACAAAGTCTATCAAACAGAGGTGAGGATGGCCCAGAAGGAGAGGCCTGGGTGGGGCAGGAGTCCCCCGGGCACATGCCTGGAGGGGCTGGAGGAGCTGGTGGGTGGTCAGGACACCATGTGCTCAGAGGTCTGGCCGGCCGTCTGTCCTCCACAGAGAAAGCTGCCAAGTTGGGGTGTTTTGGTTTAAAAATTCCTGGTGGGGACAGGGAATCCCTGAAGGGAAACGTTAAAAAAAAAAAAGTGGAAACGGGGAAGGAGAACGAGAGCTGTTGTCCAAGAGCTTCTACGTAAAAATAAAATTTAAAAAAAAAATGAGAAAGAGGAAAAAAAAAAAACAAAGAGTCTCTTAAATGGTTCTGAGAGTTCTAAAGATGAACTGAAAGGAGGATAAGACGACGGAGGAGACAGACAGTTTTTATTGCTGGCCTGCCCCGTGGAGCTTAGCTGGCCTCCATCCGGAGCTTCTTCCTGCTTTGGGGCTCTTCGGGCTCTGACTCCGAGCTGGAGTCCGAGCCCCCATCGAAGGCAGAGATGGTGCTGCCCTTGGCGTTGGTGTAGAGGCTGCTGTCTGAGGAGGGGTAGTTGGTGTGCAGTTGGGCACTCGACCTCGCCTTCTCCAGTGCACGGACTGAAAGGCAACCAAGCGAGCGGGTTACAGCCTTCTGGAGACTAGGGGAGGAACTGAGTCTTGGGTTGGGGTCCAGCCTGTTCTTCCGAAGGGCATGCTGGCCCCTGAGGCTCAGGGTGGCTCTTAAGTAACTCCCTTCCACTGGCTGGCCCACCTGCACACTCCCACTTCCCTTCGCCTTTCCCAGCCAGACACGAGTGCTCAGTGGATACGGCCAGCCACTCTGCAAGGCCACCCAACCCTGAAGAGAAGGCGTGTGAGGTCACCATCCTGCCGTGGAAGCCCAGTACAGAGAGAGGAACACGAGCTCGCTGCGGGACCCAGCAGTGCAGTAACAGTGCAGCTGGCCCAGCAATGCCTGGCTCCACAAGGGTGTGAGGGTCACACATTAGCAGGGAAGGATGACAGAAGATGTACCAGCCAAAGAAAAGTTTTGGCTTAGCTCTCATGTACAAGATCCACTTGGAAAGACAAGCTGGACACTTGGAAGCAAGTCACCTATATACAGAGTACCTGGGTTTTCCAACACGGAGCCCCTACATGCAGGCTGCTTGGCCCAGTAACCAACCCGCTGCCGCCTCCCACTGCCCATCCCTCGGTTCAGCTCGTCTTGAGCCTGGAAGGTCAACCCATTTATTTTGGTTTAGTTTATTTTATTTGAGATGTTCTAACCCAGATGGTTACTTGCATTTCCTTTTACTTGCATCTTCCATGAGGGAGGAAGAGAAGTGAATTCCCCAGGAACAAAGAACTTGATCAGCTCTCGCTTTCCCCTGTGGTTGTAGGAAAAGGCGGGTGTGAGCATTGGAGAACAGCATGGGCCTGGCCCATGGGCTGCCCTGAGTGGACTACCGTTGACATGGGGAGCGCTCACTGTCCCTGAACACCTGGAGTCTCTGGCGCTTACACAGCACACTCCAATCCAAAGACCTCACAGCTCTTTTGAGGCACCTGAGGCCAGCTGCGATCTCTACTACCAGTGAAACACTTGAGCCCCAAGAAGGGGAGAGCGAGCAGGTCAGAAAAAAGAATCCAGATGGCTAAGCCTTAGACTCCACTGTTCCCTCACCAAGGGCTCAGGTCCTTCCTCAGGATGGCTACACTCGACTACAGGCCCAAGCAGCAGGGCTGCAGCTGCTCAGGAGCATGGCTCCGTCACTGGTTCTGACTCTGCAGGCCCCGGCGTGAGGCCCTGACCTGGCTGGTGCACAGCAGGGCCAGCTGCCCCACGAGCTCCACTGCTCACCTTGCTGCTCCAGGAGAGCATTCTGCCGCTTGAGGTCATCAATATCTTGCTGGTGTGTGTGGTTTTTCCTTCGCATATACTGGATATACTCTGTGGCTTTGTCTAGGATTTGGGCCCGGGATGCCTGTTGCAATATGAGAAAAAGCAGAGGGGACAAAATAAAGACCTAGTCCATGCAGCAAGGAAACCATTCCTTTCAGCAAAGGCCATGTGAGGGGACAGAAGTAGGAGGGGAAGGGCACGAAGCGCTAAGTGCTGTCGAGAATCTTCTTTATGCCGGTTAAGGCACCAGCTGCTTTCCACAGCTTACCTCACTGGCACTCTAAGAAAGGTGGTTCCACTAGGAACCCGAGTCTCAGAGAAGTTTACTGGTTTATTCAAAATCACCAGCTAAAGGGTGTAGAGTCTGGATTCAAACTCAGCTCTGTCTCAACCCTGAACTTGTTTCCCAGCCAGCCCCTTTGGTTCTTTAGGTTGCTTTCACGTCTTCGGCCAGGCTGTTCTGAAAAAATTAAACTACTACTTAACTGAGAGCTAAGGTCACTCACTCTCTGCTGGGCCTAGCTATAGGCAGCTGGTCCAGAAAGACAAAATCAAGATCTCAGCTGGAGCTGGCTCAGGATGGGGACGGGTACAAAGGTTTTCATCAAGGTCTGAGACTTCAGACAAGTACTCAGATCGTTGTTAACTAGTTCCAACTAAGCCATGTGACCGAGTCACTATTTCAACCTCTCTGGCTAAAGAGACGTTTGTGAAAGCTGTCAGAGCTTGGTGTCAACACAGGAAGGGCATGAGATTGGGCCACTTCAGGAAGCAACCACACCTTTACCACGGCTGAGGGTAGCCTAGGGACTGCCCTGTAGAGGAACAAGTTAATGAGCTAATAAAATGGATGTCAGGTTACTTGGATCCTGGAGGTCAAACTTGTCTGGGAGATTCCCTGCAGGGTTGCAAACATGGCCTGAGTTACTCATGACCAAGCAGTCAACTGACTGAACTGGCAAAATGGTACAAGGCCCAGAGAACTGAAGCCCAAGACAAGCTAGTCTAGTGGCTGAAGTCTGGCAGTCATGCCACTGAGACTCCTGAGCAGGAGCAAAGCTTCTGAAATGGCAAAGAAAACAGCCACACTTGGGCGAGCAAAACTATACCCACTTGTAGTAAACCCTGACAATCGCAACTCATAGACTCCAGCATGGCCAAGTATCAGAAAGGTTTGGAAGACCTAGGTTTATTCACCAGTTCTCACAAGTACTAGTCTCCAGGCTTTCCTCTTATGGCATCCTTAAGGCAATTTCCTCAAAAGGAAACTGTTCATATTCAACCATTTTTATCTGGTGTGAATTATGTGTCGGGCACAGAGCAGACACTGTAGGGAAACAAAATGTATTAGTCATGGCCTCTTTGCCCAGATGCTTACTTACTATCTAGTTGAGGAGATAAACATATCTATATACAGACAAATCACAGGGCAGTACCAACCAGCGTAACTTGAGTGGTACAGATTACAAAGGCCACGGGAAGGACGGCTTTTGGCCGGGGTGGTCACCTTGTGTGTGCCAGGAATTAGCCTTGGCTCTGCACACAAAGGCTCCCATCTGAACCAGTGGGTCAGGGTGGGTTAGACTGAGGCAGAATTTGTGAAAAAGGGTTGCTCTGGGCAAGGAGAACAGCGTAGACAAGGGCATGAGGGTGGAGACAGGACCAGGTCTCCATCTTCAGTTGAGTAAGTCAGCTGATGGAGAGAAAGTGAAGGCACCTACCAGTGGGGGGTGGGGGGCAGGGCATGCGACTCTCATTACAAGGCCACTTCAGAGGCTGTTTCCCATTTCTGCCAAAGGAGACTTATTAGGGTTAATTACTGGGTGATAAAACGGGGGCCAGGGAAAGGGCACATATTTAGAAGGGACTAATTAAAATACCCTGCCTCTCTGGATGCTAGAGAGGGGATTAAGAACATGTATAGTCGGATAGGTGGCAGGATGGCAGGGTGGGGAGAAGAGCTTAGGAATCCAGCAGATAGGTGCTTCCAGAGTCCTGTCCCTAAGGTGCTCTGGGACCGCAGACACAGTCTTTCTCGCAGGGTTATTTCTTATCTGACAAGAAACTCTCTGACCCCACTGAGCCTTCCAAATTCTATGCATTCCATCACTGATCTAATTGCCATGCATATTTATATCACAGCCTCTCTTTAAATTTGCTGTTGTTTCCCCGACTAACTGTTGCTCCCAGAATGCAACATTAACCTCATTTAACTCTGCATTCGTTATCTAGCACAAGGGAAAAAAGCAAAATCTCTGAACAGGAGAGCACTTGCAAATGCTTAGTGATAATTTTTAACAAATGACCACACTGAGTAGCGGCCTGAGTGCTACCACTTTCTTCTTCACACGTTCATACATGAAATCACGAGGTGTTCATACATGAAATCATGAAGTGAAACGTGAGCTGTGAGCATAGCGCAAAAAACCAAAGAGAAAGATGCCACGAGAGACGGAAGTCTTTCTACTTCAGGGCATTTTCTGGATGAAAATACAATTCATAGCTGCTCAGAAAACGGAATGTATTAGGATCAAGAGGCCTCCATTGAAGGAGAGATTGGAATTAACCCAGCACCCTCTAGAATGCTAACAAGCACCGCCCTTCTTCCATACCCACCCCTTGCTAAGCAGAAGTACCCAGGCCACTTCAGGTTGTCCCTGACCCCCCCCTTAGCAAGTTCAAAAGCATGGTTCAGTTAACTTTATTTTGCCTTCTCCAGTGTTCTCAACAAGAAGTAAAATCCCACAAGAAAAAATTTGAAGTACAAATGACAGAATTCTCCCAAATTTACAAGTGCATGAAGTCCACAGGGAAGAAAAAGCAAAAGGTTGAAGGTAGAACAGGACAGACTCATTGAAAACCCCCCCTCTACAAACCAACCCCCTAGTTTAACAAACCATACAAGATCATGTGACCGGCCACAGGGGGAAGGTGTGGGCAGGACCTTGCCTTTATGAATTTATACTATGAACAGTAAACATGAAGCCTGCAAGAATCCTGGGCCTCATGGCCTGGACTATGGAGTGGCCCTGGGCTTTCGGTTTCTGTTTTCTAAACAGTGCCCAGTTGCTGAGTCGGCAGTCTTCCTGTGAGTGTCCCTGAGCAGATAATACTTGGTAGGATCAACATGTCCATAGATCGACTGTTGCCTTTGGGTATCCAGGAAGGATCTGAATAAATAATCTTTCCTGCTAGTTTTTACAATTAGAAGGCACTAATTCTTATCTGCTTTTCCTAGCAGAAACAGAACCCTCCAATGGTCTGGGCAATGCCAGCACAGGAGGGTCTGTGGCTGTGGGACTGAAGCAGCACTGGGCCTTCTGGATAGCTGAGTGAGTTAATGCACAGCAACTGAGGCTTCTCTTTCCCTCTGGGAGCCACGTGAAAGGACACTGGACACCCTTGCCAGATGGTGTTCCAGAGCCATGGCTGCACACAGCAGTATCAATGATGAGGACAATGGCAGCATCTGAGGACTTACACAATGTCAGGCACCCTCACACAACCTTCTGATGTGTTCAGTTCAGTTGCTCAGTCGTGCCCAACTTTTTGCGATGCCATGGACTGCAGCACGCCAGGCCTCCCTGTCCATCACCAACTCCCAGAGTTGACTCAAACTCATGTTCATTGAGTCGGTGATGCCATCCAGCCATCTCATCCTCTGTCGTCCCCTTTTCTTCCTGCCTTCAATCTTTCCCAGCATTAGGGTCTTTTCAAATGAGTCAGTTCTTCGCATTAGGTGGACAAAGTACTGGAGCTTCAGCTTCAACATCAGTCTTTTCAACGAATATTCAGGACTGATCTCCTTTAGGATGGACTGGTTGGATCTCCTTGCAGTCCGAGGGACTCTCAAGAGTCTTCTCCAACACCACAGTTCAAAAGCATCAATTCTTCAGCGCTCAGCTTTCTTCATAGTCCAACCCTCACATCCATACATGACCACTGGAAAAACCACAGCCTTGCCTAGATGGACCTTTGTTGCATTAGTTCTGATGTGTTAGTTCCCCTATTTTGTACACAAGGAAACTGAGGCACAGAGTTGTAACTTGTCTGATGTTAAATAACCAGTAGGTAATATAGTCAAGATTTGAACCCAGGCCTCTAGGACACCCTTATTTTGGGACCAGAGAGGAGGCTGTGGAACTAAGGAAGAAGATCAATGAAATTTGGAGAGTCAGAGCAGGAAAACAAGGACTACAAAAGAATTGCCCAATTTGTCTATAAGGACATCAGTGAAGAGCCTGGTGAGGGTGGTTTCCTTAAAGAAGTGAGTTTAGGCAAATCATCCTCACATAGGTCAATGGGTGCAAAAGTGACTTGAAGCTGAAGCAAAGATGAAGACCGGTTTTTACAATGAGGTTGAAAAAGTAAGAAATGGGAAAAAAAAAAGTAGTGTATAATAATAGCAGCATAGAAGGAAGATTATTTTTCTTTTTCTTTGAGAGGCAAGTGAAACCCAAAAAGTCTCTTAGCAGAGAGGCAGCAAATATAGAGGGAAAGCCAGAACATGCAAGCTAGCTTGAAGAGAACTGGGTGAACTCGGGCCACGGCTAAGAGGAGATGCGGGCTCCCCACACTGCTCTGGCTTTATCACCTAAGAGGAGAAAACTAAAATGGATAGTGGAGACAGCCCAGCGTGGCTCAGGGGCCCAGCGGTTCCTGCCTCCTCCTGCTCGTCTGCAGCTGCTTGCCTGTTTGCATCTGTGCCCCGAGCAGCGAGGAGATGGAGAAAAAGGCCACCCCAGCCTCCAAAGGCGCCCACGTGAACAGAACTCTGTTTGGGAACAGAGTACACTCACCTTGTGTGCTGTGGCAAGAATCAACTACGTATTTCACCAGAGGCTCCAAACCCAAGAGTTTGATTCTAATCTGTACCTTTTAAAGGTCCCAAATGATTCTTGAAGTACTTAACAATGATGTTTAAAATGACATCCATGGTTATTAAATCCCAGTTAAGGAAGTGGCTCTCAAAATTTTTCATACAGGGCAAGAGTCCCATACATTCCTGGAGCTGTACATCTTTGTGTTTGTGTGTGTTTGTGTATCAGTCCAAGTTGTTTTAGAAAGCAGGTGGGGAAAGGTGAGGAAGAGAAGACGTACTAGATTGTTAACAACAGAAACGTCATTGCTGTTCCCTAGGGTCCTAATGCTGATCTAAGAAACAGTCATTTTTGCTGAATTTATCATTTTTTTCCTCCTGTCAAAATCAGATCCTACCGGGCTGATGCGACAGTTGCCCTGTTCTCCTAAGAACCAAAACCCCATATCCTGAGGAATGAAAAACCACTGGCTGACTTATCAACTGACATGTTTTATTTTACACTAGTTATTTTAAAGAAAATAAAACCATTATTTTCTGAAACCTGCACAAACTTTTACATATGGTAAAGAAAGGGAGGGCTAGGGCAAAGCTGATATATATTTTCAACTGATTAAGCCATTTTCTGGAAACAAAAATTAAATAGGCAATAAATTTGGGTCTGCAGTAAACTAGTTCATTCCAAAATGGAACCACCATCAGTGCCAACAAGGGAGGCTAGAAGGCTGTGGGGTCAGAACCAGCACAGCTGTGTGGCCCCGCCAAGGTCTCCTGTGCCTAGCCCAAGGGACCATGTTCTTGATTACTAGAGGAGGCAAAGGTATCACACTCCATAAAGGACCTAGTTAAAGCTGGGAGCCAGACATCTGTTTAAGGGTCAACACAAGTCACGTTTCACTCTATATTCTTTTATCTTGGGCCCTTGGTAGTTTGAAATGAAGGTGTGACACTGTCCCATCCAACTTTGATCACGTGGGACAGGATCACAGGGCTCCTCCAAAGAGGAAATACAACTAGTAAATAAACATGTGGAAAAAGACTTACTCTCACAGGCAACAGACAAAACACAAAATTAATTACTATCTTTGGCTTACTAAATTAGTCACCCCCTTCAAAAAAAAAAAACCCAGTGATGGCAAAATCGGTACTCTCAAAACAATACCAAAAGACTAATCTTTAGAATTTACTTGAAAATGAAAAGAAAAAACATATGAAAACTACCCTCCTGGAAAGCGTTTTGGCAATACAGCAAAAAATCAGGTGTTTTTACCACTAGACCCAACAACCCAACTTGCAGGAATCTATTTTATGGAAATAGCCACATGCACCAGGATGTGCATCACTACATTATTTGTTGAGTTAAAAAACTGGAGGAAACCAAAATAGTCCAAAGAAACATGCCTGATGTCTATATATGAACATTCTGTCACTTGGGGAAAGGACATGTTATGTGAAAGCAACAAACTATGGCCTTTACCCATGTGAAGCATGCATACGAAAAGGCCAGGAGCAGACCTCTTTACTTCTGCTTCTGAGACTCCATCAGCAGACACATGGATTTAATAACAGCAGCTTTAGGGAGAGAGGGAAGAGCAGCCACCTTTGTGCGACATCCACTTGGAGATGTCCAACTTCGGTCATATTAAAATGGGGTATGGGATGGGAGAGTGTATCTCTGAACTGCATCGTCTGGTACAATAGCCACTAGCCATGTGTGGCTAATGAGTACTGAAATGTGACTAGTCTGTACTGAGAAGTGCTGTAAGTATAAAACATACTAGATTATAAAACAGTGCAAGAAAATAATATAAAATCCCATTAGTAATTCTTAACATATTGATTACATATGGAAGTCATACTTATTTTTGTGTTGTAATACTTGCTCAGTCCTATCTGACTCTTTGTGACTGTAGCCCACCAGGCTCCTCTGTCTATCAAACTGGTGGTATTGGTTTCCAGGCCAGAATACTGGAGTGGGTCGCCATTCCCTTCTCCAGGGGATCTTCCCAACCCAGGGACTGAACCTGGGTCTCCTGCACTGCAGACAGATTCTTTAATGTTTGAGCCACCCAGGAAGCATAAATAAAGCATACTATTAAAATTAATTTTATCTACTATTTTTGTTTTTTTACTATGTCAACTAGAAAATTTAGTTGTATTTAAACTAAATTATATTTCAAATGTATTTGTGGCTTACATTGAACTTTCACTGGACACCACTTATCTTAGAATCTTAGAATAAAGCAAAGGTTGTAGTTTTATTATAGGAATGGAAGGGCTGTTCCTTTTCTTCCCATTTTCCCACAGTTTTTTGCAACTTTATTAGAGGGGAAAAAAGAAAAAACATGCTAAAGGGAAGGCCTAGTAAGCAATTCCTATCCTTTCAAGTTGCTGAGTTTCATGGCTCTACAGTACGTAGTGAGCCCTCTAGCACTGTGTAGCACAGACTTCCAGAAGGATGGACAAAGTTCCTGCCCTCAGGGAGTGCACCCTTCAGTTAGGTGATAAGATTGTTACACACAAAAAAAAGGAAGACAGAGGAGAGGCCCTGTGAAGGTCCACTGGGGTGTCAGGGACCGTGATATCCAGGGTTCTCAAGGTGCTGAGGCATTTGATGTGGGCCGTGACAACGGGTAGGTGGAGACTGACTGGCAGGCAGAAATGCAGGAAGGCACAAAAGCAGGAAACGCAGGGAGCTGGGAGTCCTTGAAGTGGGTCTCCTCCTTGTGAAACCCCAGTGTCATCCGGGTGGTGAGGCTGGAGTTGGGACCTTGGCGGAAGGAAAGAATTCAGATAAACCTGAGGATGACATTCCTGCACAGAGGAGGGCGTGCACTGCTCCACAGCAAGGGAAGCAGCAGAAAAAGCAGGAGGGCAAGCTGGGAACCTTATTTAGAGAACATGAATACCAGTCCTTACCTCGATGGGCACTGAGAAACCCTTGGAGGCTTTCACAGTGCAGAAGTATGAAGAAGTCAGATACAAACTGTACATTTACAGTTACTGAGCCCAGAGCTTAAGGGAAATCTGGGCAACTGTGGACAACAACTTAAGATGTAGAAATTTTAAGAAGAAATGCCCAAGTTGGAGTCTGGTCAGATACTAACTGATGGGTAATGAGGTGAAATGGGTAGGGCTGTGGTTTACGTTTCACTTAAAAGACAATCCTTTCAGCAGCCCAGATATGATGTAGAAATAGTGCTGCCAAATGAACTGCCTGCCTCAAAGGGTGTCCACCAGAGTGAGCCCCTCCCAATAACACTCACTCTGCTTCCTACTGTGTGCCCGGCTCCAAGGGAAGAAATACGACCAAAGATATTCTCTCTGCCTTCAGTACTTACTACGGTGAAATATGGGAGATGGGTAGACAGCCATTAAGTAACTACACAAACACATGTACAGTTACACCTGGGATAAGTGCCTGGGCCACAGGGCTAAGTGAGTTTAACAGGGATATTCAGCTGTAGGAACTGTTGTTTCCTGGTATAAGGGAACTATTTGATTTCAACATTTACCTGTTAAGGACACTGGGCTTTAATGAAGATGAAACAAATCAGCTCTGTGTTCTGACCTCTTACTTGATGTTCATCATGTTGTTATCGGTGTTACGTATAATTCTCTCCCCTAACAAGAGAGCTAGATGCTCAAGAGCAGACACCATGTATTAAACCTCTACGATGCTCATATTTAAACACATGAGCACAACCACGCTGGCTGTGCTGTCACAGGGCTGAGCAAGCTCAGTTTCCTCTGGCGCTCACTCCTCAGCTCCATCCTGGGGACCTACCACGAGCTGGAGTCTGTGACAGGAGCTGGCAGAGGCAGTGTCTTCACAGTCTCACCCAAATAGAAGGGACTCTGACTCACTGCCTAGAAGAACGCTCAATTGTTGAGTAGAAGAAACACTGTTTTCCTTTATTTTCATCTTAGGTTATAATCTCTTTTTAATATAGCTGTATCCAAAAAGGAGAAATCCAGAGCACCAATGCCTAAGACAGTAATGAAGTATCATCAACAGGCATTTAGGAAGAGACTTAGAAGATGAGAAATTACTATAAACCACCGTTTAGCTACACATGGCAATGCTGAAACAGAACCTTGTATCACTAAAGTCAACCATGCCAAGCAGACACTGTGATTGGAAGCAATTTCTCTGGTGCAGGGGCTGGAGCTAACTTATTGGGGGTGGGGGCAGAGTTAGGGCCCCATGAAAGGCAAACTGACACACTCACCACCAGGTATACCATTCCCCACCACCCCACCCCACCCCAAACACACACAACAGGGTGAGCTCAGAGCCAGCAAGCCATTGGGCAACACTCCCTAGGACCCAACTAAGGACCCTTAAAACAAAGAATAATCCTGTTCAAGAACAGTAGTGTCTTCCTTTGCAAAATGGGGTCACAGTTGTTTTTGCCCTTGTTTCATTAATCCTGGCGGCTCAGACGGTAAGGCGTCTGCCAGCAATCGCAATCCGGGAGACCTAGGTTTGATTCCTGGGTCAGGAAGATCCCCTGGAGAAGGGAATGGCAACCCACTCCAGTACTCTGGCCTAGAGAATCCCATGGACGGAGGAGCCTGGTAGGCTACAGTCCATGGGGTCGCAAAGAGTCGGACACGACTGAGCGACTTTACTTACACTCACTTTCCTTGACTGGCTTATAGTTCTAATTCCATTCTATTTTTCCTGTGGGCTCCAAGTCCAGCTGAAAAACTATGGGAAACAAGACTCAAGCAACAGGAGCTCAAGAGGCCACTTGCAAACAATTCAATCTATGGCAAAACCCAACTAGACTGCCAACTATAATCATCTATTCCTCAGAGCAGCAATACAGACCCAGACAAATTTATAAACTTCAGTGACGCTTAACTCTGCACTTCAGTGTTGCCTACATATTCTAATTCAGGGGAGAACATTTGTACTAACCCTAGTATGACACACTGCCAAGATATTGGCTCTATCCAGGGGAAACTCCCAATATGAAGACAAGGTATAAGAATTTAAGGAAATTTCTTTAAAATGTTCTAAAGTTGTTTATCCCCAGGGTGTGGTAGCCTGCTCCCTCATCTCTCATACATAACAATGGCAAGAGCTAGCAGTAGTAATTGTCCAATTATGACAGTGTGTAATACTCACCTCAGAGAACTACTGTGCAGACTTCATCTTATATTGCAATACAAATATTAGTTACTACTGACATTTTATTTAAGCAAAAGGTGAACATCTTATAGTAAAATATAGGAAACAAAGGATAGGGTTTGGGTCTCACATTTAAAGCTGTTTTTTTGGAGGGAGGGGTGTTTTTTAGCATAAAGTATCCCCCATTCTTGGTTAGGATCCAATTCAATCAGTATTAGTTTCCCTTTAAAAGACAAAAGGCTTAGAACACGTAGGCCAAATAGTCCCAATTCTAAGAGAGAAGTCACCTGGAACATAGAGATGCACAAACCAAAGGAGACTAGGGGCCCTCCCTCCCAAAAAGCTGATCTAAGCACCCCCACAACTCGCAGGGCAAAATTATCATTTCAGGATTATTTACATAATGTCAGAACCTTGACTGCTGCAATCCCAATCAAGAATTAGCCAATTTCCTTTGGTTTGAATACCACTTTAAAAAAAAAATTGCAACATTTAGTGAAAACTCGGAAGTCTGAGGGACCAGAGTATTCTGTGAGACTCAGCACAGCACCTGTGAACAGTGTCAGCAGACAAGCAAAATAATAGATTGTGAAACTTAGTGGGAAAGGGCTGGGGTTCAACCAGAGGTAATAGCCACTTCCTTTATTCATGCTCAACACGAACATTTGGACTAGAACCCACAGAAGCATCCCGAAATTGGTAAGGAACCTGGTAAACTGCCACTGGTGCTCCGTTCATCTGCTCAAAGAAACCTGGCCCCTGACCACTCCTCTCCCCTATTCCTGCTACTTCTCTGACTTCATCTCCTGCCACTATCCCTTCACTCACTCCATTCTGGCCACCCCGGCCTCTGTCTCCTTGAAGAGGCCCAGGGATGCTCCCAGGCTCCCGCCCCTGGGCTACTCCACTTGCCTCCCCTGGCGTGGAATGCTCTTCACCAGACAGATACATGGTTGAAGTCTATGGTCTTGCCAGTGTGTGTTTTTTTGGTCTGCCCCAATGAAACCCGCAACCCTGCTTTCCTTGTTTAATTTTCTCTATAGCACTTATCTGACATAATACATATATATATTTAATTATTAGTTCGTTTTCAATCTTTTCCTCACCAGACTAAGAGCTGCTTTGTTCACTGCTGTATTCCTAGTATCTAAGACAATGCCTAGCATCCAGCAGATCCCCAGTATTTGCGAATGGAGTCAGTGAGTAAATGAATGGGTTACAATGAATGACGACTATCTGTAAGGTTTGTAAGGTTACCAAATTCAAACTGTCAACTTCCTTGAAGAAATGAGACAACAGGATTATGGTAATGTGATTTTTAAGGACCTAAGGAAGAATGTTACAATAATGTAAAAAAGACTACGTAAGAAAAAGGTAGAGTTGAGCTCTTAAGAACTGACCTCTCCCAAAGTGCTCTCAAACTTAAGAATCATCTGACTGCTAGTTATAAATAAAGATCTCCAGGACTACCTCCAGAAAGACAGACTCAGTAGTGATTCTGAGGGAGATGGTCTACAGGCCATCTCTTGGGATATACTGTAGCGGCACCACTCTTTGTTAGATGTGAGACTTGGAAAAAGGTAGCTCTTGGCCGTTTACTTCACCAAGGCCATTTTAATTGGTATCATGGCACATGAATACACACCCACGTCAACAGCTCAGGTAAGCACAAGAGATAATCCTTTGCATGTGTGCACTCTGACTAAAAGGGTGAGCCTCTCTCCCCATCATAAAGATTTCCTGTGGTGCTCTGACAGTGTTGTACCCAGGAATGCTGTTATTCCAGGTAAGCACCTTGTACCAAGGCCATTAAGTCAAGTCCACACTAAGTAGGCCTAACCCATGGCAAATTCTGGTTTTGCAATACTAGGTATTTACATGGCCTGTTTTATGTTTTTCATAAAGGTCAGACCCACCTCATGCTTCAACCACACAGTCACACCTTAGATTAGGTATACAGCACATGGCTTACCAGAGTGGCAGTATAAATAAAATGAAACCATCATGGCATCCAGTTTCACTGGCCCAGGTTTAATTCTGGATAACCAAACAAACCCAAAACTCCTACCTCAGAGCTAAATCTAGACAGCCCAAAGCACACCTGAGAGCAGTGGTTTTTCTTAACATGGTTGCTTCTTGAAACACTGCATTATTGAACCAACAAAACAACCAAACAGACAAACAAATAAAAAAACAGGTCCTCTTCCAAATTTGCCACTTACACCACTGAACAGCTGCAGAGAGCAGCCAGTTATATTGTGTGTCAAGGATGGAACTAACTGTGCAAACACATATCTTCTCCAAATTTCAAGGACTGACCCTAACCTATAGGCTTTTTAGTCAAAGCTTTGGACTTTGTTTTTCAAACGTAAAAACAGTTGGTGCCTACCTCTCTAGGGAAAACAGTTTCTGGAAGGCCACCAATGGGGTAGGGGGATGAGGGAAGAATAGTGGTTATTTTTCTCTTTCATTTTGTGTGAACATGTCTCTTCACTCAAGTTCACATTTAAAATGCTCTCTCTATATATGCCTTTGGAATAATAACTACTCTTAGACTGGGAGATCACTGATGTCCAGATGGGTTTACATACATTCCTGGGAGGTTTCATTTAAAATGAGTACCAGTTTGAACCATACGAAAAGAATTTCCATGGAGGTCCACAGAATCATTGACCTCAGAAATCCTTAGCATTATCCCAAACTACTGTATGTTTGTTATAATGATTTCTTGAATGAGTAATTTATTATATGTAATATTAATTTTAAAAGATAGCTCCTACTGATGTCTTAACAAGCAGCTCCATTACATCTGACATCGTTTGTTAAGGATGAACTAGAGAATAAGTAAGGTGTGTGATGACTCCCCGAAGAATCAAAGATGAAGGAAACCATGTCACCCAAATATCCCAGACTCCATTTCTTTCTGGAAACTTGAGCACCCTGCTAAGCCCCACAGCACGTTCTAAGCTAGTGGTGGCTCCTCAGCTTTCTCAATAAACTCACCTTCTCTCCTTGGAGTGAGGGGACCGAGTCCCGCAAACTGTGAAAGCTGTCTTTGATGTGGTCCCTGCGTTTCCGTTCCAGTGCATTGTGATGAGCCCGTTTGTCAGCCTGGAAGAATGGGAAAAACATCACATTAGCAGTGGCACTCCTCCTGCCGGGCACAGCTGAGCGGGTACAGCCTGGAAGTATGTGTTGTCAGCGCAGTCCCAGGTGACTGGACTGGGAAGGATTTGTCGAGGTGGGCAGTTAGGAGTCTCCAGAATTAGGCTCTGCTAAAGGGGGAGAAAGGGGTGAGCAAGGCTTGCGACAGGAACATCCAAAGGAGCTCGATGCATCCAGCTCATGCATAAGTAAAATAAAAGTTATTCACGGGGACAAAGTGTGACTCTCCTGGAACATCAGTTTTCTCCCACAACTTACTTATGTGACACAACAGCTGCCAGTCCCATGGCTAGGAGGTGGCCAGGGAAAAGCTGCAGTGGGCCCCTTCATAAGAGGTGATCACCCCCACTGTAAGAGATTCCCCTTGGTGGGGACCCAGGAAAGGAGTCAGGTCACTGGTACAGCACTTCTTTCATGCGAAAACATCACCGTGAGTCTGCTCTGGTCTCCACCTTGCTAAAGGGTACTAGTTTTAAGACCTGATTGCCAAATCATATATGAGAAACTAAAACTTCTGGAAAACCCAGAAGCATGAATCTGAGATCACCATGACAAAGCTGATATAGACGCCAACTGCATTCTGAGCTCCTTTTTTTTTTTTAAGTGCATCCAAGTGCTATTCTGCCAAGGCCTTCCCTTCACAGGCTGCCAGAAAGGTAGTTCTTAGACAGCAAACCTTCTGACACTCACATACTCTGAATAAATTTCTTCAGGCACCTGTGGCATGTCATGCTTATTTGGCAGTAGCTAAATACCCACAGACCAAAGTCCTTATCCTGTCCTGCTTAGAATCACAAAGAACAATCAGCTGAGAGGGGCAAAGACAGCCAACAAATCAGGGATGGCAAAACACACTAGGTTCAGACGGAAGACAGTGCGGGTGAACACTGCAGGGAGCTTCGGCAGATCCCCATTATAGGGGCAGTCCCTCCAATGGAGTGCAAATGCTGGCTTAACCCAAAGCAGGAATGTCACATCCACACTTCGGGAATTAGTGGAAATACTGTACTCTGAGAATTTACCCCCAATACATGAGGCTGCACTGAGCTAACCTAAAGAGGAAGTCTGGACATAGGAAGTTCAGGTAGCTTTAACCTACCCAGACACAGAACCCGCAATTTTAAAAATGAAGCAACAGGAGTGAGCAAATTGGCTTAGCACAAGAAAGCCTCAAATGAATCTTTGTACTAGACAAGATGCTCAGATAAAAGTCTATAAAGAAAAGACTTACGGGAATGAAAGGACTTGAAATCCTAGTATCTAATCCTAAAAGTCTGAGTCATGACAGAGGAAAAAGAGGCTGGGAGCAGCTGCGGTAATTTTAGTCACTTCCTGGTCTCTCAAGCACAACACCTCACCTACAGCTCTGTTGAACAGGACACACGGTTCCCATCACAGCCACGGTTCTCCATGGCATAGCGCTTGTTTTTAGGGCAGATGCCTGGAACACAGCTAAAGCTCTCCTAATTTTACGTCTGGATTCTCTGTAAAAATGAGTGTCTGCTGAACTTCAGCGATAATGTGGAATTTACGGGGAGACTGAGGGAATGACCAGATCACCTGAGGCTAGAAGGTATCACATAGCATTAGAGCAAGAAAATTGCAGGTACCTTCTGTCAGCTGTATGAATAGCTTGAAGGAATTAAACATATTTAAGTACCTAGTCCTTTATCTAACTTACCATTCCCTCTAGTCATCTATTGATAAGGTAGTTAAGTTGGGCTGGTTCTTAGACCAAAAACTTCAGAGGGCTAAGAGATGGCATTTGGCATCTGTCTGTCTCCCCTGTGTTTGCTACACACTCCCTAAGATGGTTTATTTACATGCAAATTAATTGTCCAGCTTTGGTATCCAGCAGCAGCCCAAGATACTCCTGTCTACTAAATCACCCTGATTCCTGGCCCTCCTCCCAGCTTAAGAGCTGTGCACAGAAGCAGTGACACCAGTTACCCATAATCCTTCTTGTTGATACACATAAAATTCTAATTGTCTGTTTTCTTTCTGGGAGAGCCCTGCAAATCTCAAATGGCTAGAATCAAGTTGGACTTGGTTTCACTCAGGCCTGCACTAGAAGGGTGGAGCTAAGTATAATCTAACACCAAAATCATCCCCACAATGCATTACCCCCTTCCCATTCACTGAGCCCTGAAAGGACTCAAATGGACAAGTCTTTCGGTTAGAGGACTGTAAGTGAACTTGGCTGTGGACCATCAGCAGAAATCTTGGCTTCTCATCTGGGGAGCCAGCCAACTTTGAGAAGTTGGCTCAACAAGGAAAGGCAGCAGTCCACTGCCTGGTAGAAAGCCTGGCCTGGGGACCGCTGTTCTCAAAGCAGTGGATGGAATTTCTGCGGTGGTTCCAGGCCCCATTTAACCAGCAGAAGAGTGGAATCTTAGACCAATCCCTGCTGCCATGTCCATCCCCAAGCTGCTCCACTTAACCAGAGGCCATTTTAAAGCTCTCTGAGACAATGTCAATGATGTATTTTTTCTTCTTCTCAAGCCTCATTTGAAAGAGCAAGTTAAAAACATGCAGAACTAACATGCCTAATTTCAGGCAACTCTGATTAAATAATACCTCTAGTGGCTTGAAAGACCGTATGAAAAACCTTTATACAAGACTGAGAATTCTGTTTGGGAAACAATTTCCAAATGTCTAGCAGGATGAATTCCCCTCCCCCGCAATTCATCCAAATGGAGGGCCAATTGCCAGGCTTATCATTGCTTTATTAACTATCTTCACCTGCTGACAACCCTTTTTGAAAGGGCCAAGATTTCAGAACTGAGAATGAAAAACTGGGTAAAGATTCCCCGTATAAGGCACCTGAGATCCTTCCACAAATGCAAAACTAATTAAGAAAAAAAAAGGGGGTGGGTGGGAAAGGGCCAAACAATTGTGTGTCTTGAACAAATAAAGCTCAACTCAGATGAGTCAGTTTTCTCTTATCTATACTGAGGAAGACGTTTGATAATGAAAACAGGTGCTACCAGACAAGTTCTAGAAGACAAAAGAGGCATTCTGGGCTGTACAGCAGGCCCCCAAATACCTCCCCTATACATCCTACAGGAGCGGGCTGGATGCTGTCACTCTTTAAGCAAGCTGGATTTGCAGTTTCTGCCAGACAAGCCCTCCTTCGGGGCATCCCAGGCTAACAGCAACACTAAAGGGCCGTGTGATACTGAAGCGTGGCCCACAGATGCTCAACAGGAACTCCAACACCAAATCGATTCCAGCTTTGACATCTCTGCCAAGGTTTTTCTTCAGCCTCTCAGTATTATTTCCCCCAAACTTTCCATACTGGCAGCCAGAACACAAGTCTTCACCTACAATTTGTCCATCTCTGACACTAACAAGCACGTGTTATCTTAAGTGTTGTTAAATGTTGAAGGCAAACATTATTTCCTTAGCCAAGAAGTTGCTAAGCTGGCAGCAGGTTATTCAAGCTAAGGAAAGCTGTTCAAAACTGAGGGATTTTAAAAAATTATTTCCTTCCAACTAACGGCACAGAGACTACATCTTCCTTTGAGGTGTTACATCAGACAGCAGCATTATTTCCCACAAGTTCTACGGAGGCAAATCGCATGGGGAAATGAATGTTCCATTATGCAAGGATGCCTAAGGTTCTCCAGAGCAATGCCATCTCTTGCAGATTACCTGACACCTAATTCTGTCTGTAAGGGGAATCTTCTCGAATCAATATAGAAAACTCCCACCATATATGGGATTAAGAGTTGCTCTGTAAACATTTACTGCCTTCAAGAAATTTAAAAGTTATATTTTAGAAGGAAGATAGTGTTGCTTATGATTACTTAATAAGGTATTCTTATTAACACTAATGCTGGAAATACATAGGCTCAAAATTCTCATCAGAAAAGATTTACTATCTCTGATGGGAAGTAGATAGGATAAATAAAACTTCTAAGCAACTTAATTCACTTTAATCAACATGAAAACTGCAACATGAAACTATAGGCAGCTTGGATGAGAAACTCACTAAGGTCCTTAATAGGAGATATAAATGGCAACTTCCCAACACCTTTCCAGCTTGAAGCCAACTGCCTGATATACGTTTTTAATATCCAATAAATATGTGTGTTTTCTAGGCTACTCAAAAAAATCACTTGGTGCCTTAAAAAACTTGGGAAACATATCATATAAATATGCCATCATTCTACAGCCATTTTCCTTGACCAACAATGTTACTATTACTGGCATCTTGGAAAACGACTTATATATAAGATCACCCTTCCATAAGTATTTTTAGGAACCAAACTTGGCATCCAGATCACTGTGAACACTCTAAGCTGACACAAAGTACATGTATCATGTGGCACTTTCGCCATGCAACTAATTCAGGGTAAAACACACTAATTTCCTGACTATATTTCGATCTCAAAGGTGACCAGCCAAGCTCATTCCCCTCTGAATACATTGCAATTCCTAAAAAAACAAAGAGCTCTGAGAGGTTAAAAATATTTCATACCAGAAAGTTCCAGAAACAGAACTTCACAAATCTGTTTCTAACCACCCTCCAGATAGATATGCTGTAACTGAAACACGTGCAGCTGTCATGAAAAATAAGCTGAAAAAGACCGTGGGTTTCTAACACACTAACCCTAGCCCTATGTTTCTCATATACTTTCATTCCTTCAAAAAAAAAAAAAAAGAAAGAAAAAATCCCAAACAGAAATAAAACAAGTATTACCCTGCATGAAATATACCTGCCCCAGAAAACTCTGAAATGCAAATTTTTTCTTCCAAAGAATAATAAAAAGACAATATCAGTGACATTCTGAGATACAGTGAATTTACTAATAAAAATTATTGTTTGGGATTACTTCCTTTAACAAATCTTATTGGTCACTAGAGAACCTGTTTTCCGTTTGCACTGAGGCAACAATAAAAAATACTCGTCAAGTCAGTTTCACTTTCTGTTACTTCGAGCCTCTGTTCTTGCTGAATATCCAACACTTCTTATGCAGTAAAGCCGTAGCTATTATAGTTACATTATAAAACATGAATGAATTTCTCCTTCTGTATTAGGACCCACAGGACCTTTTCAAAATAACTTCTTAAAAGTTCTTCTGTAGTCCTAAATATTTGGTTGTTCACAGTCCATATCCTTTTCCGAACTAAGGCAAAGCTTAACAGTTTCCCCCCAAGTTAAAAAAATATATATTTATCTATATTAAATGTCAGGAGATAGACAGATATAGTCACACCTGGAAAAAAATAAAATCCTTTTAACCCTATGTATTCACAATAATTGCTTGATATGCTATAAAATTTGCCTACTGCTTCTTCTCTCTATACCAGTGTGATTATCTTACAACAGATAACATTTAAACATCTCAGCAAGTAGATGTGTCAAATTAAAAACAAAGGGTCAAACCCACTCCCTCTGCCCACCCTCCAAAATCAAAAGGGAAAAACCTAATTACCTTAACATCAAACTTAAAATATCTAGACAAAACAATGAGATTAGCACTCTAGGAGAGTGGAAACATTTTAATAATTTAGTAAAACAATTTACATCAACAACCACGTGCATGGATATTTTGAAAAGCAGAAAGCTCTCAGGAACTATACGCCAAAATTCCATAAAGAAAAATTTTCTCACAGTGGAAAGCTGATATAATTTCAATTTAAATAATAATCCTTCAAAGGAAGCCTAAACAACCCCTATTCTCCAATTCTGATCAAGCCCTAGGGCAGATTTTATAACTGGAGACTTGGAGGAAAACAGACCAGATTTCAAACATGAAATTCCATGTTTATATTATTAAGGATAATAGTAACTGAATAAAAGGAATTTAATTTTCAAATGTATGTAAGAGATATTAAGTATCTAACAATACTGCAAATATTCAAAGTATTGTCTTCAAATACTCCAAGGAAAAATAAATTCTTTTTTACTATTTGGAACAACTGCATTGTTGGATTTTTACAGAAATACCAGCTCTCAACAAGTACACTTTTTCTCAATACCTAACTGCTTTGACAACCTCAGAATTGAGCAGGTACAAGAGGGCTTGCTTTCACTCTGTGATAAATTCTTAGACCAGAGGTCTCTAAGTGGCATCCTTGAAATTCTAACAAGCCCCTAAACAACTTGATTGTCTCAAACATCATTTTAAAAATCAGAAAAATAACATAAAAGTCTGGATTTTTAATCTTTCTTCCAAAATAGGAAGATAAGACAACACTTCGCCTGATTCTCACATAACAACCCATTGGACTACAGTGGCTGCCTTTTCAGAAGACGCATGTGTTCTTTAGCGCTGCGGTTCTCACCTCTGCTCTCCACTGCATTCCTGACTATCTCACTGCCTGGATCCTCTGGAAGCATCTCAATTTTGGGGCTCCATTCTATCCACTCCCTACTGCTCCCATCTGTCAACTGTTAGCATGATTTACTTATTTCTCTTCCTCCCTGATTATGATTTATCTTGTATCTATTCTTTTTTCCTTCTCTTCATGGAACACCCATAGTACTGTCTCAAGGACATGAGATTAGTGTCTATCTTAAATCCACAGAATCATCTACTGAGAAGATTTATAACAAAACTTTGAGAAATTACTAACAACACTGTACAGTCTCAACCATCACCTCTTAGCAAACCTCTCTCTGCAATGCCGCTTTTCTTCAACATTCTTTTATTGCCTTTATACTGCTCCTTCAACTAAAATATAGTCAGACCACAATAAGCTGCTGAATGTGACACGTTCAGATTCAACCTTTGGCTCCTCTACATCCCCAATGTCTGCATTAGAGTAACACCAGATTGTGAGAGATTCCATAGGTCTACAGCAGTCACATGACTTTTGGTTAAAGGTGATTACTGCATGTGGCTTCAACTTCACACAGCCATGGTTTAGAACCTACTTCTTCCTAAGTAAATCTGACCACTTTTCCCTGAAGTAATACTACAGCTTACTTCAGCATGATGCACTTCTCATTTCCCACTTATATAGTGACAACTAGAGCCCCCATCTGAAAACTACGGAAGGATTCACTTCCTTGCATACAACTTCTCTCACTCACCTACATTCACGGAAACTTATCACCTGAGACTCCAGAATTATGAGATTCGCAAACCACCCTCCGCCCCCACCACCACCTAGAACCCCAGAGCAAGGCCCCACCTCACCTTAGCGGTTAACAGGTGAGTTTACTACAACATTACAAGTAACAGAACAATCTCTTTTTCTCTCCGACCCCAAAAAGGACTAGAATTGAACGGAAATGAAAATGAAATGGAGAGTAGGAGACGTACCGCAGATTGAAACCTCGGTTGCTCTTCCTGGAATAAGAGAGAAAAAAAAATAGAAAATATAGAAGTTATTTTTACACTTCACATTCAATAATAAGAAAGAAAATGCCGGCGTCAGAGGAAGCGGCGGGTGGGGAGTCAGCCCTACCCCCCCTTCCCCATCCTACGCCCCCATCCCCCCTAGCGGGATCGGGTAGCGGGGCAGGGGGGTCTCGAGCGCCGCCCCACCTTCCGGGATCCGACCCGGGACAGAAGGGGATCCAGAGCACTGTCTCCTCTCCTCGCACCCAGCTCATGGCATGTGGGCACTCCCAATCCCTCTCCGCCCTCCTTCATTCCCCAGGATCCGCGGGTCACGGGAGCACGGGGTCGCGCGCGGACGGGGCATGGTCCTAAGCGCAGTCCCCCTTCCCCATGATCCAGACAATGGGATCCCCGGCGCACCCCGTCCCTGTCCCCCGGATCCTGAACGGGATAGGATGGGAACGGGAGGCCGCAGCACCTTCCTCCACTGGGGGAGGTTGGGGTCCCAGAGGCCGCGTGTCTCCTCCCCACCTCCAGTCCCAAAAGGCCGCTCCGGCCAAGAGCCCGGAGCGAGCGAGCCGGGAGCGCGACGGGTCCCGGCCCAGCGGGGGAAGGGGAAGGAGGCGGCGGCTGCCCGGCCCCCTGCCGCCGTCGCCCTGCTGAGAACCCCGACCGCTGTCCCAGCCTGACAACCCGCAAGGGAAGGAAGAAGCCCCAGGACTCACGTCGCTCTCCACCTCGATGTCATCGTTATCGCTCATTTCCTACGGCCCAGGGAGCGGCCACTGCAGCGGCGGCGGGGAAGGGGGAGGGGTGGAGGGGAGGGGGAAGTCACCGACAACAACAAGCCGAGTCCCCCCCCACACACACTCACTCACTCACTCACTCACTCACTCACTCGCTCTCTCACTCACACACACACACACACACACACACAACACGGGCGAGAACCACCTCCTCACTGCAGCACCGGATCAACGGCGGCACGCACGCCCGGTCGGCCCCCTGCCACGTGACCGGGCTCGTCACGCTGGGGCCGCCGAGACTTGTAGTTCTTGTCCCTTTGACTTACGGCCCAACTAAGTAAACAAAAACTACAAATCCCATAAGGAACTGCATCCAGTCTTCGCCAGCCCGGCTTGTTGACGGAGCCCAGAGCGCCTGCGTGCCCCGTGGAGGGGGCGGAGAGAGAAGCGGCGCGGTGCTTGCTGGGAGTCGTAGTCCGTAGACCGCGAGTTGTCAGGAGATTTTCCTCCCGAGGCGGCAGAGGTGGCTGCTGGGAAGACAGGACACGTGGAGGGAGCTGGGGCTCCTGGAGCCGGGCGCAGGCTGAGCGCCGGGCGCCGGGCCCAGGGGACAGGGTGGAGGCTCTGGAGGAGTAGCCAGCTGCCTAAATAACGCTGCCTCTCCTTGGTGCGACTGGTTTTACTCTGTCTTTGGATGACTGATTCGCTCTGCGTTGCTCCCTGGGGCGTGACCCTCCTGCTGGGGGATGCTACAGCAGCGAATTAGGGGGCGCGGCTCCGATTGCCCACGCAGACCCTGGGGATCTGGCATTGGGGAGGTGTCAATGGCAGGTGTTGAATGATGTCACAGGCCTGGCAAAATGACCGACCACCGGCCTCGCTGAGAAACCTCTCCCAGTCACGAGAATCTAGTGTCCATTCATCCGGGACTGACCATCTTGCTCCTTACTTGAGGGTCATCCTTTCAGGCTCTTTACATGGGAATAAAAGCGCCTTCTAAATTTGTTGTAGAGTAAGAAGTTTAAGGAGTGCCCCAGTTCAGAGTACTATAATTAAGAACTGCAAAAAATACCGAAATGGGAAACTGATGCAGCTCCCTATCTAGTTAAACTCTTATTTAAATATTGTGGCATGAGGTGTGATCGTATCTATTTCACTAATATTTATTGAACATCCAACATGTGCCAGCATGGAACTGACATAATGTGTAACACTGGAACGGACCCTGTCTTTATGACGCTCACAGTTGTGGAAGCAAAAGTGAGACTGCCCTGCTGTAATTTTAACAGTGTACCTTTACAATAAATCCTTAATTTAAAAACCTTAGAATGTTTAAATTGTCGAAAGCAGTTTGGAAATAGATTTCGTAATAAAGCTGTCTTCATTGTATGTTAGGATTATTTCTACTGCAGTGTGGAAAGAAAGATTAAGTAAAAATTCTTTATGGTCTAATGTCATCAATGGAGACAACTGGAAATTAAAATAGGATGGTTACATTACTGCCTTGGAAATAAAAGCGTATCTAGAGGACTGTAAAAAAAAAAGTGTATATTAAGTCCCACAGGAGGAAAAAATAGAAGAAGAGCAAGACACTTTCAAGCCTAAGACAGTTACCAAGCTACTCTTATGTCTGGTGTCTGAAATGAATGAAATCTTGAGTTTTCCCTATCAGTTACTGAATCTATAATGAGAACCATTTTATTCCTGACTTTTGAATATGGAAATTTGGAAATATGTCATTTGTGACATATCTCCCCATGTAAGCACACTATCTGTGCCTAAGAGATAAATGTAAACATGGTAATCTTTACATTTTTCCTTTAAATATCTGTTGTATTTGAAATCTGCACATCTTTGCAAGTAAACTTATCTTTTCTAAATACTTTTGTCTCAGTCTTCCTTTCACACCAAGTGGAGGAGATAGACGTAAACAGATCATTGTAAGAGCTGCTGGACTAGAGGGAAACAGGGATGGCAGGTAGTTCTTGGGCGAGTTAATTGGCTGGAACCTAGGACTAATTCATGATTACAATTATTGAGTGGCAGTTATGTGCAAAGCACTATAGGCAACCCAGGCTACAAGTTAAAATCACTCTGGGGTTTTACAAATTCTGATGCCTGGGCCACACTCCAAACTAATTAAGTCAGAACCTCTTGGGGGTGAGAACCAGGTAACATGGGTTTCTTAAAAAAAAAAAAATCTACAGGTAATTCCAACATGCAACCAAGATGGAGGACCACTGCTACAGAGGATACCAGATAAGATGTTCTTCCAATGAATCTTATACTTTATGAGTGAATTTTATGGTTTGTCAATAATTACAGTTCAATAAAGCAGTTATATAGAAAACAGGATAACCTTGGCTTACCTGGAATTTAAAAGCTGGAGTAAATTATGAACACAAATCATTGCAATGAAGACAATCTGAGTGTTACATTAGCTACATAGGCAGTGAGTGATGTAAGAGCTCAGAGGAAGGAGGAAAGAATGGAAAAGACAAGAGATCTCTTCAAGCAATTTAGAGATACCAATGAAACATTTCATGCAGAAACAGTATGGACCTAACAGAAACAGAAGATATTAAGAAGAAGTGGCAAGGATATACAGAAGAACTATATAAAAAAGGTATTCACGAACCAGATAACCATGATGGTGTGATCACTCACCTAGAGCCAGACATCCTGTGAAGTCAAGTGGGCCTTAGGAAGCATCACTACGAACAAAGCTAGTGGAGGTGATGGAATTCTAGTTGAGTTATTTCAAATCTTAAAAGATGATGCTGTGAAAGTGCTGCACTTAATATGCCAGCAAATTTGGAAAACTCAGCAGTGGCCACAGGACTGGAAAAGGTCAGTTTCCATTCCAATCCCAAAGAAAGGCAATGACAAAGAATGCTCAAATTACCACACCATTGCACTCATCTCACACACTAGCCAGAGAAGACAATGGCAACCCACTCCAGTACTCTTGCCTGGAAAATCCCATGAACGGAGCAGCCTGGTAGGCTGCAGTCCATGGGGTCACTAAGAGTCGGACATGACTGAGCGACTTAGCAGCAGCAGCAACACACAGTAGCAAAGTAATACTCAAAATCCTCCAAGCCAGGCTTCAACAACACGTGAACCATGAACTTCCAGATGTTCAAGCTGAATTTAGAAAAGGCAGAGGAACCGGAGATCAGATTGCCAACATCTGTTGGATCATTGAAAAAGCAAGAGACTTCCAGAAAAACATCTACTTCTGCTTTATTGATTATACCACCAAAGCCTTTGATTGTGTGAATCACAAACTGTGGAAAATTCTTCAAGAGATGGGAATACCAGACCACCTGACCTCCTTCTGAGAATCTGGTAGGCAGGTCAAGAAGCAACAATTAGAACTGGACATAGAAAAACGGGTTGGTTCAAAACTGGGAAAGGAGTACATCAGAACTGTATATTGTTACCCTGCTTATTTAACTTGTATGCAGAATACATCATGGGAAATGCCAGGCTGGATGAAGCAAATCAAGATTGCCAAGAGAAATATCAATAACCCCAGATATGCAGATGACAACACCCTTATGGCAGAAAGTGAAGAACAACTGAAGAGCCTCTCGATGAAGGTGAAAGAGGAGAGTGAAAAAGCTGGCTTAAAACTCAACATTCAAAAACTAAGATCATGGCATCTGGTCCTATCACTTCATGGCAAATAGATGGGGAAAAAAAGGAAACAGTGACAGAGTTTATTTTCTTGGGCTCCAAAATCACTTTGGCCATGAAACTGAAAGATGCTTGCTCCTTGGAAGAAAAGAGATGACAAACCTAGACAGTGTATTGAAAAGCAGAGACATCACTTTGCCAACAAAAGTCAGTATAGTCAAAGCTATGGTTTTCCCAGTAGTCTTGTACAGATGTGAGAGTTGGACCCTAAAGAAGGCTGAGTGCTGAAGAATTGATGCTTTGAAACTGTGGTGCTGGAGAAGACTCTTGAGAGTCCTTTGGATAGCAAAGAGATCAAACCAGTCAATTTTAAAGAAAATGAACCCTGAATATTCATTGGAAGGACAGACGCTGAAGCTAAAGCTCCAATACTTTGGCCACCTGATGCGAAGAGTTGACTCATTGGAAAAGACCCTGATGCTGGGAAAGACTGAAGGCAGGAGGAGAAGGGGACGACAGAGGATGAAATGGTTGAATGGCATCATTGACTCAATAAATATGAATTTGAGCAAAGTCCAGGAGACAGTGAAGACAGGGAAGCCTGGCATGCAGTCCATGGGGTTGCAAAGAGTTGAACACGACTGAGTGACTGAAAAACAACAACTGAGGTGTTGTTGACCAGATAAACCTTCTTAGACTGTCAGCTCCAGGAGGGGAAGGACTGACTCTGCAGAGACCTGGTCAGATTTTGGTCACCATGAATCCCCAGTTGTTGGATGGAAGACTGGGCAAGTTGGAGAGGTGAGGAGGAAAGACTTTCCAGGTAGAGAGAGAATGGTGATTTTAACAGATTTCATTTTAGTAATCAATAGATTATGAAGACCTGTCAAACCCAGTTATTAAGTTTGACCTAATAGACATAAAGCCTTGAACCCAATTACAGAATATGTTCTTTTCAAGCACTCACAGAGCATTTACAAAAATTCATCATGTTTTGAGCCGTGAAGCAAATAGTAACAAATTTCAAAGGACTGCGATTTTAGCATGTTCTGGCTGCTGCTGCTGCTAAGTCACTTCAGTCGTGTCCGGCTCTGTGCGACCCCATAGACGGCAGCCCACCAGGCTTCCCCATCCCTGGGATTCTCCAGGCAAGAACACTGGAGTGGGTTGCCATTTCCTTCTCCAATGCATGAAAGTGAAAGGTGAAAGTGAAGTTGCTCAGTCATGTCCGACTCTTAGTGACCCCATGGACTGTAGCTACCAGGCTCCTTAATGCAATTAAAATGGAAATAATAACTAAAAATCCTAGTAAGTTTTAAGTGACCGAAATGGAGGGACTTTCATGAGGATGGCACATATACAGGAAAGAACCAGACATAGGAGTGCAGAGATTTCCTCTTGTTTTCCTTTTTAGTATTTTTCTGATGTGGATGATAATGTAAGACCCTAAGAATTCGTTTTTATCTCTGTATATGTGAGTGTCTTTGGTAAGGCACTCATCAAGACTGAGCCTTGACACTGACTCGGCAGCCCAGTCGCACTCCTTGCTACTTCAAGTTTGGTTCAGTGCTATCCACATCACCAGGGAGCTTGTTAGAAATACAGAGCCCACTCCAGACCTACCAAATCAGATCTGAACTGTAACAGTATGCTCAGGTGGATTTACAGAGTTTCAAACTCAATAGGGTTGGCAAGAGCTCTGATGAGCGGGGAAGGGGACAGCAAACTGGAGAGTAGGTCACCTCCATTTTCTCCTCAGCTCTTTTCAATTTGGCTTCCACTCCACCACTTGACTAAAGTCACTCTTTCTCCTTTTTTTTTTTTTTTTTTTTTGCCACGCTGCGCTCCTTGCTGGATCTTACTTGCCCAACTGGGGATCGAGCCTGGGCCCTGGCCGTGAAAGCACCGAGTCCTAGCTATGGTACTTACTGCCAGGGAATTCCCACCTAAAAGCACTCTTTTCCAGGCTACCAGCCACCTTTTTATTGGTAAATCCTTTGAGCTGACAGTAGCCTTCTTCACTGTGGACCGCCCCTATTTCTCAAAGGCCGGGAACTCTCCGGCTTCCTCTTACCGCCTTAGCTGCTCCTTCTCTGTACCCTTTGGTTCTTCCTGCCCTGTCAGTGTTTGAGGTCCAGTGGCTCTGTGGTGGCCCCCACCTCTTCCCCTCCTACTCTCTGCCTGACAGGATCCTCTGCCTTCTGAGGCTTTCATGGTTGTCTTTCTTCTCTCTGATGGCAGCCCCAAGACTTGAACTCTACATGATTATAGTCAGTTTGTTTCTCAACAGGTCTACTTGGAATCACCCACAGGCAACTCAAAACCTGAGGCTTATGAATGAGAAAAAGTAGGTTTGGCTCAGCATTTGGAGTAAAATTCATTTATATAAAGTTGCATGTATCTGTTTGAGTATGTATGTACAGAGAAATATGTAGGAGAATATGGAGCAAAAATGTTAGTAGTACTTGCCTCTGGGAGGTGAGGTTTCCAGAGATTTTTCTTTTTCTTTCCTTTTTAAGTGAGCAGCATCATTCTCACCCAAACAGTAGGGCTATTAAAAGACAAGCACTATCTCAGTAAGTCAGTTATCTTTCCTAAGCAGCAAACTTCTCAAGCCATCATCTCGAGGAGGAGGGCTCCTTTTCCACGCCTCTTATGCTTGCTTTCTCTTTATTTGCAGGGGAGACGGAGGGTGTAGCCACAGAGATACCAGCAGGAACCAGCTGGCATACTCAAATTAGGATCACTTGAGGGGTTATTAATAACAAAGTTGCTTACAAATATGTGGGCAGGGTGTAAAGAAACTGCAAGGAATCGCACAAAACCGTGGGGACTCTGTGCCCACCGCTCGGCCTGCAGGGGCGAGGGAAGGAGTGGTTATTGGAGCTGGGACAAGGGCTGCATGCAGAGGGCCCTCTGACAGGAGCTCAGAGCTGGGGCCCAGGACATCTGATGTGGCGGACCCAAAGGAAGATGACACAGCACAGCAAAGCACCCTTGCCTCCTTTTCTCACCTTTTCAGAGAGCGTGGAAGAATTGCAATCCTTGTCTGTTTTCTGCCCTCCAGCCAGTTTGATCTAGGAATGGTATATCTTCACTCTCTTCATTAAACCTTTCTATCTCTCTCTGGTGGCTCAGACAGTAAAGAGTCAGTCTGCCATGTGAGGATACCCAGGGTCGATCCCTGGGTCGGGAATATCCACTGGAGAAGGAAAAGGCAACCCACTCCAGTATTCTTGCCTGGAAAATCCCATGGACAGAGGAGCCTGGCAGGCTATAAGTTCATGGCTCACAGAGAGTCAGACACGATTGAGAGACTGGGCCAACGATCCCTCTCAATGCCCTCAGGATAAAGTTTACACTCTATAGTTTGGCACATAATGCTCTTCATGATCTGGCTTTTTTGCCAGCGTTGTCTCTTAGCTCATAATCTCTTACCCTCTGTACTCCAACTGTGCAGAACTTTTTGCCTTTCCCCCAAACAACCATGTTTTCTTTTGTCTCTAGGAATTTCCACATTCTGGTATCTCCCCAAAACCATTCCCACGTATTCACCTTTTCTTCTCATCCTTTGGGACTTTGCCATCACCTCCTCCAGGAAGTTCTCCTGGATTCTCCAGAGCTGGATTAGTGGGAATGGAGTGAGCCACAGGCAATCAGTTTCTCCTCTTGTTCTCCAAGCTGATGAGTCACTCCTCCTCTAGGGGGTAATAAAAGAGGAAGCACAGAGCCACAGTATTCCTACTATATTTTTTTCTCTCTGCAGAATAGAGTAGACTGTTCAGTACCTTGAACTTTTAGCCTCCAGAACCATGGGGGCGATAGAGGTATTTATAAACCATCCAGTCTGTGGTATTTTGTTAGAGTAGCATGAATCGATTAAGACAATCACCATCTGTTTTTATTTGATATTTACTTACTTGTTTATGGACTATCACCCCACTAGACCATAAACTCTGTGAGGTCAGGGACCATGCCTATTTTGCTCTTAATCATATCCCTGGCATCTAGCATGGTAGCTGGCCTGTGGCAAGTACACAATAAATAGTGTAGGCCTGAACCTAAGAATTGTTTATTTCAAGGCCATCATACTTTATAGACTCCATCAGTCAGTCAGTTCAGTGGCTCAGTCATGTCTGACTCTTTGCGACCCCATGGACTGCAGCACGCCAGGCTTCCCTGTCCATCACCAACTCCTGGAGCTTACTCAAACTCATGTCCATCAAATCGGTGATGCCATCCAATCATCTCATCCTCTGTCATCCCCTTCTACTCCTGCCTTCAATATTTCCCAGCATCAGGATCTTTTCCTGAGTCAGTTCTTCGCATCAGGTGGCCAAAGTACTGGAGTTTCAGCTTCAGCATCAGTCCTTCCAATGAATGTTTAGTACTGATTTCCCTTAGGATGGACTGGTATGATCTCCTTGCAGTCCAAGGGACTCTCAAGAGTCTTCTCCAACACCACAGAATCCATCAGTAAATGTTAATTCATTCTTAGAAGTATCTGGAGAAAGAATTATGAAAATGGTTTCTTCTTTGCCAGAAAGCTAAGTAGAGCTTCCCTACCTGACCTGAATCCCTGGGGCTGATAGGAAACAAAGAGGCTATTTGTTTGGGTTTTGCTCCACACATTGTGCTTGGCAGGGCAGTCCCTGCTAATAATGCCCTGCTCTGAATTCTTCTCAAAATGTGTTTCAATAATTCTGAGGACTTAGGGGTCAGAATTGAGAGGAGGAGATTATGTCAAGGGCCAATCTGTGTTTAGCCTATGCTTTTCTTGTAGTCCTTGAACTAATTTGACTCCTTTGTCAGAAAAGCAAAGGCATCTGTTCACAGCTTTCTTAAGGGCCTGCAGAGGATGTTTTGTTTGATAAAGCTAGTTTCGTTATAGACATTGGTATTTGTTCATGGAAGTTGTTACACTGATCACTTTGGCTTACTGGTATGGTATATGAATACAATAGTTTATTAGGTAGGATAAATTTTAGTATAATGGAATAATATTTTTCATATTAGGTAGGAGAAATTTTAATATAATAGAATAATATTTCTCATATGTTTGACCATATAATCAAAGCCCAATTTAAGAAGAGTAAACAAACAGAAATTACAGATCTTTCATGGAGATGTTTGAGGTTGAATGGGACAACAGCTTTTATTTTAAATAATATTTCAGTCAGAGTCTTCATTGTGAGGCTCTTCAAAATCAAAATGTACTCCTCAAGGCAATTTGGAAATCACGACTAAGTATCAAATATGATAGATTTTGCAACTTTGATCCAGCTTCTTGCTGACTGTGGCAAGAACATTTTGCCTACCAACTCCAAGTTCCTTTTACATTAGAGGAACATGTATGCCCCAGGGCACGTGGTTTCTTCAAAGAGATGTCCTTTGTCTCCTGCCTGTGACAAAACTGGGGACCATGGAAGGAATATGTCTTTCTGAAGCTTTGTGGAATTTAAACAGCCACCACCAAACATTTAATTAACAAATAAATTGATTAATTCTTGGTGTTATTTAAATGGATGGCTCAAAACATTAGATATTTATGGAGAAGGAAAGATGGGAGAAAGAAGTGACTGTAGGGGCTATTACCCTGGAGTCCCCCACAGTCAGAGTGGATGCAGCTAAGTAAAGGGTTGGTCCTGATTCTACTGGAGCCCCAGGGCTTCTACAAGCCTCTATCCCAGAGCAAACAGGAGAGAACCTGCCCTAGGGGATGGAGCTATGCAGATAAAATGAGATTATGCATGTGCCAATATTCTCTTTTGTTTATTAAGAACTGAGGTATAATTTATATAAAGTAAAATTCACTTTTTAGTGTACATTTCTGCCAGTTTGACAAATGCAGACCGTCATGCAACCTATCACCACAATCCAATCAAGCATAGGACTGTTCTACCATCCCCCCAAATTCTTCTATGCCTTTCTAGTCAACACCCTCCATGCCCTCAAGCCTTTGAAAGCCACAACTGATCTATTTTCTATATCTGTAACTTTACCTGTTCTAGAATATCACAGAAACAGCATCATATAGTATGTAGCCTTTTCGCTTTGCGTTTGGGATTCATCCAGCTTCTTGCATATGTGACCAGTCGTTCTTGTTACCGTGAGGCGGTGCTCCATTGATGGAGATAGTAGCTTGTTTACCCATTCACCAGCTGAAGGACATGTGGGTTGTTTCCAGCTTTTGACAACTAGGAATAGAGCCGCTATAAACATTTGCATACAGGTTTTTGTGTGAACATAAGTTTTCATTTCTCTTGGATAAGTACCTAAGAGTGGAATTGCTGGGTCATATGGTAAGTGTATGTTTAATTTTATAAGAGACTGTCAGGCTGTTTTTCAAAGTGACTGTACTATTTTGCATCCCCAGAGGCAATATATAAGTTTGTATGACAATATTTTGAAAAGTCAAAATTCTACACATCACTTTTAAAGGCAAGTAGAAAGTAACTTACCCAGTATTGGGAGGAATTTTCAGAGACAACTCTAAATCTGTTTGCCAAACTAACAAACAGAGGCCACAGAAATTAGCTGAGAAGGTTGACTGAGTATTTGGAGCAATTCTTCAAAGGAAAGTATTTATTTCGAATCCCAGTTAATATGGACAGACATCTGTTGAGCACTTTCCATGTCCTGGGCATTGGGCTTCCTGTTTTACATGTATTTTCACACTGACTGCTGTTATGATCCCACCTTACACGTGAGGACATGAGGCCCAGAGAAGGTAATGACATACCAATTACAACCCAGCTCATAAGAGACCTCACAGGCAATAAAATCCAAGTGTGCTGAATTCCAGACACTGTACCCTTTTAACTGCTCCCCTGCGCTAGCCTCCTAGCTGCTGAGAGTTACTGCTAGTTATTAATGCTTCTAAGATTGTACCTTCTGCATTTCTTTGCACACAGACACCAGGCTGGAACATGGGCAGATATGAAACTTTCTGCCAGCTAACCCTGAGCTCCGCTGCTGTTCCTTTAGTCCAAACCCACAAGTCTACCCTGCCAGGCTGTGCTCCCAGCTCTCAGACTTACTGGCTTCCTCTGAATCATGCTGTAAGCTGCACATTGTGTCTTTGGAGAAGATTTGGAGAATATTCTAGAAAGAAAGCCTCCTGCTGAATGTGGGGAAGTCCAGTGGAATGACCTTTCTCTTCTAGTTTGAGAAGGTCAGGCTGAGAGTGTGCTGCCAAGCACGGGTCGGGTTCTTTCTCTCTAGCTCTTGCTTTGATGTGGGTCATTCCCAACACCACACGGAAGCACAAAGAGACAGAGTTTTAGGGGGCTTATCTTGTGCTTCAAATGTTGGGTGCCTCAGAGTGCCTTAGAATCCTAACTCCTCAGATCCATATGGTGTGATTTAGAGCTGACAGGGACTCTGTTGCATTCTGATTCCCTTGGATCCACTGAATTAATTCACTGCCAGAATTCTGACTCTGCCACTTACTGGCTGTGGGACCTCGGGCAACATGATTAACCTTTCTGTGCCTGAATTTCTCTGTCATAAATTAGGGAAGTGATGCTTATACATGGGGTGTTTTAAGGACTGAATGAACAGGACTGAATTCAAGTACAGTGCCAGGCAAATCGCAAGTGCTTACTAAATGGTTATTGTTATTGTTTTCCAGTCACCAAGTCGTGTCCTACTCTTTGCAGCCCCACGGACTGTCAGCCTGCCAGGATTTCCCAGGCGAGAGTGCTAGAGTGGGCTGCCTTTTCCTGCTCCAAGGGATCTTCCTGACCAAGGGACTGAGTCTGCCTCTCCTGCATGTGTCTTCTGCATTGCAGGACGATTCTTTACCTCTGAGCCACCAGGGTAGCTTAATACTAATACAACCCAGAGACTCCGAGTGATACTTCTAATGCCAAGGTATCTCAGAGCACAGTTAGAGTTAGGCAGTGTGGTGCTCAAATAGGATGCTTGCTTGGGACACAGGAGAAATCTGAAATTAAGAGCAGATTGGCCAATTAATTAGCTTTGTGACCTTGAGCAGTCATTTGACCTCCCCTCTCACTTTCCTTCAGTAATTACCTCTGAGGATTGTTCCTTATGGCTATCCCTCTGACCTTTTAGAGTAAAAACTAAAAAGAACCAGCTGAACCTTCAGATTGCCACATCCTCTTTTATTCTACTCAGTTTCAAAAGGAAGGATCCTGGTTTTTAGAAAAACTTTGTGTTTTCCCCAGAAAGAGACTTTTTAAAATAGTAATAATGATGGTAGCCACAGGGCACGGTGACCCACTCCAATATTCTTGCCTGGAGAATCCCCATGGACAGAGGAGCCTGGCGGGCTACGGTCCATGGGGTTGGTTGCAAAGAGTCGGACACCACTGAGCAACTAAGCATAGCATAGCAGCCATAGTACTGAGCATTTTTGCTGCGCCAGGTGCTGGACTGAGTCCTGCATCGTGTCACAGAAGCCTCCCAATAGCCCGGTGAAGATGAAGAAACAGGCTGAGCAAGGTCAAGTCACTTGCCCTGCATCACTTAGCTGATAAAGGGCTGAGCCAAGATCCGAACCCAAGCCTCTCTGATGCCCTGTGTGCATGTGTGCTCGCTCAGTTGGTCCAACTGTGCGACCCCATGGACTGTAGCCCGTTAGGCTCCACTGTCCATGGGATTTTGCAGGCAAGAATATTGGAGTGGGTTGCCATTTCCTCCTCCAGTATATCTTCCTGACCCAGGGACTGAACCTGCGTCTGTTGCCTCTCCTGCATTGACTGGCAGAGTCTTTACCACTATGCCACCTGGGGCTTCCCTGGTGGCTCAGACAGTAAAGAATCCACCCGCAATGCGGAAGACCTAGGTTTGATCCCTGGGGTGGGATGATCCCTAGAGGAGGGCATGGCAACCCACTCCCATATTCTTGCCTGGAGAATCCCCATGGACAGTGGAGCCTGGTGGGCTACAATCCATGGGGTCGCAGAGTCGGACCGACAGAGCGACTAAGCACACATAAGCACACAGGCCACTTGGGAAGCCCCTCTGATGCTGAAATGCCTGCTCTTAAGCACAGCACCGCTGCCTTGGCTGGGACCATAATAGAGAGATTTAGAACGGAAGGAAACTTTGGAAATGACCTACCTAGTCATGCGGCCCCAAACCACTCCTTTTAATCAAACTCAGCACAGTTGCCGCTCCCTCTACCAAGTTATTGATAGATAAGCTCCCTGTCCTCTCTAGTTTGGTAGCACAGTGAGTTGGAGACCCCTGGTTTGCAAACTCCTTATGTGGGACCCTTCTGTGATCAGTACAGTCTGAAGTTGCCATGCACTTGACTACCAAGGAGGTGAAGGGTATTCGGGGAATGAAAGGCAGTCGTCCGAGAGGTTCAGGCTGTGAAGTAGACAGTTATGTGTCCAGAGCACTCAGGTCCTCTTTCTTAGGGTGAGTGGAGAAAACATTGCCTAAGCTGTCCTATGCTTTCCCCAAATCCAGCCGTCTCTTCCAGCCGCCAACAGCAAACCCTGAGCCTCTGGCATTTCTCTCTGGGCTTGGTAGGGATAGCAGTGCTGGCATGGCCAGTCTGCTGGCTGCAGTCAGCACAGCCTTCTCACCCTGTTTTTTCCCGGCACTGCCAGTGGCTTATTTGACTTCGAACAAGTCTCTCAAGGATCAATTGAGTTGTTTAAGCTCTAAGCACGTTGATTAAAACAAATCATGAGGAATGATGATGTTCTGTGTTTATAGGAAAATTTTCTTCTAGGCCAGAGTCCCTTCTTCCCCCACCCTGCAGCATAGTTACAGGCCAAATGCCATGGCCATTCAAGAAGTATGGGAGGAAATTTGCTTTGAAATAGGAGGAGAAACTGACCTGGCTGGTTTGGTAATAGGTCCAAGGAACATAGTGTCCTCTGGACACTGACAGCTGCTGGAGTAAGTCTGTTTCTCTTGTCGGTCAGGCCGACCCTCTCTGGCAAGTTGACTCGTGATTATGGTGATGATCAACAGTTACGGAAAGCCTGCTGTACCCTTGTCAGCAAGGTGTGCTGAGGTGGGAGATGAGAGATTTTTATGTGCTGGTAAACAGCAATGAAAAGTGACACGTGTGAAGTAGATTACAAAACAATGCATAACATGGTACCACATTTACGTATTTTTTCAAATATGAGTCTGCATAAAAATATCTGAAAAATATACACAAACTGTTGGGACTTCTCTGGCAGTTCAGTGGTTATGACTTTGCTTTCCAATGCAGGGTTTAATCCCTGGTTGGGGAGCTAAGATTCCACACGCCTCTTAGCCAAAAAACCAAAACATGAAACAGAAACAATATTGTAACAAATTCAGTAAAGACTTTAAAAATGGTCCCTGTCAAAAAAATCTTAAAAAAAAACACAATATACACAAACAAAAGAAACGGGATGGAAGAAGGCAGAGAGGGGATTTTCATTTTTTTATCATGTATACTTTGAGATTATTTGAATTTTTCTAAAGAGAATGCATTGCTTCCACTCACCCCGAATATTCTTTGGTATTTATTACAATATGGTTTTTTAAAAGTCAGATTGATGAAGTAAAATTAGCATATCATTATATAGTAATTATACTTATACACATACTATGGTAAAATCACTCTTTAAAAGTGTATGGCTAGATGAATTTCAACAAATGTACATAGTCATGTAAGCATCATCACAATAATTAATTATGTAGACTATTTCCATTGCCCCCAGAGATTCTCTTCTGCCCTTTTGTAGCAAATCTCCTGCCCTTACTCCCAGCCCCAAGTGACTGCTGATCTGATTTCTGTCCTTATCACTTAGCTTTTTCTAGAATCTTAATAAATGGAATCATATAGTGAACAGGGAGCTTTTCATGACTGGTTTCTTTCATGTAGCACAGTGTTTTTGAGATTCATCCCTGTTGCTGCTTGTAGTAGCTTGTTCCATTTCTTTGCTGAGTAGTACTCCTCTGTACCTCAGTTTTTTCATTTACCAATGTGGCTTGTTTTCTGCTTTTTGTAATCATAAGTCAAGCTGTTGTACACATTTTTGTATAAGTCATTGTGTAGATGTAAGTTTTCTCTTGGGTAACTACCTAGCAGGTTTGTTGGGTCATGTGTTAAATATGTGATTAATTTTTATAAGAAACTGCCAAACTGTTTTCTAAAGTGGCCGTACCATTTTGCATTCCCACCACGGGTACCCCAGCCACTCCATCTCTTCAACAGCTTTAGATATTGGCAGATTTTTGGATCTGAGTCGTTTTAGAAGGCAGATAGTATTATCTCATTATGGTTTTAATTTGTATTTCCCTAATGACTAATAATATTGAACATCCTTTCATGTACTTATTGGCTATCTGTATTATTTCTGGTGACATGTCTTCAAGCTTTTCATCCATTTAAAAAACTGGGTTTTCTTTCTACTATTGATCTATAAGATTTCTTAACATATTTTGGATATAAGTTCTGTATCAGAGATGTATTTTTGCAAATATTTTCTCATAGTATGTGACTCATCTTTTCATTTTTCTGAAGTGTCTTTTGAACAGCAAAGCATTTTCATTTTGATTAAATATAATTTTTTTTTTTTATGTACTAGTAGTTTTTCCTTTTTGTGTTGTATTTAAGAAACCTGTTCCTAACCCAAGGTGACAAAGATTTTTCCCACATTTTCTTTTGAAACTTTATTCTTCTACCTCTTACATTTAGGTCTATGATTCATTTTGAGTTGATTTTTAAACAGCTTTAGATATAATTCACATGCTACGCATTTAATCCACTTAAAGTGTACAAGTCTGGTTTTTAGCATATTTTAAATTGTGCAAGCATCCCCACAATCTAATTTTGAACATTTTCATCAAACCGAAAAGAAACCGCAAGCTCTCTGGTACTGACTTCATATTTCCCCTCCCATCCCCTCAACTCTAGGCAACCACTGATCTATTTTCTGTCTCTACAGATTTGCCTATTGAGTTAATCTTTATATATAGTAAAACCACTTCAGCATTCTTGCCTTGAGAAAACCCTGTGAACAGTATGAAGAGGCAAAAAAGGTAAGAGTTAAAGTTCATTTTTTTGGTACATGTATGTCCAATTGCTACAGCATTACTGTCTGTTGAAAAGGCTATCTTTTCTCCACTGGACTACTCTATCAGCTTTGTCCATAATCAATTGACTTACGTGTGTGAGTCTATTTCTGAACTCTCTCTTCTATTCCATTGAACTATATGTCTATCCAGATGTCAAAATCACCCTGTCTTGATTACAACAGACTAAAAAAAAAAATGGAAATATGGTAATACGAGTCCATCAGTTTTCTTCTTCTTTTTCTGGCTATCCTGTATCCTTTGAAGTTCCACAGAAGTCTTTGAATCAGCTTGTCAAGTTTCTAAAATAAGCCTGCTGGAATTTTGATGGAGATTGCTTTGAACCTTTAGGTTAATTTCGGGAGAACTGACATTTTAACAATATTGAGTTTTCTGATTCATGAACATGGTATGTATTTCTATTAATTTAGGTTTTTAATTTTTCTTAGTAATATTTTAGTTTGCAGTGTTAGATCTTGCATGTTTTATCAGACTTACTCCTAAGAACTTCATGGTTTTTATGATTAAATGTTACTTTTAAAATTACAATTTTAGTTATTTATTGTTAGTATCTTAAGATATGATTTTTGCACATGGACCTTGTATTCTGTGAGTTTATTAAACTCACTTTTTTGTTCTCTTTGCTGTTTTGTGAATTCTTTGGGATTTTCTATGTAGGTGATAGTATTTTTATTTTGTTTTCAAAACGTATGCCTCTTTACTTCTTGCCTTATTGCACTGGCAGTGAGCACCAGTTCAGTGTTGTATAGAAGGAGTAAAAGGAGACATTTTGCCATGTTCCCAATTTTAGAGGGAAAATGTTCAGTTTTTTACCACTAAATATGATGTTTTTTTATCAGTTTGAAAGTTCTATTCTAGTTATCTCAGTGTTCTTAATCATAAAAAGATGCTGGATTTTGGCAAATGTTTTTTGCCTTTTTTTTGGTGTGTGCATCTTTTGAGATGATCACACGGTTTTTCTTTTTAGTCTGCTGACATGGGGAATTACATTGTTGATTTCTTTAAAAGTTAAACCAACTTTGCATTCCAGGGATGACGCTACTTGGCCATGATGTATTATGCTTTTTATATATTTTTGGATTTGATTTGCTAATATTTATTAAGGATTGTCACGTTTAGAAGAAATAAGGCTATTGGTCCATAGTTGTTTTTTTTTCTAATTGTGGTGTCTTTTTCTGATTTTGGCATCAGGATAGTGAGGGGAGACGTATTCTCTCCTCTTCTATTTTCTGGGTAAATTTGTGTAAAATCTGGGTAAATTTGTGCAAATTTTCTGGTAAAATTTGTGTAAAATCTTATTTTCTGGGTAAATTTGTGTACTGTTTCTTATTTTCTGGTTTGAATACTTCTATATCATTTAGTTGTTTTCTGAAAAGAATATAATACCTTTGACCATTGAACAACGTGGGTGTGAACTGCCTCAGTCCATTTGCATTACATGCAAATACTTCTCAGCTGTAAATACCACAGTGCTACACAGTCCATGGTTGTATGACTGCGCACATTGGAGGCACTGTGGATGCGGAGGGTCCACTCTAAGTTATACATGGATTAACACCCCAGTTTGTTCAAGGGTCAACTGTACTTTAACATTTCTATTTTAAAAATAATTTTATAAAAACAGTAGTAGTACAATAATAATACAGAGGGTTCCCATATACCTTTCACCTAGATTCCCAATGTTAACATTTTGCATAGTTATAGTATAATGATCAAAACTAGGAAATTAACACTGATAAAATGTTACTAATGAATTTATAGATTTTATTAAAATTTTTTTTGGTGTTGTTTAGTCATTAAGTTATTCCAACTCTTTTGCAACTGCATGGACTATGGCCTACCAGGCTCCTCTGTCCATGGGATTCTCCAGAAAAGAATACTGAAGTGGGTTGCCATGTCCTCCTCCAGGGAATCTTCCCAACCCAGGGACTGAACCCACGTCTCCTTCATTGGCAGGCAAATTCTTTACCACTGAGCCACCAGGGAAGCCATTCAAATTTTACCACTTGCCAAATAATGGCCTTTTTTTCTGGTCTAGGATTCTACACTGCATTTAGTTGTCATGTCTCCTCCATTTCTATTCTTTTAAAAAAAATTCCTCGGTTTCTATCTTTAGTGATATTTGCATTAATTTTTTAATTGAAAAATAATCAGGAGAAAATTTCCCCTATCTTCTTCCTTCCTTCTGAATAATTTTGGTCTATTAGCTTGGGCCAAAACAAAGTATGCACCAGTGTGGGGAGTGTGGGGACTGGACGTTTCAGTGCCCTGTCACAGATATAGGAACCCAAGTGTAGTGAAGCTTAATCTATGAATGGAGGGTTGATGATGGCTCAACAGGGTTGTCAGGATATACAATGAGTGAGAGGGCCTCTATGCCAGTGTAGGGGTAAAGGTGGGCCAGGTGATGTGATGAGTGTATCTGAGCAGGGGTATGATGGCAACAGATGACTGGTTACATACAGGGGCTTTGATCAACTAAATGTATCAAGAATGATTAAGAACAGATGTCACCGTATCAGAAAATAAAAGCTAAGATATAGATATTATTGATCTCCTTAACTGTATACTCAGAAATTCAGAGAGGAGCAGCATTCTAATAACATCGAACACATCAGTACCCAGATCTTGGCTTCTAAATATCATTCACCACTAAAAGAAACAAGAATGCTTTAAAGCAATGGCTGATTTCAGGGCTGGGTCAAGGTAAGTACAAGATAAGCCTAGAATTTTTTTGTGTCAGAAGTTTAGGAAATTATAGAAGAATAATAGAAATATGTTAAAAGAACAGAGAAGCCAGTTTGAGGGACCACCACTTTCCAAATCTGGGATAATTTGAGCATCAAGGTAAATAAGTTATAGACTATACCCCACTTAATAAAATGAGAGTTGATGTGCTTATAGTGAAATAAATGAATAATAAATGGAGAGAGGAGAAAGGCTTTTTTTTTTAAACCATGGGATGCTAATGAATGAATATGAAATGATGACAGAATTAGAAAATCACACTGGCAACCAAAATAATAATAATAATAATACAGTCAAAAAGCACAAAAGAATGTGTAATAGTGGGTAAAAGATGAATGAGGAATGAATATTTACATAATTCCAAAGTACCTCCCAACAAATATTTGATAATTACAAAAGAAAAAAAAGTGTGACTGTGGTGGGAAAGTGGGCAGATGCCATCTAATCAGATGATCAAGGTTAACATCACAAGGAATGGGACAAATCAATGTCAGGCACCTCTTGATAGACTAGAATGAGAAGCACACAGCAGCTCTTCTGTGATATTCCTGACGAAGATGCAGAAACTGAACTTACTCATGAGGAAACAACAAACCCTCAAAAAGGAATGCCTAGCAAACAACCGGCCTATAATCTTCAAAAGTTTCCAGGCTTTTAAAGACCAGAAATGACGGGGAACTATTTCAGATCGAAACAAGTTGAAGACACATGACAATTAAATACTATGCATGATCCTGGATTGAATTCTTTTCCTATAAAGGATGATATTGGTATAATTAGTGAAACTTGAATGAAGCATGAAGATTCAATAGTAATAATGCATTGATGCTGGTTCTTGATTTTGATGGTTATTATGAGCAGAAATAATCAGGGAAAGGAAACAACTATTTATCCTGCTACTTCTCTAGTATTCTCCATCTTCATTGGTGCTACCATCACCTATCCCAAAATTCAAGCTTGTAATAAGAGACTCATCCTTGACATCTTTCTTATAATGTTAAAGTCCATTTGGAACAACCTAAACATCTATGATGGATCAGTAATAAGAAACCTCTATGCCTTGGAATTGTTGTTGTTTAGTTCCTAGGTCGTGTCTGACTCTTTTGTGACCACATGGACTGTAGCCTGCCAGGCTCCTCTGTCCATAGGTTTTCCCAGGCAAGAATCCTGCAGTGGGTTGTCATTTTCTTCTCCAGGGAATTTCCCAACCCAAAGATTAAACCCATGTTTCCGGAATTGGCAGGTGTGTTCTTTACCACTGAGCCACCAGGGAAACCCATGCCTTGGAACATTCTATTGCTATTCAGAGGGATGAAGTGCGTCTCTATGACACAAAAATAAAAGGACAAAGTTGTGAAATAGAATAGAAGATCCCCTTCTGATCAATTTTTATACACACAAAGACCAAGTGCAGTGAAAGATATATTCCAAAACGTTAAAAATACCATCTCTTTGGGGTGAAATTATGAATTTTCTTCTTTACTCTTTGGATTTTTTTTTAGAGTGATGCATTAAAAACACACAATAAAGATATTTTATTTTTGAAGAATTGCTTAATATGAATAATATGGTAGAGACTTAAAAAGGAGATAGAAACCATTCATCTTCAAGGAACCTCAAAATGAACAGGACAATGTAAAAATTACATATATGGTCTAGAATACATATAGTAAGAAGAGATAAATTTAGAGGCAAGCTGCAACTATAAAAAAGAATGAGGACATAAGAAAGAAGAAAGACTAATATTAGAGGACTTGGGGAGATGGAACAGGGCACAACTAGAAAGGTCTTGGCTGTGTGATGGATTTTGAAGAAGAGAGGGTCATGGGAAGATGAGGGAAGGCTGTTTTCTGAGAGTGGGGAAGTGAGAACCTGGTTCAGAGATCTGAGCCAAGTGGGGAGCTGAGGAAGATGCTTAGCTGACATGATAGGCAGTTTTCTTTCCTGAGTTTTTGTATTTCCTTTAACTTCTTTCATTGTTGATTCCTCCTTCCCCACTGTTCCCTGGTGACTTCCCAGACATGTCTGAGTGACTTCACTTCACTTCCCCACTGTTCAGGGACCTAGGGGTAAAATATAGCCCCCATTCACTCCAGTGAACACATGAATGTGCGTGCTAAGTTGCTTGTCATGTCTAACTCTTTGCAACCCCAAGGACTGTAGCCCACCAGACTCCTCTTTCCATGGGACTTTCCAGGCAAGAATACTGCAGAGGATTGCCATGCCCTCTTGCAGGGGATCTGCCTGAACCTGCATCTCTTATATCTCCTGCATTGGCAGGAGGGTTGATTACCACTAGTTCCACCTGGCAAAACACACTTAATAGAGTTAAAAGAGTTAATGTGAACAAAAGTTAGCTTATAGGACTTCTCTTGTAGTCTGGTGGGGCTTTCCTGGTGCCTCAGATGGTAAAGAATCTGCCTGCAATATGGGAGACCCAGGTTCTATCCCTGGGTCAGGAAGATCCTCTGGAAGAGGGAATGGCTACCCACTCCAGTATTCTTGCCTGGAGAATTCTATGGACAGAGGCTCCCCTGTCTCTACCAGGGCTACAGTCCTGGGGATTGCAAAGAGCTGGACATAACTGAGTGACTAACATTTTCACTTTCACTTGGTGGTCCAGTGGTTAAGAATCCACTTTGCATTGCAGGGGACACCGGTTCAATCCCTGGTCAGGAAGATCCCACATGCTGTGGATCAACTAAGCCTGTGTGCCACAGCTACAGAGCTCATACTAGAGCCTGTGAGCTGCAATACTGAAGCCCATGCACCCAAGTGCCCTTGCAACAAGAAGCCACAGCAGTGAGAAGCCTGCACACCATAATTCGAGAGTACCCCGATGGCTGCAACTAGAGAAAGCTACTGTGCAGCAACACACACACAGCACAGTCACAGGTAAATAAAAATAAGTTATTTAATGAAAAACCTATGGAATATATAAAGAAAACAGTGCCTGACAGTACCATGTAAAAACAGTTAAGCCACCTACATCTGGTTTCTTATTCTGAAGAATTCTGTGAAAAGATCAAAGATCTGTACATATCCCTGTTTCCCTGCTCTTGAGATAATTTCACAATAACTCTTAAAGTCCCAGCATAATTTTGCGGGCATCTGGTCTGGCTTCTGATCCTCCCAGTTCCCCGTGCCTGCGTCTTAGCTGTGTGTTCTCTGGGTGCCATCTCGTTTCCTACTCCAGGGAAGCTGGTCCAGAGAATACATCTTGTTCCATGTAGAAGCAAATCTCAGCTCCCTAAAACTCAAGCTGCTGGAACCCCTGGACGCCTCTTATTCTTTCCTAGCACAAGATAGTACAAGGGCAGACCTAGTTCACAGCTGAGCTTTCAGGCAATGCTGTTGGACATCTTTAAGCCCTTCCTACTTAAATCTTTGGCTCTACCTACTTTAGAAACATTCTGTGATGATTCACTCGAGTCCCTGCACCAAGGAAGGGTCTTATAAAATCTGCCTATTATAGTTTCACAACCCGATAATAACCACATAGTAAACATACCATTCACACGGTATGAATTAGTACATTTACAGCATGGGTAAGGTCATTCTCACTTACCAAGTGAGGTGGTAAAATCTCGCCTGGAGGGCACATGTTGGGGAGACTTGGGAGTAGCTTTACAGCCGGTGAAAGCTTGAGGTCATCTTTCTGGCTAGTCTCTCAATTAGGTGGTTTAAAGATTAAAAAAAACAGTTGAATGAATTCCACCTCAAGAAATTATTTTTTAAGAATTGTGCCTGCAGGCAGGGAAGGGGAGGGTGGGACGAACTGGGAGAGTAGCATTGACATATATACACTGCTGCTAAGGTGCTTCAGTCGTGCCCGACTCTGCGCAACCCCAGAGACGGCAACCCACCAGGCTCCCTCGTCTCTGGGATTCTCCAAGCAAGAACACTGGAGTGGATTGCCATTTCCTTCTCCAATGCATGCAAGTGAAAAGTGAAAGTGAAGTCGCTCAGTTGTGTCTGACTCTTAGAGACCCCATGGACTGCCGCCCACCAGGCTCCTCTGTCCATCGGATTTTCCAGGCAAGAGTACTGGAGTGAGGTGCCATTGCCTTCTCCGATACATACACTACCAAGTGTAAAATAGATAGCTAGTGGGAAGTTGCTGTATAACACAGGGAACTTAAGGCAGTGCTCTGTGATGACCTAGAGGGGTGGGATGGGGATGGGTGGGAGGGAGGCTCTAGAAGGAGAGGATACATGTATACTTATGGCTGACTCATACTGCTGAACAGCAGAAACCAACACAACATTTTAAAGCAATTATATGCCAATAAAAAATTAAAAATATATATGTAAGTAGTTTAAATTCCTTTGATTAAAGTAACTCTGTTTGTAATAGAATTACTCTCTGGACCAGAAGGAGAAGTAGTGCCTCTAATTTTGCCAGTCCTTAAAAAAGCCACATGGAGTATATTAACTGCATATACGTTGAAACTGAGAAAGAAAAACCTTTATTATGAGGTGGTACACTCACACTGCACAGTCTGTCTGGAATATACTATAGACAGTATCCAGAACCTTTAGAGTCATAATTTTTGCCCTCCTGTTCCTTCTTACTATGGAAATAACATGTACGTATTAAATATGATTATTGATAATGCCCTTATTATAAAAACTTTCTGTGGCCACACAGTTAGCTTCACCTGTTCTCCTCACTACTCCGTGGAGGAGAGTCTTTAGAGCAGGTGAGTGGGGTTTTATATGAGAGATTGAAGTGGAGTTTAAAAGGCACTTGATAAAGACAGAAGTGGAAGTATGAGCTCTGAAAATCTGACTACCACACTAAAATAGGAAAAAGTGCATGGTTCGGGCTATCCTGGGATAGGGCTAACCCAAGGGGGAAATTTATTTTGTACTGGGCTTATTTCAGTGTGATTTTTGTATAAATTTTTGTAAGATAAGGGTCTACTTCAGGTGGAGCCTCAGCTCAATATCAATCTTTGAACTTCTTTCATGCAAGACCCTTATGGGATCTGAGACCTCCTAATACAACCAAGAAATGATTTTATGTTCATCATGGTAGGCATATAAGATGAATCAACCTATAACTACATATTTATTTTACAGACTCTTTTACTTACAAAGTGCTTAGTATTCCATGAGTAGTAACTCATGTAAGCCTTCTACCAGCCTTCTGGGGCAAGACTATCATTAGTCCCATAAAGCTGAGGCACAGAAAGGTTGAGCACGCGTACGTGCTCATTCGTGTCTGACTTTTTGCCATCCCGTGGACTGTAACCTGCCAGGCTCCCCTGTCCATGGAATTTTCCAGGCAAGAATACTGGAGCAGGTTGCCATTTCCTACTCCAGGGGGATCTTTCCAACCCAGGAATCGAACCAGTGTCTCCTGAATCTCCTACATTAGCAGGCGGATTCTTTACCACTGAGCCACCTAGACGCTGAGCAATGTACCCCAAATCTCACAGTTCCGAAGCGGCAGAGTCAGGATTTGAACCCATTTGTCTGGTCAGACTTCAGAGTCTTCTTCACATTTGGCACTGTGGTGCTTATCTATTGGGATTAAGCAGTGGAACTCCAAGATCTGAACACCCTTCCCAGAAAATAGGCTGATAGTTGCCATAAAGAGAACAAAGTCCACACATTCCCTGTTGAAGTAACTCTCTGTTTAGAAATCACACATGCTTTATATGTTAGAATAGGACTCACATCCTCTCAGGTCCCAACAGGGTGTGAGCATTTTGACAGGATGGTGCTGCGGGAGGACCGTTTCTGCACTGAGGAATGTGATAAACAAGAGGCAGACCATCTTCCCTCATTGACAGAAGCCCCACGATGGATATGGGCCAGTCCCCGTCTTCCACCCCCAGTCCCAGTGAACTGCCCAGTTTAGGGGTCAAAGATCATTCAGATAATGCAAGAATCCCATCAGGCAGATGATAGGAAACAATGTGGATATTGCTTGGGACTGCATTTAATAAGGAATGAAGGCAAAGTCAGATTATTTTGGCCAGTCTTTGTCTTTAAGGCTCTATAATTTCCTTATTGCTATAAATGGAAATGGAAGCACCATCTGGACCAGAGGGAGAAGTAGTGCCTCTAATTTTGCCAGTCCTTAAAAAAGCCACACTGAACACATCAGCTGCACATATGCTGAAACTGAGAAAGAAAAACCTTTATTGTGAGGTGTACACTCGCACTGCACCGTCTATCTGAAATATATTTTAGACAGTATCCAGAACATTAAGAGTTATAATTTTTGTCCTCCCATTACTTCTTACTATGGAAATAACATGTATGTATTAAATATGATTATTGATAATGCCCTTGTTGTAAAGGCTTTTCTGTGGCTACACAGTTAACTTCACCTGTTCTCCTCACTATGCGTGGAGGAGAGTCTTTAGAGCAGGTGAGCTGGGTTTTATTTGAGACTCTGAAGTGGAGTTTTAAAGGCACTTGATAAAGACAGAAGTGGAAGAAAAGTGTGAGCTCTGAAAATCTGACTACCACACTAAAATAGGATAAAGGACATGGTTCAGGCTATCCTGTTCATTTTATTTCTACTACATAGTCGGCCACACAAACCGAGCAGCTAAAGTCCCATGCTCTGCTGCTATCAGCAAAGACGGCTCGAGGAGCAGCTCCCAACTGTTTCTGTCCCACATCCTGAATTTCTTGGAAAGACACATGCTCAGAAAGGGCTTCCTATTAGGGACGAAGGGTTGTACTGGCCTCTTTTGAGGGCAACTGGAAAAAAAGATTTTTTTCAGTAAACATGCTGAGAAGGCAAAATGGAAGTCAAATCTCCACCTTGTGGAATGACAAGTGACCACCTTCATAGTCCAAAGACACTAGAACCTTCCTGGGTCTTTTAAGATGTCACTGCAGAGGTTGGTGAAAGACTGATAGTGACTTTGGTAGATCCTTACAGCCCAGATGTCTTTTTCAGGTTTTGGTTTAAGCCCCTTTTTCTTTTTCCCAGATTCTTTGACCACACCAAGGCCCCGGTAGCCACAAAGGCCACCTGCACATGCCCGGGGTGCCTGCCTGATGAAATCCCACAGTGCCCAGGGCACAGAGAAAGGAGAGTCTCTCTGGGTTAGCTGACAGCTAATTTCGCCCGTGTTTATTCTGCTCACGTGCTGCTTGGAGGTAACAGTTGGCAGTTTCTAGGTCCAGGGTCACATCACCAGGGGAGACCAGAGGGAGTGCTTGGCAGGATGCTGAAGGCAGGGAAGAGGAAAGCTTCTGGGGAAGCCGCCTGGAACCCAGAGAAGCTATGGCTTGGGGAATGCCTCCCTACATCTCTGCTAAGAAAGGGGAGCCTGCTTGCCCCAGGCTTGGGGAAGCCCACTAGCCATTAGAAGACTGCATATCTGTGGAAGGCCTTACTCTTCCTCTCTCAAGACAGGGAAAACTTGGAAGACCCAGATGTGACCCAGTTGCTGGTGAGTATGTAGTCAGCACAGGCCCCCAAAACACCTGCTGGGCCTGGATAGGGTGAGGTAAACGAGGTGCCAAAGGCATAGAGTTTAAGGAGGCGCTTGAGCTTCAGGTTGGGCAAATGCCCCCTTCCCTGCTTATTGCCCCCTCTCCCAGCACTGGGCTGTGTGCTCAGGAGCTGGCGTTCTTTAGGCTTAAGCTTTACTGACATCCTGAGGCCTCTGGTCAAGCTTGGCCTAACAGCTTGCCCAGACCCACTGCTCACAGCTCCGCCCTCACTGTTCCCTTCTCCCAGGCCTGATTCCTCCCTCTTCACGTGAATGTCAATAACCTACCTAGATGCTTTCTTTAAGTGTGTTGAAACGTGTTAAGATGACCAGGAATGTGAACAGAGGCCCTACCTGGTGCCCTCTCTGCACACTCAGGGAAGTTGACTGTTGACAAACTTGTCTCAGTCTCCAGGGTTTGCCGGACGTATTATCTCCTCTCCCTTCCACAGGTCACTCCGGCTGGTGGCTGTTTAGATGCCTCACTGGGCATGAGCTATTCCCGTCTCCTCCAGGGCAGTTGACAGGTTCTTTGGGGACAGAAAAAGGGAAAGGCTTTGAGCTCCCAGCCAACAGGTGCTTCCCTCTACACTAAAGAAGGGCTACTCTCCAGCTGCAGGGAAAAGCCTTCTACCCTCCTCCACTTCTAGAACAACAGTGACCGCCCAGGGGGAAGCAGGACCTCTCATCACCTTTGAACTTGTGCGGGAGGTCACTGAGCTCACCCCACCTGGAGAAAGCATCATTTCTCTAGCCCAGTTAGTGAACTTGAAGACTAATGGTTTAACCTTAATGTTTTCACTCCTAGGAATAAACAGAGGTTTGTTTTTTGCAAGGATGAATTGATTTATTTCTCAGGAATAAGCAAGAGAAGGGCAAACTGTACACTGTCTTTCCCGAAAGGGGCATCTGGAAGAGAGGGATGCACCTGGGAACAAGCCTGCCCCTCACATTTGCAAGGCCTGGGATGAGGGGACAAATGGAGGCCCACACGTCATAGATCTACAGCTTCAGAAGTCATACCTCAAACCAGGGAACTGCCTAACAAGTGGATCTTCCTACCCTGATACATTTACTTTCATAACCTAAAAGGTCAAGTTCAAATTGAGAATTCTTGGACTTCTGCCCAGGGACACCCAGACCAGGGAGTGCCTGCCTCGCCCCTCCTAGCCCCATCCCTGCCACCCCCTTCTCTTCCTGTCATGGCTCTGCTCTGAACTATGAGGGGCCTGTGCACACATGTGTGAACACCCCAGGCTGCATGTCTGTGCTGTATGCATACGTCACCCTTGGCCACCATTGGGTTTTGGGACCATTACCCAGAAAAGAGGACAATGCAGGCCCTGGAAGTAAGCTCAGGGCTATTTGGGCAGGAAATTCTGGGACTGTTGTCTAGAAGAGGGTCCCGGGGCTTGGGTGTGTGTTTGTGAAAATATTACTTTGGCCCCGAGGGAGGAGGGCCAGAGAGGGGACTTTTCCCAGGACCAGGTGCAAGGGCAGTGCTACCAGGAATAACCAGCCCCTATCAACATTCAGAAAACGAAGATCATGGCATCTGGTCCCATCACTTTATGGGAAATAGATGGGGAAACAGTGGAAACAGTGTCAGACTTTATTTTTGGGGGCTCCAAAATCACTGCAGATGGTGACTGCAGCCATGAAATTAAAAGATGCTTACTGCTTGGAAGAAAAGTTATGACCAACCTAGATAGCATATTCAAAAGCAGAGACATTACTTTGCCGACTAAGGTCCGTCTAGTCAAGGCTATGGTTTTTCCTGTGGTCATGTATGGATGTGAGAGTTGGACTGTGAAGAAGGCTGAGTGCTGAAGAATTGATGCTTTTGAACTGTGCTGTTGGAGAAGACTCTTAAGAGTCCCTTGGACTGCAAGGAGATCCAACCAGTCCATTCTGAAGGAGATCAACCCTGGGATTTCTTTGGAAGGAATGATGCTAAAACTGAAGCTCCAGTACTTTGGCCACCTCATGCGAAGAGTTGACTCATTGGAAAAAACTCTGATGCTGGGAGGGATTGGGGGCAGGAGGAGAAGGGGACGACCGAGGATGAGATGGCTGGATGGCATCACCGACTCGATGGACGTGAGTCTGAGTGAACTCCGGGAGATGGTGATGAACAGGGAGGCCTGGCGTGGTGCGATTCATGGGGTCGCAAAGAGTCGGACACGACTGAGCGACTGAACTGAACTGAACTGAACTGAACCCAATAGAAAAAAATGGCCATTCCCAGGTTCTATGGGATCCACCCAAATGCCTTGTAGAGAAAGGAAATGGGCAGGGCTGGGAGTGGTGTTGTTATGTTAGAGCCTGCCAGGCTAATTGTTCATCTTCAGATCATTTTGTTCTCTGGATAAAGAAGCAAAAGCAAGACATCTGATGATACCACTGTTTTTCCCCTTTGGCCCACCTGCCTTTACATGCCTGTTTAAGACATGCCTGCTATTCTGTAAAGAAAACAAAGAGGACTCAGGTAATCCCCAGATGCCAGCCCAAGTCAGCCCTGCATGAGGCTCCTGACTTCCTAGATAATCCACAGCTTCCTTAACAAAGTGGAGCAGCATTCATCCTGTGCTTTTGTTTTATAGGCTGTTTTATGACTGGAAATAACCTGCTTATTGTAAATCTCTCTTGTGGGATTTACAGAGGTGTCATCTGTTCTATTTTCCTGGCTCTTTCACACATTTATTTAAATTCATTCATTATTTGGCAAGAACATTTTGTATTCTAAGTCTTAATCATATAAGAAAGAAATATTGTCCAACAGACACGGCCATTATTATATTGATTCAGTTTTTATTCATTTAAAAGTTGGGGTTTCTCCCCCTTGGGGGTTCTCTGGCTTTTATGATACAGTTTCTCTGTGAAGCCCTAGAAATGGCTCATAAAAGTGGTGTGTTTGAGTTTGTAGGCTTCCAAAGGTGCAAAGTGCTTTCTTCAAGGAATAAACTCAAGTTTATTATTGCTCCAGAGTTTTATAAACTATCTTCTTTGCAAGGGAGAGGCAACAGTACGTTCTAGTTTTTGCTTTTCTCAATCATTGACTCCTAGGTTGGTCCCTGATTTCCATAACTGTCTTTGACCTCAGGGAGTTTGCAAGGTCCTTCAAGCCTCTCTCCTGGCATTTTTCATGCATGTGTGTGCAAAATCTACATAACTGATAATTTATCATTGTAAGCATTTTTAAGTGTGCAATTCAGTGGCCTTCACTACCTTCACAGTGTTGTGTAACCATCACCACTATGTCCAGAACATTTCCATCACCCAAACATTTCTGTACCCATCGAGCAATAACTTCCTATCTCCTGGCATTTTGATCCTTAGCTTGTGCAGTGTTTATGCACTTTAGAGCCAAGGAACCTGACTGGGAATATTTGCTCTGTCCCTTACTAGGCCTGGGATGATGATTAACTTGCCCTATCTCTAGTCTATTCAGTCGCTGTGTCATGTCTGACTCTTTGTGACCCCATGAACTGTAGCCCACCAGGATCCTCTGTCTATGGAATTTTCCAGGCAAGAGAACTGGAGTGGGTTGCCATTTCCTACTCCAGGGGATCTTCCTGACCTAGGGATTGAACCTGCATCGCTTCCGTCGCATTGGCAGGTGGATTCTTTACCACTAGCGCCACCCAGGAAGCCCAAGTCTTAGTTTACTCATCTGCAAAACTGAGCTAATAAGAATCAGAATAATAGCCTTCATGGAGTTGTTACGTGTACTTAGTACCGCATACGAAGAGCATCATCAGCCCTCAAAGGAGCACTTTGTCTTCTCCTTACTGTCAGTGTCTCATTGCATCAGATGAGGGTTCTCAGCTATCATTCCCCAAATCCCTAGATCTTCACTGCCATCTGGGCTAGACCTGGCTCCATCTCCATCCCTGAGGCAGGGCTAAGAGGGGTTCAGGACATTTCTTAAACTTCCCAATAATGACTAACCTTCACTAAGTAACATTTGTCAAGAAGAGGAAACTCAGCACAGAGATAGGTGTTAAGGAATGTGAAGCAGGTCTGCCAGTTTGTAGGTGAAAGACAGGATTCGAATGTGGCCTGGCTTCAGGGCCCTTGTTCTCAGCCACTGGACTCTAAACCTTGACGTGCTTGTAAGCATCTGGTAATGATTGTGGCAGAAGTGGAACTTGGAGAAGCAAATTCAAGCTCACCTAGCAAGGCTGTGGCATGGCCAAGAAGACAGACTGGCCACTGGATGCCCAGCCACTGGCTGTAACTGCTGCAGGGGTAATTATCCTAAGAGCGTTATGTCAAAGATAATCAGGGAATCATAATCAACGTCCCCTTCTTTAGAGTGAGGCCTGAGTTTTTAGGGAGCTTTTAGCCATGAACGATACCAGTGGTTTTCCTTCTGGAGTATTACTTTGATGGCTTTCCTCATTTATTTTCCAAACCACATGGTTGGAGCTTCCCAAGGATGGGTGTCACTGGCTACCCACCCACCTGCTTCACCATCCTGATTCTCAGTCCTCCAATACATCCCACCCTTAAGACTTTATTGACCGTGGTAGTTGAGGAGTGACTTCTCTTTTAAGACATTGTTCATATTTTCATGTTTGTTTCTTAAAATGGCTTTCTTAATCTCCCTCAGTTGGGACAGAAGATGTTTCCCCTTGTCCTCTAGGAATTGATAGAGTTTCTCAAACTCACAGGCGACTTTTTGTCATTCAGTTTCTGTTTGTTTCTAAAATAGAGACAAGTGGTCACATGAACACTGAAGTAATCACATGCATCTTTCCTTTTCATCATTGCCCACATATGCTGCTCTATAATTTCTTCTTTGATTCTATTCCCATCACATACCCACTGTAAAGGAATTTTAAAAGGGAGACAAAACATAAATGTATTTAGAACTTCAAAGTGTATGTCACGCAGTGTGATTTCAAACTGAGTTTTTGCAGCTCCAAGGTTACCTTCAGTGATCTTAGGGGATAATCTTAATTATGAACCTCTCAGAAAATAATGTTAATTCACCCTTATTTCAAAAATAGATGTGCCCATGTATCTCTAAGGGAGAATGGGACATGTCATGAAGTCAAGAACATGTGTCTGTGGGTGTAATTATGAGAAGACTAGGAATGAGTGAGTTACTCTGTAAAGCATGTGGGTGTCTGCTTTGTGGTTCAGTTCCTTGGCTCTGGTGTTGGGCTCTAGGGAAGTATACATATCTTAAAATGTGCAAATGGGAGGAGTTCAAGGAACATGACTTCTGCTGCATCTGGACACCATCCTTGACAAGATGAGAGTGACTCCAGAATGCAGAATGAAGAGTGAATTTAAGAGGCAGAAGGCAAGTGTTTCAGATAGCTAACCAGCTTGGACCAGAGGGTGTGTGTTGAGAAACAGTAGCAGACAGGAGGTAATTAAGTATTTACCAGGAGCTGACGGTATTTGGAACTGGAACCATCTGAACCACAACTGGCAATAACATTAAAAAAAAAAATAGTCCAAATATAAAATGTTCAATTAGAGAAAAAATTCAGAATCTATAACTATTAAGGTAGAGAAACTGTACCCAACTTGTGTTCATAAGTAACTTTTTTTCTTGGTCTTCCTCTAAGTCAAGAATTGGCAAACTACTGCCCACTGGCTAAGAACCACCCACACCTCCTGTTTTTGTTTGGCCCTTGAGCTAAGAATGGTTTTTACATTTTTAAATGGTGGAAAAAAGTCAAAAGAATGCTTTGTAACTTGTGAAAATGATAGGATGTTCAAATCTCAGTGTCCATAAATAAAGTTTTATTGGCACACAGCCATGCTCATTCAGTTATATATTGTCTATGGTTGCAGAGGTAAATGATTGCACAGAGACTAAATGGCCCTCAAAGCTTGAAATATTTACTAATGGCTTTTAAGAAAAAATTTGCCTGCTTTAAGGAAATTCTTGCCAATTAGGCAGTTGGTAGCTCTTCCCCAAGAAATGAGTTCCATTGACAAACCAGGAAATGCTATTTTAAATAAAATCAAATGGTTCTTTAATAAGCTAATGTGACAAAGAACTCTACCAAAAAAAGAAAAGAAAAAAAAAAAGAGTTGGGGGAAAGAGAAGCAAAGTCTTTGGTGTTTTCTAAACTTATTGTCCCTGGAATGTTTTCTTTCTCTCCCTTGTTCTTTAGAGGGCTCTTTCGTGGTACTAATGTTCCATGGAACATGACTTGGTAAATACTGATGAGAAGTAATTGGTGATTTATACATACACAATTGGGGCAAGGGGGAGAAATCCTGCTACTTAGAAAACTGGTGGTAGAATTTCTCTCAGAGGGAAACTTTTTTGTTTCATAAAACATTTTCTAGGTCATTTGGCCATGCAAAATTAGGTTCTGGGAACTCGATTTGGAAGGTGGAAAAAGGAAACAAAGAGAGTGTTAAAATAATTCGGCATAGTAGAGTGAGGACACCTTGGGGTTTGGGGCTGGGCACAGACTTTATGATTTGTGGAGCCCGTTGCAAGATGAAAATGTCAACATGTAGCAAAAGGTGCCATTAGCGGCACTAACATATAAAGCTTTTTTCTTTCAACTGCAGTGTTTCTCTCTGTCATGCTGGTTTTAATTTATTTAATTCCTGTTTCCTCAGGCATAAGGGCTCCACCAGGGCAGATCTTGTAGGCACCTGGGATTTGGCTCTGGGCATGCGCAGGCCACCCACCATCTGCAAGCTCCCTCTGCCACCTGCCCCCAGGCTAAATGTCCTGCCCAAGCCATGGTGGGGAAGTCAGACCAGACTGGTCCAGTTCCCGTGGGCCGGCCATCCCAACCTGCCCTGGACAGGCAAGCTGCTCTGGGTAGGTCACAGGTTGAGGTGGGAAAGCGAGCTTGGAGTACCAGGCAAAGGTGGGAGGTAGTTCAAGGCGGTGGGGGCGCAACACCCCCCCTTCAAGACAACCAGCCCCTTGTAGGCGGGGTGTTGATAAGAGGGCTGAGTGTGAGTCCCAGACACATACTTAGTTGACCCGTCAGACTTCACTTACAAAAGCACAAATTCAGAGATACAATTCTTAAGGATTTTAAGACAGTGAGCACGAAGCATGAAACCCGGAGCTCAGGCCCCTCTGAGCGCAGGTGCCTGTGGGGCCTCATTAGTCCGACCCTGTGAAGCCAGGTCTGGTGCAGCCTTATCACTTCTACTTTCTGAAAAGAAACGATTCCGCACCTTCACTCCACACCCAAATGTTGGGTCAGCAGCTGCCTTGGCAAATTAAATTCTAAAGGGACTGATTTCCTTGTTTGAGCCCATGCCAGGGGAAGGAACAAAACAGTAGTTGGGAGGCAGGGCTAGGAGGAGACTCACATTTCAGCATAAACAAGAAATTGGACCAGAGGTGGCCGTGAGAACACAGTCCCACTGGGAGCATGCGGACATTTTTGGTTTCCAACCATGCAAGTGACCAGAGCCAGCTGGAAGGCTTGGAAATGGCCAGATGGCCCACACTTGGGTTTCCCATAGTATTACTGATGCTGTATGGGGAACATGGTGAAAATATGTAAAAATCATCTGAGGATACTTAATAGTCCATTTTTTACTGCGTGCATTTCCCTATGCTAGAAGTAAATCTAACTGTGGTCTTGCGCTGCCTGAATGTATCACTATTAATCACTAGTGACAAAAACCAGCAGCAAAGGATGGTGATAGATCTTAACTCAAGTTCTGGTTTCTATTTCATACCTCAACTCCCATGCGACTTGGGGGAGAAACTGGCCATAGGCCAAGACATACTCTTAACAAGTAAAAAATATATAATGCATCTTTTCCAGGAAAAAAAAAAAATTAAAAGCAAGGAGGAGCAGAGCTGCTTCTGCCCAGCCAACCTGGCTTTGATCAGAATTGAGTGATGGAGAACATGGGAAGACAAGCAATGACCATTATTTATCCACCTGACCAGCTGACAACATTGAGTACATCAGGACTGACTGACAAGTCACTATTTATTTTAATTGGAGGCCAATGACTTTACAATATTGTGGTGGTTTTTGCCATAGATTGACATGAATCAGCCATGGGTGTACATGTGTCCCCCATCCCAACCCCCCTCCCACCTCCCTCCCCACCCCATCCCTCTGGGTTGTCCCAGTGCACCAGCTTTGAGTGCCCTTTTTCATGCATCGAACTTGGACTGGTCATTTATGTCACATATGGGAATATACATGTTTCCATGCCATATCTGTAAAATCATCCCACCCTCGCCTTCTCCCACAGATTCCAGCTTTATATCAGTCACTATTTATTGAACACTTGTCAAATATCAGACATTCTGCCAAGCCACTCTCATGTACTATCTCACTTAATAGATTCTACCAGGTCATTATCCCGTTTTACAAATTGAGGCTTGGAGAAGTTATACTTATGTACAATTATACAGCCAGTAAGTGCCAGAACTCTGTTTTAAACCCAGGTCTATACTTGTCTAGCCCAATCTAGTCATGTCTAAGAAAGTCAGTCATGTCTAAGAAAATGAATTTCTACTGGCCTTTGCTGAATAGTAAAACTTGCCTTACTCTTAAATGTACATATCCAGAAGGTACTGAAGCTGCTTAGATATTTTATTAATTAAAGTAACCTAAGATAAATCACTTTTCCAAACAGGAGACGTAAAATAGTGAAGGGGATTGATGACATGATATCTAATGCTATTCCTTTGATTTGAAATGTTTCACCTCCAAGGTTGGAGCTTCCCAGGTGGCGTTAGTGATAAAGAATCCACCTGCCCGTGCAGGAGATGCAAGAGACAACAGTTCATGGGTTCAAGGGTGGGGAAGATCCCCTGGAGTAGGAAATAGCACCCCACTCCAACATTCTTGCCTGAAAAATTCCACAAGCAGAGGAGTCTGGTGGGCTACAGTCCATGGGGCCATCAAGAGTCGCATGCAACTAAGCCCATACACACAACCCTCCTAGGTCGAGGACTGAGATCGTCTCTTTCATGCCTCATTTTATCCTCAAGGTCTTACGTATAGCAGTCACTCAATAAATGCTGGAGAACATAATGCTTTGAGGAGAATCTTGAGATTGGTGGTCAGCTTCTTGAAACTTTTGGTAGCAATAAACAGCTGTTTTAGGACAGGTAAAAATGACTTGAAAGAATAAACATTAAAAGACAAAACAAAACACGTCTACCTCACCCTTGTCATTGTGTAGCAGTGTAACAGCTCCAGAGGGGACAAGTAGCCAGTCTGAGTCTCCTACCCAAATCTCTGCAGCTGACTTGCCTGCTGTTTCATTGAGGCTACAGAAGCCATTCACACTCAGCCTAGAAACTTGGGATTTGTCTTCCCCTTCAAGCTCCACATGCAGCCATGGTTAGGCTTTATCATTGAAGTCTCTCTCAAATCCGTCGAATTTCAGTGTCCATATGTAAAATGTATTTGGAACACAGACACATCCTTTAAGTATCATGAAAATGAACGTCACTCAGTTGTGTCCGACTCTTTGTGACCCCATATACTTGTATCAGGCCAGGCTCCTGTGTCCACGGAATTCTCCAGGCCAGAATACTGGAGTAGGTAGCCATTCCTTCCTCCAGGGGAATTTTCCCAACTCAGGGATCGAACCCAGGTCTCCCACATCACAGGCAGATTCTTTACCATCTGAGCCACCAGGGAACTCCTTAAGTATTGTGTGTAGCTGCTTTTGCCTTGCCCATGCAGACTTGAGTAGTTGTAACAGAGACCTTGTGGTCGACAAAGTAAAAAAGATTTGCTATCTGGCCTTTTTATAGAAAAAGTTTGCTGACCTCTGTGTCAAAAGAACATAGGGATAGACTCAGAGCTGTTCCCCGTCAGAGTTCAGCTACTCCTTGTCCCGTCTTTCCCTCCTTACCACCTGCTTCAGAGCAAGATGTGGCCCTGGGCTTGTGAAACCCCGCGTTACAGATCCTCACTCCCTGTCTCCTCTGGTACCTTGATCATCAATGCTGCTGCTGCTGCTGCTGCTAAGTCGCTTCAGTCGTGTCCGACTCTGTGCGACCCCATAGACGGCAGCCCATGAGGCTCCCCTGTCCCTGGGATTCTCCAGGCAAGAACACTGGAGTGGGTTGCCATTTCCTTCTCCAATGCATGAAAGTGAAAAGTGAAAGTGAAGTCGCTCAGTCATGTCTGACTCTTCGCGACCCCGTGGACTGTGGCCCACCAGGCTCCTCCGTCCATGGGATTTTCCAGGCAAGAGTGCTGAAGTGGGGTGCCATTGCCTTCTCCATCAATGATGCTGCTTTCTCTTTATCCTTGCTTTTTCTTGCCTCCCACTCTATGCTCCAGAAATATCAGATGGCTTAAAGTTTCCCCCAAACATGTATTTTTATATTTCCTGCCTTTCCTTGATACTCTTTTATTTAAAAAAATTATTTATTTGGCTGCCCTGGCTTTTAGTTGAGGCATGAAAGAGCTTTTGTTCCGGCTTGGGGGATCTATTAATAGTTCCCTGCCCAGGAATCCGGAGAAGGCAATGGCACCCCACTCCAGTACTCTTGCCTGGAAAATCCCATGGACAGAGGAGCCTGGTAGGCTGCAGTCCATGGGGTAGCTAAGAGTCGGACATGACTGAGCGACTTCACTTTCACTTTTCACTCTCATGCATTGGAGAAGGAAATGGCAACCCACTCCAGTGTTCTTGCTTGGAGAATCCCAGGGACGCTGGAGCCTGGTGGGCTGCCGTCTGTGGGGTCGCGCAGAGTTGGACATGACGGAAGCGACTTAGCAGCAGCAGCAGCAGCAGCTCAGGGATCAAACCCAGGCCCTCTGCACTGGGAGCATGGAGTCTTAGCCACTAGACCACCAAGGAAGTTTCTCTTTGATAATCAATACACAAGATTCCCCCTTTCCATCCTCCCAGTTATTAATCCTCCCCCACTCCACAAAACCCATACACATCCGCCTAGGGATTTTCTGGGACCCAGAGCAGCTAAAACAAAACTCTAGGAAGTCTTTTTCAATTCTACCCTCTCTTACATTTAATCACTGGCCCTCTGCAAGTTCAGACTCTTTACATACTTGCTCTAGTAAATATCATGTTACGTCCTAGTGAATAGAATGACTAGCCTTCCCCATGTTTCATTCATTAGCTGACTCAGGCACATGTGCCAGGCAGTGTGCTGCTGCTGCTGCTGCTGCTGCTAAGTCACTTCAGTTGTGTCCAACTCTTAGTGACCCCGTGGACTGCAGCCTACCAGGCTCCTCTGTCCATGGGATTTTCCAGGCAAGAACACTGGAGTGGGTTGCCATTTCCTTCTCCAATGAATGAAAGTGAAAAGTGAAAGTGAACATGCTCAGTCATGTCCGACTCTTCCCCACCCCATGGACTGCAGCCTACCAGGCTCCTCCGTCCATGGGATTTTCCAGGCAAGAGTACTGGAGTGGTGCCATTGCCTTCTCCAGGCAGTGTGCTAGGTGCCGTGATTGAGTCAGACATGGTCCTTGATTTGTCTGGCTGGGTAGACAGTTATTAAACATGAAAACAAGTGCATAATTATATGTTGTGAGAAACGTCATGGAGGAAAAACAGGGTGCTTTGAGGAACATTATCTGGCAGGCATGTAAGAGACATTCAAACAGTTGGTTGGATTGGGCTGAGTAGAAAAAGATGAGCTAAAAGAGACAGGCTGGCCAAACCGTTTCCTTTCAAATGAGGATGATTCCTTTCAAATGAGAGATGATACATGGCTTTCCCAAAGTCACGAAGCCCCTAGCTGTCGATATAGCCACATGCAGCCCATTCATTATATTTGTTTGGGCCATTCCAAGTCTGGTGGTCTTTATGTTATCCTGTTTACCTTATTGTCCAATGAGTATTCTTATCAACAGTCATCAAGTGCCTGTGTGAGAACTTTATATGTGTGTTTTAATAACTCACCTGAATTTGATCCCAGTTAATCAGGCATATTGGTTAATTAGCGAAAGGTGGCCCAAAACAGGGACAATAATAATTTCAGAAGACTTCAAAGCATTTACCAAGCTCTCCTACATTTCCACAGCCTTTTCTTCCTCCCACATTGCCATAGCCCTCCTGGAAGCTGATGTGGGTATATTTTGTCGTAGTATTTTCTGGAGATGGTGCTGGAGAGAGAATAGGATAGCCCCAGAAGCTCATTCCCCCAGACCTCATGTGGCTGGAAGATGTTGTTCCTATCCGAAGGCCTCCCTCTGACTCTCCCATGTGATGACAGTTTCACTGGGGGCAGGTGGACATGGACTGATCAGCAGCTGATACTGAGATGCGACTAGATTGAGGCAACCAAAGTGGTTTTGAGCAACACCAGGTGAGCAGGCAGTGAAACGCAAGGCTGCAGAGATGCAGGAAGGACCTTGGTCTACTTAAAAACATCTCTTGCAGTACACTCGCTGTGTTCATAACAGTGTACAGCATGGGGGCAAAAGCTTGCACCTGGGGGATGGGATTGAATTCTGGCTTCTCTATTTTGAGGGGGGTGACTTAGGCAACTCAGCTTCTGTGGGTCTGTTTCCTCAAATGCTGATTAGAAATACTGAGGGCTGGTGTGAGGGTTAAATGACTTCAAGCATGTAAGAGACTAGCGCCCAGCCCTGGGTGAAGGCCCAGTGGCAAGACCAGATCCATAGAGTATGATACTCTGCCCTGGGCACTGTCCTGTATTAACATACTTAATCTTTACAAAGCCCCTCAGAACCAAGTACCAATTCCCTCATTTTACTAGATGAGGAAACTGAAGCACAGAGAGGTTAATCACTGTGTCCAGGACACACAGTCTGTAAGCATCAAAGCTGGGATTTGAACCCAGATAGACTGGCTCCAGCAACCATGCTCATCCATGCTACACTAAACAGCCTCTCAATAAAGATGGGTTAGGGTGCGTTTTTACATTGACTATTCCTCCTTTTTCCTTTAAATTGCCAAGTCCTTCTGTTCAAATATGCTATGATTAGCTTATTATCTGAGCTGAAAATTTGAAATATATGTTCAAAGAAAGGCTTCTGTGCTGCAGAAGGTAAGAAGTTTAGAGGAGAGAGGCAGTTTTGAAGGTATGGTTTACAGACTGCAAAGTTGGAATTTCTAAAACATTTGTGGTACCTCAAGGGGACAGCAGGATAGAATATTTGCAATCAATTTTGTTGTTTAGTCCCCAGGTCGAGACAGACTTGCAACTCCATGGATGATAGCCTGCCAGACCCCTCTGTCCATGGACTTCTCCAGGCAAGAATACTGGAGTGGGTTGCCATTTCCTTCTCCAGGGAATCTTCTAGATCCAGAGATCGAACCCATGTCTCCTGCATTGACCGGCAGATTCTTTACCACTGAGCCACCAGGGAAGCCCATTGAAATCAGTATTATCCTGAAAAAGCCAGCATAGTAGGTGAAGATATTCTTTCCTTTGCCCTTTATTTATTTAAATTATTTTTTAAATTTATATATTTTTAAAATTTTGCTTTATTTTACTTTACAATACTGTATTGGTTTTGCCATACATCAACATGAATCCGCCACGGGTGTACGTGAGTTCCCACTCCTGAAGCCCCCTCCCACCTCCCTCCCCATACCATCTCTCAGTAGACTGTGTGAGATTCACATCCTGCATGTGGAGCCCTCTCTGAACGTGAGTGATTGGCAGACCTCGAGGTAGGGTAGGGCTCCACTTGCCTCCCCTCCACTCCCCTCCCCTCGGGAGTCAGGGCCCTCTCTGAGCACTCCTGTGTGCCCACTCATCCTACCAGGAGTTCTTGGTCCTTCACTGCTCCTCCCTTCTCAAATTCCAAAGCAGGCAGTCTTTCTTTTTCTTTATGGTATCCAAATGGTTCTCAATTCCACGGAAACACACAAATCCAAAATAATTTTTAAAGAATTTTAGTGCTTTTATTATTTTTTGTATTCCAAGATTTTCTATAACCCAGAATTCTGGTCCTGTCCAAACTTTAGTCTTAGTAGATACAGGAAATGAGGGGCAGGTGGTGTGAGACATGCTGGGGTAGTTTTGGAGTGGAGGGAGAAGGAACTGGTGTCCTTGGTTGTCTCTGGGGAGGAAAGTCATGGCTGGAGGAGAGGATGATGCAGTCCTTTGTACCTTTTGAATTTGTACTTACGTGAATGTACTACCGATTCCAAAAGAAATGGAGAAAAATGAAGAAACAAAGGTGTACCTCTCTTCCTCGGTGAGCAGGGTAAGTGGTGAAAGGCACTCACGTTGGAATAATAATCTTCCCACGTAGGCTGGGAGGGAGGGGCAGCTGTGAGGGACTAGCTTGCACACAGCCTCTTTTATGAGCCACATGACACCCCTACCCCAAATCACTCTTCCTCATCTCTACCAAAGGAAGTACAGCATGCAAATTTAAAACACAGGCTCAGCTCCACCACTGCCAGCTGTGACCTTGGGCCTATTAAATCTCTTTGTGACTCAGTTTCCTCATTTGTAAAGTGGGAACTAGTAGTGGGAGTTAGGAGATTAGCCCACCAGGCTCCTCTGTCCATGGGGATTCTCCAGGCAAGAACACTAGAGTGGGTTGCCATGCCCTCCTCCAGGGGATCTTCCCAACCCAGAGATCGAACCCAGCTCTCCCACATTGCAGGCAGATTCTTTACCGTCTGAGCCATCAGGGAAGCCCCGAATAAGACTTGGTATATAACAAATTGTCAAACACCCATTGTTACTACAGGCAGTCCTTGCTTTGCATAGCCCCAGTATGTACAAACTTGTTATCACATTTTAAGAAACACTAGTCCCCTAGTAACACATCATATGTCAGTTACCATTGTGTATTAAATATAACTGCATAAAGTACAAACTTGCTGCTAGCTCTTCAGTCCACAAATCACTACGTAAACAACAGATGCACACCATGATCAGTGAATGACTAGTTGTGCCACTTATTTTAAAGCCTAGTGGGTATTGGTAACTGCACACCTGTACTGGGTTCATGCACAGACAGCAAAGGACTTGGTGATTTGGCTTCCTTGTCTTCCAGCGATAAACCCACATGCCATTTTACAGAGATGGTTCATCAGAAAAGAGGACTGTCCAACAGAGATGTAAGTGCAGCAAATAAGTGAAAAGTGATAAGACTGGAAGTAGAACCGTATGTGACCACAAGATCTGAAAAATGGCAACATCAGAGCAAAGATATGAGATCTAAAAGAATAGCCATGGTGCAAATTGTATTGAAAAAGCCCAGTGAATATAAATACAGGCTCAAGTCCCTTCAACATCTTGTAATTTAAGTTGCACTAGGAACAGAAAGCTGGTCATAGTTGAAACGGAGCATTTACTTCTGCTTTGGATTCTGTGCAATATGGCAGTAACTTTTCCTCCACTGTGCAAATAAGCTTGCAGGATTTGAATCTAATGTAAATGAAGGTAGGGAAAAAATATTGGTGGCCACAGGAATGTCGACACTGCTGCCATTACTGAGACTCTAGATGTATGGACAGAGGAATTTGGTGAAGGTGGATTTGTTGGTATAAATGGGGAAAGTGGTTGTCACAAAAAGGAGGAGGGTGTCCCAGAAAAAGTGACATTGAAAAACATCTGACATTAGAGAAAACCTTAGAGCGATTTCACAGCGTTGAAAGTTCAGTGGATAAATGTTGAAAAGATCCAAAGGAGCATGAAAATTCACTAAGGCATGTCAATGATGCTTGCCCTGGTTTGTGAATTATGTGAAGAGAAAAAGAAGGCAAGCACTGTTCAAACTACTCTTGATAAGTTTTTTTTAAAAACCAAGAAATAGAACACACTCTCAAAATTCCTAATGTTTTAAATAACAATGTATTATGTAAATAATAGAGTTACTATTTTTTCCCTCTACCTTTATAACTGACAGTAAGAGGGTTTTAATTTTGACAACAAATTTAAAGGTCATGGAACAATCCTCATTTTTCCCTCTGACTATTTAGGTCAGTTTGAATGGTGTCAGCTTGCATGGTTATGTTTATGGTCCTATGCTGTTGTGCAAAGCAAGATTACCTTTACTTCCTCATGGAAAAGTACAGAATAGCATTTTTAAATTGTGGTAAAATACACATAAATTAACCATTTTAATGTTTTTAAGTACTCAGTTTAGTTACATGAAGTACTTTCACAATGTTGAACAGCCGTTATCTCCAGAATAGTTCCATCATCACAGACTGAAGCTCTGCAGCCATTAATCAGTAGTGCCCCATTCTGCCCCTCCCCCTGCCTCTGGTAACCACCTTTCTTTCTGTCTCGATGGATTTGCCTATTCTAGGTAAGCTTGTATAAGTGGGCTCATACAAGGACAAATCCTTTTGTGTCTGTTTAATTTCACTTAGCATAATGTCTTCAAGGTCGATCCGTGCTGTGGCACGTGTCAGCATTTCATTCCTTTTTATCATCTAATAATATTCCACCGTACAAACAAGCTACATTTTGTTTATCCACACGTTTGTTGATGGAGACTTGGGCTGCTTCCACCTTTTGAACATTGAGAATAATGCTGTTACAATCATAAGAGACTTTGAAGAGTAGTTATCTCTGAACAATAGGACTTGGGCTTACTTTTCATTTCAGACCCTTCTGTACTATTTGATTAAAAAAAAAACAACTATGAGAATGTGATATATTTATAATAAATAGATCAATAGCATATAATACTGTGAAACTTGGAAAATCCTACCACATGGGAGTGGGTTAAATGTGCACCAAGCTTGCCGCTGGAACATAGAGGTAGGTACATGGTAGCTGCTACTTACATTGGAGTTAGAATTGGATGCTTCCCTCTGGGCAGAGGGTATGGGGTGCCCTAGACTGGCAGGAGGGTGGAACTCAAAGGGCTGTGCTAGAATTTGCTTTGGTGACCCATTTGGAGGTGGTTACCTATGTTTTGGTCCCTTCCCAAGAAACCCAAGGTCTGTTACTGCTCCATAGTCATCCCAGCTTTCCTTTTGTGCCCCCATCTGGGCTTGTCCTCCTCAACCATGAATAACAGGTCTCAGGCAGCATACCATTCTTAAATCCCCTCTAAGAAAGTCTGTGTTCTTAGACATTTCTCCAAACAAGACAAACAGATGGCCAAGAGGCACATGCAAAGATATTCAACATCACCAATAGAGAAATGCCAATCAAAACTACAATGAGGGGACTTCTCTGGTGGCTCAGTGGATAAGAATCTGCCTGCCAAGGCAGGGACACGAGTTCAATCCCTGGTCTTGGAAGATTCTACATGTCATGGAGTAAATAAGCCTGTGTGCTACCACCACTGAGCCCATGCTCTAGAGCCCAGGAGCCAAAACTACTGAGCCCATATGTTGCAGCTTCTGAAGCTTTTGTGCCTAGCGCCTCTGCTCCACAAGAGAAGCTACCGTAATGAGAAGCCCATGGACCACAAAGGAACAATAGTCCCCACTGCCTACAACTAGCACACACAGCAATGAAGACTCAGTACAGTATCCGTCCCCCGCAAAAAGAAAATCATGTCTAAACAAAGCATTTTAAAAAACTACAATGGAATATCACCTCATATCAGTCAAATTGGCTGTCATCAAAAAATCTACACACAATAAATGCTGGAGAGAGTATGGAGAGAAGGGAACCCTCCTACACTGTTGGTAGGAACGTAAATTGGTACAGCCACTATGGAGAACAGTATGCTGCTGCTGCTAAGTCGCTTCAGTTGTGTCCGACTCTGTGCGACCCCATAGACTGCAGCCCACCAGGCTTCCCCGTCCCTGAGATTCTCTGGAGATTCCTTAAAAAAATAAAAATAGAGCCATCAGTTCAGTTCAGTTCAGTTCATTCGCTCAGTCGTGTCTGGCTCTTTGCGACCCCATGAATCACAGCACGCCAGGCCTCCCTGTCCATCACCAACTCCCGGAGTTCACTCAGACTCACGTCCATCGAGTCCGTGATGCCATCCAGCCATCTCATCCTCGGTCGCCCCCTTCTCCTCCTGCCCCCAATTGCTCTCAGCATCAAAGTCTCTTCCAATGAGTCAACTCTTCGCATGAGGTGGCCAAAGTACTGGAGTTTCAGCTTTAGCATCATTCCTTCCAAAGAAATCCCAGGGCTGATCTCCTTGCAGTCCAAGGGACTCTCAAGAATCTTCTCCAACACCACAGTTCAAAAGCATCAATTTTTCGGCGCTCTGCCTTCTTCACAGTCCAATTCTCACGTCCATACATGACCACAGGAAAAACCATAGCATTGACTAGACGGACCTTAGTCGGCAAAGTAATATCTCTGCTTTTGAATATGCTATCTAGGTTGGTCATAACTTTTCTTCAAGGAGTAAGCGTCTTTTAATTTCATGGCTGCAATCACCATCTGCAGTGATTTTGGAGCCCCAAAAAGTAAAGTCTGACACTGTTTCTACTGTTTCTCCATCTATTTCCCATGGAGTGATGGGACTGGATGCCATGATCTTTGTTTTCTGAATGTTGAGCTTTAAGCCAACTTTTTCACTTTCCTCTTTCACTTTCATCAAGAGGCTTTTTAGTTCCTCTTCACTTTCTGCCATAAGAGTGGTGTCATCTGCATATTTGAGGTTATTGATATTTCTCCTGGCAATCTTGATTCCAGCTTGTGTTTCTTCCAGTCCAGTGTTTCTCATGATGTATTCTGCATAGAAGTTAAATAAGCAGGGTGATAATATACAGCCTTGACGTACTCCTTTTCCTATTTGGAACCAGGCTGTTGTTCCATGTCCAGTTCTAACTGTTGCTTCCTGACCTGCATACAGATTTCTCAAGAGGCAGGTTAGGTGGTCTGGTATTCCCATCTCTTTCAGAATTTTCCACGGTTTGTTGCCATCATATGACCCTACAATCCCACCCCTGGGCACATATCTGGAGAAAAACATGGTCTGAAAAGATACATGCACTCCAGTGTTCATTGCAGCACCATTGACAATAGCCAAGACATGGAAGCAACCTAAATGTCCATCAACAGAGGAATGGATAGGGAAGATGTGGTGCATATACACAGTGGAATACCACTCAGCCATTAAAAAGAATGAAATAATGCCATTTGCAGTAATGATGAACCTAGAGATTGTCACACTGAGTGAAGTCACTCAGAGAAAAAGAAATATCATATGATATCCCTTATATGCAGAATCTAAAAATAAATGATACAAATGAACTTATTTACACAACAGAAATAGACTCACAGACTTAGAGAATGAATTTATGGTTACTGGGGGGCGGGGGGTGGAGGGAAGGGATAGTTAGGGAGTTTGGGATGGACATGTACACACTGCTATATTTAAAATGGATAGCCAACAAGGACCTACTATATAGCACAGGAAATTCTGCTCAGTGTCATGGGGCAGCCTGGATAGGAGGGGAGTTTGGGGAAGAATGGATACATGTATATGTATGACGGAGTCCTTTGCTGTCCACCTGAAACTATCACAACATTGTTAATCAGCTATATTCCAATGTAAAATAAAGGTTTGAATGATAATAGCAGTAATAAAGAAAGTCCCTGTTCTGCCTCCTATGCCCTCAAGGCCCTGATATGGTTATTAGTCATTACAAGTTCACGTGTTCTCTACTGGCCGTATAGTTGCACTGCTGCACTGTAAATATAAAAAGAAAGTGGTTTTTAAGGACAGTAATTCTGTACAAAACCACTGGCACTTCTTTTCCAGGGTCCATTGCAGACACTGCTAATTGATTGGAAACATCCCGCTGAGACCAGAAAAGGCCTGAGAATCTTTCTGAAACAAAATCTAATGTCAACAACTTGGAGTTGGCACTTGCGATAATACCTGTTTGACTCAAGGAATGACCTTCTTGGTCTAGATGTCAGGTGTTGGGACAGGGGTGTAGAAGGGAGATTTGAGAGCCATGGTTTGCAGCACCTCTGAGCTCATGCTGTGGAGCGAGGATCACACCTGGGTAGCTCAAGCACCTGCCATCCTCTCCAATTTAAAGATTAGGTGACCTTGTGAAAACTGAGCTAAAATGTTGGCCTCAAGCTGGCTACACTTAGTCCGTTTCCTGACACCACTGGCTATGTCCTGAGATGTGGACTGTGTCGTGGCCTCTCCACACCTTCCATGCACACTTTGTGGAGGAGCAGGAAGGCTTATAGCCCAAGGTACAGTCAGGAATGGGATGGGGCCACTGGGCCATGCTGGTCAGTGCTCTTCCTGCTTCTGTTGGCCCTCCTTGTGAATTAATAAGGTCTCCAGGCCTTGCAGATCCCATCTTGGAGGGAGGCAGAGAAAATTTGGTATAAGAAAAAGAAACAAGAAATAGGGAAATCAAATCGTCTGCTACTGTCACAGTGGAGCATGTCTATAATGAATCTGGCTACGCACTTCAGAGATCAAGCCGTAGCCACTGAACACTACAGATGGGGCCATTAGCACCCTACCACTGGCTATTGGGAAATTTGTTTTTTTTGTATCTTTGTGATCCTGGGGCTAGACATGCATCTTCCGTAAGGTTTTGCTTCGGGAATCCTTGTTTATCCAGATGCTTATCTACCACTAGTGACAATAGTAGTAAGGGAAAGTTTTCTAGGTACCAGGCACTGTGTTAAGTGTTTTATAAATATTACCTGACTTAATTCTTACAACAACCCTAAAGGTAGGGACTCCTGTCCTCATTTTATAGATGAGGAAATGGAGGTTTAGAGAAGTTAAGACGTTTATCCTGGTCAACCCCTGGGAGAAGAAGCAGAGCATGGATTTGAATCTATATGACTAACTCCAGATCCCCGACCTTTAGCTACCAGGGCATGTGAAAAAAAAATGACTTTCTTCTGTACAGCTTTTAAGGATAACTGTGTGAACATGATGGGCAGCTGTGTGGTGGCTTACACTGGGAAAATATTCCCCTCCATTGAAACTAGACACTGCCTTCCGGGTCCCCTCCCTTCTCTTCCCTTCTCTCCTCCATCCTTTCCCCATCCCTCCCCCACTTCCCTGCCCTCTCTCTGTCCATCTCCAGGTTAAACCGCCTTCTCCTTCCTCTCCCTTAAACCCACCAGCCCATGTGAGTGGGAGTCCTCAACTCGGCTCAGCTGTCCAGGCAAATCCAGCAGAGGATGGGCCTCCTGGTCCTTCTTACTGATGTCTTTCGTCCTCCAGGTGCTGCCGGCACCTGGAGGTGCAGGGGCCCTGCCTCCTACTCCAGGGCAGCCTGTTGATGCCCATGGTTCCCAGCTGCCTGTTGGCTGGCCTGGAAGAAGCTGTGGCCCCACTCTGTGATTCTGGGTCTTGGCTGGAAGTTTTGGAAGCACAGGCAGCAGTGACTTCCTCCTTGCGGTGGCGACTGGATCAGCAGCAGCCAGGACAGGTTTGATTTCACCTTCCGTGTCTCCAGTCTCTTCATCATCTCCTCTGAGCTGAGAGCTTGGACGAGGGCCTCCCAGACCAGCCCATACAAGTAATCTGAGCCTTTTGGCTTTTGGTTCCTTTCACTTTTCCAGTCAGAAGCTGCTTCCCTTGGTTCTACAGCTTTTCTGTCAGCAGGCCTGCGGAACTGTCTGTATCGGGGGAAAGAGACTGTTTAGAGTGGGGAAACCAACAAGGACTTAACCCCAGTGATTGTTTCACGGGCCCACGGAGCTCCCCGTTTGTCAGATCAGAATGTTTGGAGAGTGCTTTGCCGTAACTGCTGTGCTGGCCCCAGAGATGTGAACCTACCAGAGATGTGATGGCTCGTTCCCATCGCGATCTGACGGCACCCACAGGGCTCCGGCTGCTCCCAGGGCTGGGGGCGGGGCCGGAAGTCTGGCTTCCTGAGAGTTAGGAAGGACTCGGAGAAGTTGGCAGGGAGACGCTGTCTGAGTCACATCTTGAGAGAATTTGGGAGGAGAAGTGCTTTTCTAAAACTTCTCCACATGGAAAATTAGGCTTGGTGTTCAACAGGAAATGGGGGACAGGGGATGGTGGGGGGTGTGCTTTTTCAGGGTGGCCTCAATGGCACGTGACATCTGGGTCTTACAGTGGAGAGAGTCAGGATCAGGGAAGGTGTCCCAGGTTCTGGGGGTGAGAGCTGAAGACCAGATGAAGCTATCTGGATGGTGTTACGCCTTGGAGCTCCCACGTCTTCATTGACTCCAGCCCCTGGAAGTGAGGCTGTGGACATGCTGGTGGATAGGGGGGAGCTGAAGAGGTCTTACCCTGCTTTGCAGTAGGCTCTGGAACCCTGGGCTGGAATCAGAGAATTGCTGTCCTTGGGTGCTGGGAAGTGAGCCTACAAAGAATAAATCATAAATAGGTGATGTGCTTTCCTGAGAGCTGGAGATGGCCCACTTTTACCTTTACCTGCTGAGGAAGGGAGTCCTGGTTAAGAGGTGGGAAAGGCCTTGGGGCTGGCCACTCAGAAGCACAGCTCCACTGGAGAGAAGAGGAAAGTCCTGACTGGTCGGTGCTGACTTTGGAGGATTGCGGCGGGACTGTGAAAGTTCAGTGGAGACAGCCAGGTGCAACAGGCATGTGACAGCAGTGAGACCACCCTTGCTGAGCCTGGCCAGCAGCTCCTACCGCTGCAGCTGTGCTTGGGAGTGAAGTGTTCAGCTGCCTGTTTCAGAAGCCCTGTCTCTCTCATCACCATTTCCTGCAAAGCAGTCTTTCACGAATGACCGCTGGACACACTCACAACCCCTTCTTCAAGCTCACAAGGTAGAGACCCTCTCCTGAGGCCAAACTCCCTGGGAAGTGGTGGAGACAGGATGCATGCCTAGGTCCAGAGCCCAGGTTTTTACCATGGACACTGCTGCTGCTGCTGCTGCTGCTGCTGCTAAGTTGCTTCAGTCGTGTCCGACTCTGTGCGACCCCATAGACGGCAGCCCACTAGGCTCCTCTGTCCGTCGGATTCTCCAGGCAAGAACACTGGAGTGGGTTGCCATTTCCTTCTCCAATGCATGAAAGTGAAAGTGAAAGTGAAGTCGCTCAGTCGTGCCCAACTCTTAGCGATCCCATGGACTGCAGCCTACCAGGCTCCTCCATCCATGGGATTTTCCAGGCAAGAGTACTGGAGTGGGGTGCCATTGCCTTCTCCGACCATGAACACTAGGGGACCTTTCATACACAGGGACCCTGAAGGAATATGGCAGGACCTGTGCTCTGGGTGGAGCTACACATTTTCTTAGGGGACAGAAATCACCAAGACTTTTGTTGTGGCAGCAGCAGAAAGGACCAGTGGAGGAGGTGTCCTTGCTCCTTGCATTTATGTGTCTGGAGAGGAGCAGTAGCAAGAGGCTCCTGGGCTTGTCGTAGACACTCAAGGGAAGAGTGCTTGCCCTGGATTTCACACCATCTAGCCTGAAACATCTGTGAATACTTAGTCATAAGGTCTCCTGGTACCTGCACGCCACAGAGAAGTGGCATTTGGGATGTGCCTCTTAGGACACATTCTTTCATCTCAGTGCATTTAAGTTGTGTAAGCATCTGAGGTCCCTCCCAAGGGTTCGGAGACCTGAAGTTACCTCCTGCTCCCAAGTGGATTGTGGGGCTTCCCTGGTGGCTCAGATGGTAAAGAATCTGCCTGCAATGCAGGAGGCCCAGTTTCCCTCCCTGGGTCGGGAAGCTTCCCTGGAGGAGGAAATGGCAACCTACTCCAGTGTTCTTGCTTGGAGAATTCCATGGACAGAGGAGCCTGGTGGGCTGCAGTCTATACAGTCTATACAGTCCAGGGTCGAAAAGAGCCGGACACGGCTGAAGGACTAACACTTTCGTTTTCTCAGTGTAATGTTGGGGAAGTCAGGGCGAGGTGGACTCAGAGGGCCGCGAGCATTATCATAATGGTGAGGGAAAGATGCAGGCTGCTTCTGACAGCCAGAGAAATACCCGTTTTAGGGCAGAAGTGAGGGATAGGATCTTGGTAATGTTGATGAAAGCATGACATTTTGTCTGATACCGAGAAAGGACCCAGCGGAACAGATTTGCATTGATGTTCTACATGGGTTCCTCTGGTGATTCATGGGCCAGCCACAGAAAAACGTGTGAGGTTTTCAAAAGTATTTCCTACAGCAAATTCAGTTCCACATTGAAAAGCGCCCAAGAACGAGCATTTGAACAGCACAGCTGCAGTAGTATATGCTTTACTAGGTGAACGGCTTCCTGATTAAAAAAAAAACTTAAAAAAATTTTTTTACTGGAGTCTAGTTGCCTTACAATATTGTGTTAGTCTCTTCTGTGTGGAAAGGGGAATCAGCTATACATATATATATCCCCTCTTTTTTGGATTTCCTTCCCATTTAGGTCAGCACAGAGCACTAGAGTAGCATTCCCTGTTCTACACATTATTTTATTCATTCATTTGTTAGTTAGTGATCTATTTTTGGCTGCACTGGGTCTTCGTCGTTGCACATGGACTTCCTCTAGCCGCGGTGAACAGGGGCTACTCTTCATTGCAGTACGAGCTTCTCATTGTGGTGGCTTCTTCTGTTGCAGAGCGTGGGTTCCAGGGCAGTCCAGCTTCAGCAGCTGTGGCTTCTGGGCTCAGCAGTCATGGAGCACAGGCTTAGTTGTTCTTCATCATGTGGAATCTTCTCAGACCAGGAATCAAACCTGTGTACAGTAGATAATTTTTAAAATTTGATTTTACCAATCAGGGTAAGCAGGCAAGGAGACCCCTAAGGGCATGTGGTCTTTCCAAAATAGCTTGCAGGGCAAAAAGTTTGAAAGCCTCTATCAGGAAGAACAGGTTCAGTTTCCAAGGTCTGCTTATTTGGGATCCCAGCAAGCCCTGTTTCTAGTGAGAGGTTAATTGCCCTCTTCCCTTCTGCAGGGGTGGCGAGAAACACTGCTGTCAGGCCTGTGGGCTGGAGAGGAGAGAGATCACTACCCCTGAGTCATAAATATCTGCATCCTTTCTTTTAACAATGGTGTATCTATATCCACGTAGAAAGAAAAGACTTGGGGAAAACAAATGTGCATGGTGGTTCACTGTAGGTAATTTGAATTTTTTTTTTTAATGCTTAATTTTTTTTTCCAGAATTCCCACAGAGAATATGTGTTTATTTAATAAGGAGAGGAAAAAACCCACATAACTACCTCTCTCAGGTAGAAAAATAACAAACATTTATAGAACACTCTGATTTGTAAAGTCCTTCTCACATACATTCTAATTTAATCCTTTCAACACCACTCTCTGATGACGATTTCTATTTCAGCTTCAGAACACAAGCCTCAGGAGGTTTAAAAACCTTCTCAAGGACACGTACAAGCCAGAGTGGAACCTGGTCTTCTTACTATAGGTTCCCTCATCCCTTAGGATTCCAGAATCTTGGGATGAGAGGATTGAAAGGCTGCAGAGGGAAATGTAACCTCATGGGAGGTGAAGGTTGGCGGCTGCTCTTTGGAGAACTGGGGGCATCATTCTTCTGGTTTCATTTGGTGATGATTTCTGAGCTGAGTAGAAAGCATGCCCTCAAAGTATTGGTCCTCTGGAGCTCCCAGCAGCTGGGTTTTGCTCTGCTCAGCTCACGAGTCTAGTTGGAGACATTTAGGGAACTGCTCCCTGCAGTCACCCATGGCCCCATACTTTCCTCCTTTCCTGGGCCCAGGGCAGGGTTTCTTCCTTGTGTTGGACAAAGTGAGAGGCACAAGATCCAGGGTTGGCCAGCCTCTTTATACCCTAGTCCTGGGCTCCTCAAGGAGCCAAGAGGTGCCCTCTGATGGAGTAGAGGCTTCCAGGCTGAGGCAGGGAGTTTAGAGATGAAGACAGGGAGGTGAGGGGTGAAGCAGATTCTCTTTCAGAGCTGGAAAGAGGGAAGGTAAATGGAACCATTGGCAGAGCTATCAGAGGGTGCTCAGGGAGCACGGCAGCTGGCAGTCTTCCTTCTCTGTTGGGTGTCAGCCTCGCTGGGGTGAGGCTGGTCTATCCCCACTCATCAGTGTGGACCAGCTGGAAAAATTCTCAAGTCTGGTTGATTGGGAAGGAAAATGAGAAGGCCTGTTTTTTCGAGAAATAAAAGAAGTGGTGTGTTGGAGTCAGCTCCTGCCAGCTTTCAAGAGGCCAGTTGTTCTGTTTTCAAGAATCATGTGAATCATGATGATAACAGCTTGAAATTGGTCTTGGGAGAGTATTTCCACCACGAAAATGGACAAACACTACAAACCAGAGTTTCTCCCTGCCAGAGAATTGGTTTACCTGCATTCCCCTGGACAGGGGCACCATTTACCTCATGGTTTTGGACTTGCTTTGGCCTTTTAAAGGAGACAGTGACAGTGATGTCTGACTCTGAGCTTCTCTCTGTGATGTTACAATGGGACATGGGGTCACCCTTGACCTTGGCTTTCCTTTTCCTATACCTACATCACAGAGGGAAGACTTGGCTGGAAAGGGACCTCCTGTGTCCTCTGTTCCTAGTCTCTCTAGGCCACATAGCAGAGACAAAGTACATGCTTTGGAAACATTTGTTCAAGGGGTCCAAGGGAGTCCCTATCACCTGTTAGAATTTCACAATCTTCCTGGCTGTGGTCAGCAGAGGGCACTATAGGACTAATGATGTCTGACCTATAGCTCCTTCTGATTCTCTTTAAAAGAAAAATCATTAATTTGAAAGGAACAGAAAGGGGCCCAACTGATTGGGTGAATTTTAGGTGAAACATCAATTCTGCAAAAAAAATTGCAGTGATCAAGTGATAGATAATAGTGAACATTATTCTGGCACTTTACAGTTTACGAAAAGCACCTGGCCTACACTATTTGTATAATTCTCACGGACAGCCTTGTGATGCAGGTGGAAGCATCAGTGTAGTGGATACATGTGTGGGCTCTGAAGTCAGCGTCTGGGCTTCACATTCTGACTGTGTTGCTTATGGACTCTCTGACTTTGGACAGGTCATGAAGTTTTCCTGGGCTTGGGGATAACTCTGGGGCTTAACTTGGTGTGAAAATCAAGCTTGGTGTGAAATGGGAGGAGACTTATAAAGCACTTAGGCTGTTTTGCAGGTAATAAGTGGTTTATTACCTATTAATTTGCTTAGTAACTCATTTTTCTTAAGGAACTTACAGCTAAATTCAGCCCAGTGCTCTCTAGGCCTCATGATCTGAACCTGGTGCTCAAAATCAAGGAGGTTTCCTGTCCTGAGCAGTTTAACCCTTGCACCATAAGCTCAAAAGACTTCAGGGCCAACAGGGTGCAATAAGATAGAAACAGTGGGGATTCTGGCACTGTCTGACGCAGCAATAGATGTGCAGAATGAGTATAACCAGATCATCTGATTTTTCAAGAGAAGCAAGGACTCCAGACTTTTATGTGAAATATCCCAATTGATGAATCTTGTCAACTAATGTTGTTGTTCAGTTGCTAAGTTGTGTCTGACTCTTTGTGACCCCATGAACTGCAGCCTGCCAGGATTCCCTGTCCTTTACTATCTCTCAAAGTTTGCTCAGACTCATGTCCGTTGAGTCGATGATGCCATCCGACAGACATGAATTAAGTTTTATAAAAAGCAACACAAAACAAAACACTGTGGGAACAAAGTCAAACATGTTTGTAGGCTGCATCCACCTGTACTACCAGTTAGCAATCTCTGGATGAGGCTTAAGGTAGTGGGTGAGGGGGGTGGGCTGGGGTGGTTGTGGTGCATGCTCCTGGGGGTAGCAAGGTTAATCCCATGACCAGTCCTTTGGAGAGCCTTGTCAAAAGCGGGTGTATTTCACCTAATGATTACTTTCTCCCTTGGGCTGAGTTAAGTAGCAGTCTTTGCTCTTTCTATAAAGAATCAATTCCTCGCTTAAGTAGTGTTGAAAGTTTCTGGATGAAAATTAGAATGACTAGGATCTATCTGCAGCCCTGCAGTGTGACTCCTGGCAAGTTTCAGACTCCCACTCACCTCCAATACAGGCAATGCAGTAGTTTTCTTTAAGATCATCAGTGACTGTTGTCTTCCTTCTATTCAGAAACTTGCTCAGAGAAGGAGGCTTCACTTTTTGAGTGTCAGGCCAAGAGCCTCCTTCATTGGTCTACATTTGATCTGCCCCACTCCTAACTTTGAATTTTTCTTTTCATTGCTTGCTTGTTTCTTAACACTCAAGAATCTTTGGAAATATGCATACCTGTAGTATAGTCTGGACAGTGAGTCAAAGCAGGCACGAGAAGCATGTCATTTTGGGTCCTTCGAGAAACAGACACCAGGATGGACACCTTTTTTTAAAAACAAACAAACAAACATTGATTTATTTATTTTGCTGTGCTGGCTCTTAGGTGCAGCATGTGGAATCTAGTTCCCTGACCAGGGAGTGAGTGTGGGCCGCCTGCATTGGGAGCATGGAGTCTTAACCACTGCACCATCAGGGAAGTCCTGGAAGGACACCTTTGGAGAATAAAGGGCAGAGGAGCAGAGATTGGTGAGAAGAGCCTTCAGGCAACAAGGCAGGCCTGAGACTTGCCGAAGGAGAGAGGACAGGAAAGAGGATTTGGGTCGAAAGAACCTTAGGCTGGAGCTCAGCTCAAGAAAGTCTTGGCCAGGCTGATCGGAAGCCCAAGAGCAGAGATGTTTCCTGACCAGCTGGGTTCCTCTTGCTGTTCTCTGGATAAAAGAATTAGGTGCAGTCTCTTCTTTCTGCCTTGAATATGTGGAACTGGAATTGTCCTCCTATGACTCTAAAGATGGTGGAACAGAAATGAAGAAAGAGGCTGAGTTCTTGATGATATTACTGAACTGCTGCTTGGTGATGTCATTTATGCCTATTCTGGGCTACTTACTAGATGAGAAAAATAAACCTATCTCCAGATTTCTCATACGAGAAAAACAAACCACACTTCCTTGAAGGCTCTATTAGCTGAGTTTTATGTTATTACAGCCAACACACCAAACCATCAGAAGAACTTGGTGTGACAGAGAGCCCAGATGTTGATGATGTCATCTGGCTCCATGAGGACAGCTGTGCCTGAAGCTAGCTCAATGCCCAGGACTTTTCGGTTATAGAGACAGTCCGTTCTCATTCTGCTTCAACAGTTTAGGTTGGATTTTCTGTTGCCTGAAATGAAAAGACTCCTCATATAACTATTAACAGATAGCCAAGTAGACCAGTGAAGTTTTCCAGCTCCTCTCAGTCCCTACTCCATAGTTTTTGGTGAGAAAGTGAGAACGTTAAAGTAAGGAGAGAAGAAAAGAATGACACACAGTAGTAAGACTTGAGCTAGTCTGACAGAAGATTGGTATGCTTTTATAGTTCCGTGTCCAGAACTTGCTAGCTTCCCTAGGGTCCTAGCTTCCCTCCTCAGGGTTTTTGTTCCTGACCGGTAAAGGTTTGCCCTTGACACCTTGCAGGCACCCTGACTGCCGCGAGTACTGTGACTCAGTTTCCCATTCCAAGCAACCCAGCGCTGCATTTCTGGGATCTTTTGTTCTCCATGATTCTTCCTTAGACGTAGCATGACCCATGCCTGTTAACCCAGCTCCTTAACCAGTCTGGCTGTTCTAGGTTTCCCTTGGTCTAAGGGCCATAACCCCCTGGTACTTACTGGTCTCCAGGACTTTCATCACTTCTGAGAAGGGACCATTTAGTCCAATCTTGGTGTGGACCAGCATTAATAGGCAATTGCCACAGGGAGATAATACAGGAAGATAAATGCTAAAAATATACAGTGAATCACAGAAAATTACATCTCTTAAACCCTACAGTGTATTCCTATTGCCATAGCAACCCCCGGCTAGTAAGGACAGAGCTGATTTATTGCTGGCTTCCCCCAGCACTCAGTTCTGCCAGAAGCACCTCCAGCCTGTGGTGGGAGACCCAGTGAGGCGAGAGATGGGGACATCACTGATCCGGTGTTTTCTCCCCTCCATCCCTTCCAATGTATTTCTGTAGTGAAGGAACCTGAGTTCCTTCCATTGCAACCCAGATTGTCTCCCAGTGCCTTTTGTGAGATGAAGGTGACTGTTTCTAACTTCTGACAAAATATCCTGCATCCTGCCAACACGAATCCCCATGGCAGCAGAGGGCTGACTTCCGGGAGGAGTCAGTGTGGATGGGCACGTGAAGAGGCTGTTGGTACTAGGCTGGTCTGAAGGGAGGAGGGGAGGAGTCCGCTTCATTCCTTCTCTTTTCCTTTCCTTCGCCTCTCCACCCACCGTTCTCTTTCCCCCACTTCCCTGCCTCTTCTCTCTCCTCTGCTATTTCCTTAGTAGGTCCACTGTGATGTGGACTGGCCAGGAGATGGGAGGAGTCAAGCTTTGACCATGAGTCTGGTACAGAGAGAGAAAATACAATGCTCTTTAATAAGCACTTTGCTATTCCATTGGCACTCTAAAATTCATTGGTACATAATGTTTATTTTGTCATAATGTTAAAAACGAGATTCCTGATTGATATTGAAATTTTCATAGTTTGGAGGAATATTCTGGACAAGTTCTGGAACATCCTCTCTCAAAAATAGCCCTGCCTGGACATGTCAAAAGGACAAAGGAGAGAGCTGGAAGTCACTCCCACTGGCCAAATTGCCATTTGGCAACCTTCATAGTAGTAACTGGTTCAGGCAAGAGCTATTAATGGAGGTATAAGCCAGTGGGTAAAAATTTGATGAAAAGCAGTATTTTTATACAATCTCAAAGTTCCTTCTCATAAAATATGTATTGATTTCAAAAATAAATACAGTAACTTTGCAGTGGAGAGGCTTGACAAAACCCCACCTGAAACAAACAGTCCAAGTTAGCATCAAAAGGGACAAATCAGTATCATGCCTCTCTGGATGTGATGCACAAAGAAGGGCAAGGTATCACCTCTGTGGTACTCCTGCCAAAACTGCGCAACCTGAATCTAATTGTGAAAGAACATCGGAAGGCCTAAGAGTAAGGGACAGTCTATTCAATAAGCCGCTTTTATTCTTCAAAAATGTCAATGTCATGAAAGACAAAAACTGATGAACTAACCTAATTGAAAAAAACTTGGAGAGACCCGACAACAGGAGATCTTGGATTGGATTCTGGATCAAATACTTTTTTGTTTATTGCTGTAAAGAACGTTGCTGGAAAACTGATGAAGTTTGGAAAAGGTGTGTAGGTTAGGTACTAGTATTGTATCAGAATAATTTCCTGATTTTGATCATGTATGGATGTCATAAAAGAAAGTGTCCGTTTTCTCCCCTGGGAATTTCACACTCAAGTCTTTCGAGATAAAAGGGCATCATATCTGTAACTTACTTTCAACCAGTTCAGGAAAAAAAGTATGTAAGATAAATGGATAGATAGATAGAAAATGATAAGCAAATGAGGTGGTTTATAGGAATTCCCTGTATTTTTCTGTAAAAAGGACTTTTCTATAAGTCTGAAATGATTTCAAAATAAAGATTAAAAAATAGCCCATCTTCAGACTGAAAGTCCTTTTCGGTAAGTTTTCCTCCCATTCTCCTTGCCCCCGTTTCCCCTACTGATCCTCCCCTGTAGCGTTTAGGTTCTCACAGCTCCTGAACAAAGCAGGAGAATCTTGCCATAACGAGGGAGTGTGAGGAGGGTGTGTGTACATGCCTGTGTGTGATTGAGGAAAAAGCAATGTCTCTCTCAGGGTGTCACCAGAGGCCAAACATGAAGCCAGGAGACAGTCATTTTACAGTGCCCAGATCAGGCTAGGGAATGAAGTCAAAGGCCCCTTGATGACTCCTTTCAGGTTTCTGAGGGAAGGAAGAGTGTGGCCTGGGCGGGAGGTACTGACCCAGCTCAGTGAGAGCTGACAGCCAGCCTAGGATGTGAGAAAGCCCAGAAATGAATCCTCGTTCTTTCTCTCTCTCTTTCATGCCTCCCACCCTTCCCCATCTCTTCCCTCTTATTTCGCAGAATCTTTCCAAACACTCTGATAACTGGTAAAGGGGCCCTTTCTATGAGGGACAGAACATCTCTCTGCAAAAGGGGGCACTTTCTTCCCCTCAGGCCATGGGAGGAAGCTCAGTGTGTAGAAACCTGCTAACTTCGGGCTTAGAAGGTGGCAAGGTGGACGGGAGGACCACGTGAGGCCTCGTGCTCCATCTTCCTACATTTGGTCCAGCCCATCCAGAGCTTGTATCCAGGGCCAAAACCTGGCATACCAGTCCCAAACCACATACCCCAGTGTCTACATGATGGTCGTGACGTGGAAAGATACCAAAGGAAGGTCATCCGTGGGCTGCACTGACATTCACTCCCCTGCTTTCTCTAAGAGCATTTACTTTAATTCACTCATCTCAATACTGTGCGTGGCAGTGAAGCAGAAAGCGGTTCTGCTATTTCTAAATGATCCTGATCAAATGAAATAATGTCTTGACTTCTTCCCAGAGGTCTAGGGACAATACCTAGAGAATCTAAAGCCTAAGGGATGGGTGGGGTATAGATGGAAGTGGGTAGAGGAAAAGCGGGGTAGATGGTAGAGATAGATGCCCCTGGAAGTGGGCATCTGTCCGACTTCTAGCTCTTAGAACACTGCCCTGTGGTGGGAGGGAGGCACGGGGAAGGAAAAAAAATGGAGTCATTTTCAGTTCTGAAAAGATGATATTTGTCTCAATCTACCATCAGCCAGATATGAGTTATACAAATCAAATAGGCACAAGGCTTCAGGCTGGACTGTGAAAAAGAAACTTTAAATATTAAAGAGCTGGTCAGCTCTAATCTGATCCATTTAGAGTGAAAAGTAAAGATACTATGTGTAAGACCTTTTTAAAGAAGCCGCTGTCTGTATGTTTCTGCAGAGAAGCTAAACCTCCGTGGCTGGGCCCAAGATTGTGCATAGATTATAGAGGATCCAACTGCTTGCCATTGTGTGGCCCAATTGTCCACATACTAAACTCAAATGGCTGGCTTTGTTTCAGAGTTACTGTACACCAAGTAGCAGCATTTTTTATCAATCAAGTGGGGATCAGGCAATAAATGACTTAATATAAAATTTAGACCAGCACTAGACAGACCTATAAGAAACTGCAAAACTAACTCTGAGATGGAGGTGGGAGTGACCAAGAGACTCCCTGTGCCATCCCAATAAATGTTATGGGGAGAGCCAGGCTCCTTCCATCTGGTTGATTCACTTAGACCTCTAGGACCGAATGACCTGAGGGGAATTTTAGTTTTTTTCAGGGCTCACATATGGAAAAATATTATTTTAAAAATATTATTATTGTTACATAGGAAATTCATTATTTTCATGGGACAACTTATACCTTCTTTTATTTTGCTAATCTAAGGAAGCGTATCTACACTTTCAGAACCAGTATTTGTAATTTCAACAAGAAAGTTTCTCACTAAGATCTCAGAACTCACATTACTATATTTAAGGAATGAGTAACTATACTTAAGGAATGAGCAGGGATCTGCAAAAGGAGAAGCAGATGACTTGCTGGAGCCCAGGGACAAGTAAGCACCACAGCAGAGGGAGGAGCTGGGTGAGAAATCCAAGACCCAGTGGAAGTGCCCTTCTCCAGCACTGTGGGTGGCACTGTGGGTCAGGATGAGCGTTACTGTCGTCTCCTGAATGTGAGTTCTGCCAGGGATTTCATTTCCCACAGTCCACCCTGGTAATAGTCTCTTTGGTTTATTGCTCAGAACTGGGGCAAACTCTTCTTTTAAAGTAAAAAAAATAATAACTTTTATTTATTTGGCTGCACTGAGACGTAGGTGTGATTCACAGAGTCTTTAGTTGCTGCATGAAAATGCTTAGTTGTGGCATGTAGGATCTAGCTCTCTGATCAGGGATCAAACCCAGGCCCCCTGCACTAGGAATGCAGAGTCTTAGCCACTGAACCACCAGGGAAGTCTCCCTGGGGTAAACTCTTTTAGCCTCTTGAATCTGCACTTGGGACTTGGCAATTTGCAACATCATAATGTTCCATTTTTTCTTCATGACAGGTAAACCCTATAACCTTTTATTTTCATCATGTTTACTGTGGTAGGTTAAAGATGGATGCAAATTCTTTGCCTCTTCTCTCATCAAGAGTAGAGTCTGTGTCCTCTTTTAATCTAGACTGAGCCTCAGACTGGCTTTGACAAACAGGGTGCACTGGAAATGTAAAAGTCTAGCTTCCCTGAGACTTCCATGCTGTTAGGAAGCCCAAGCTAACCATTGGGAGAGAGAGAGGCCATAGGGTAAAGTGCGGAGGTGCTACTCATGTGAGTGATTGTCTTAGCCCTACCTGTCCAGTCACCAAGTAAAGGAAGCCAGATGAGTGACTCCAGCCAATGGCATATAGAGCAGGACAACCACCTAACAGAGCCCTGTTGGCCGGCTTAGAGTATCATAAGCAAATAAGATGGTCGATTTAAGCCAGTAATTTTGGGGGTGATTTATTATCTAGGTAGTTAACCGAAACATATACAATCAAAGCTAGTGGAATTAGTGACCAATCCACCATTATTACCACAGGGAAACAATGGATCCCAGATAGATAAATCTCTATGTCATTCAAATAAAAAATTCCACTGAGCTGGGAGCAAAGCCCAGAAAAACTCCAGGATTCCAACTGTGGCCTACATGATGTCAGATAGGAATAACATTTTTCTGGGAACAGCTCTTTTTTTCTTATAGTCCCTCTTCTGTACTGAGTCCCATATTTTCTACCCTGTTTGACCATTATAGCTCCCTACTGTAGCCCCATTATCCAGGGGTACATTCATTTTACTTTTAAATGTCTCCAGAGAATACCATAATAGTAACATTTGTAAATAATCTAGCTGTCCAACAGTAGGGGACCACAAAAGTAATTTATGGTATATTCATATAGTTAAAAGCATGAATTTATTAAAATTGATGCTATATAAGGGTATCATAAGCATAGAGAGGTATTCCCAGTATATATCATGAAACAATTTGATCTCACTTAAAAATCTTATGTACTGTATTTATATATGCCTGGAAAAGGACGTGAAGATTTGCAACAAGATTGAGTAGGATATGGGGACCTTATGCTTCTATTTGAGTTTCCTGAATAAGTGTGTATATAGCTTTTCTAATATGATAAAACAGTAAAAGAAGCTTTATTTAGGGGTGGAAGTAGTGATAGGAGGGTAGGAAGTCTGCCAGGCCCCTAAGGGAAATGGAATTGGGTTGCAATGAAGTTGTGGCTTAGACTGAAATAACTGTGCTTTTTTAGGGATACCCACCCAGGATTTGCCTTCTTGTGCACAGAACCTGCTTCAGGCAGCCTGCCCACAACATGACCCCTATTAATAGCAGCCAGAAATCTGGACTTTTGCAGATTCTCAAGTGAAATAAGAATCAGAGCCAGCATCATGGTTATTGAGTGGTCTTGCCAAAACTTTATCATCAAATACTATTTATTACAGGGCTTTCCTGGTGGCTCTGTTGGTAAAGAATATACCTGTAATGCAGGAGACTCAGGTTTGATCCCTGGGTCAGGAAGATCCCTTGGCAAAGAGCATCAAGCCACTCCAGTATTCTTGCCTGGAGAATTCCAAGGACAGAGGATCTTGGCAGGCTACAGTCCATAGGGTCCCAAAGAGTCGGACACGATTGAAACAACTGAGCGTGCATTCATGCTCTATTTATTAAATGCTGTTTTGCTTTAATGAATCAAGAAGTAGGATTCTGTTTCCCCTTATCATTCACCATTGTGTTTCCCAGAAAGAGGAGGGTTCCTTTCCTGAAATGGCCAGCACCTTCATTTCCCTGAAGTCATATTACTAGGCAGAGTTTTCCAGGGAAAGAAACTGCTGATTCAACCACATACCACCAAGCAAATGTTTGGATGCTCTTTGTGACTTTTTATCTGACTCTCATTTCTTTTCCCTATGTCCTACCAGAAAATACAAGAGTAAATCTGTGTGCAGTGGACATGTGTCGTCCAGAGTCTCCTTCTCCCTTCTCTTAGAAACAGCACCCTGCTTTGCTTCTAAGGAACCACCTCCATCCATTGTTTATGTGGTTGGGGGTGGAATAACCTCATCACCTGGCACATGACCCATGTTTGGCCAGTTAGTATATTCTGTTCTCCTGGCAGCAGACTTAAGAGATGTGGGTTCAGTTCCTGGGTCGGGAAGATCCCCTGGAGGAGGAAACAGCAATCCACGCTAGTATTCTTGCTGGGAGAGTCCCCTGGACAGAGGAGCCTGGAGGGCTACAGTCCATAGGGTCGCAAAGGACATGACTGAGTGAGAAAGCACACATATTCTCCTGGCCACAGGCAAAAGGGCCACCGACAAGCACGGGACATGGGTCAGGCCCCAGAGACTCAATTCTGGGACTTTTGCTGGAACTTTCAAGAAATGGGTGGATGATTTCCATTTGGGTTGCGGAGTTGATAGACTGCAAGTCCAGAGCAGCACGTGGCTGTCTTTGTCAGAGGCTCACAGGAAAAGTCTACCTGAGAGTGAAGGTAACACAGAGGAAAGCAGAGCTGAGAGAAGGAGAGAATCAGATTTTTGAAAATGTCATCTTTTGAAAACCAGAGCCAGCTACTTCAGAAGTTTTTCATTGTGAAAGCTGGGAAAATCCTTTTTCTCCCCATTTAAGACAGTTTGAGTTGGATTTCATTCATAAGAAAGGTGGGAGAAGGTGGCATCTGAGTGAAACCTGTCAGTTTGGGTAGAATCATAACTTTTTATTTCTGCAGTATTTTACAGCTTTTGCAGCATATTCACACACAATTGCATTTGAACCTCATGATGATCTTATGAAGTTGCAAAATCCTTATCATTATTTCCATTTTATAGAAGAGGAAACTGAGGTTTAGAGAAGTTAGGTGATGTGTGCAGAGGCATAGAGCTGGAGAGTAGCAGAGCGGGGGCACAAATCCAGGCTCTCTGCACTGCCTGGAGGTGCTTCTGAGCATAAATCAGGTTTGGTGGGCAGAGAGGAGACAGAGTGGGATGTTGGAGAACATATTTCTCAGTGACAGGGACTATTTTGGCTCTTTTTGCGTCTTCTATGATTGCCTAATACAGCACTAACTATATAAGAAAAATAATAACTAATATTTAGTGTTTGCCACATGCCCAGCATTAGGCAAAGCAAGCACTTTACTTGGATTATCCATCTCCTTTTGCTTTTCCAAACACTGATATGAATGAGGTATTTTTATCGTGGGGCTTCCCTGGTAGCTCAGATGGTAAAGAATCTGCCTGTAATGTGGGAGACTCGGGTTTGATCCCTGGGTTGGGAAGATCCCCTGGAGGAGAGACTGTCTGCCCACTCCAATGTTCTTGTCTGGAGAATTCCATGGACAGAGGAGCCTGGTGGGCTACAATTCATGAGGTCACAAAGAGTTGGACACAACTGAGTGACTCACACACACACACACATCCTCTTTACCATCATTTAACTAAGATGAAGAAACTAGAACTCTGAACAGCAAAGCCACTGGCCTGAAGTGAACATCAAGTAAGTGGCAGAGCAGGGGACTGGGATCCAGACCTGCTCTGTCTCAGTCACCAGGCCAAAGTGGCCCCTTTGCAAGGAGTACGTGGAGGCTGTCAGCAACTCCTGGTTGGTTTTTTGACCTTTCAGTTGGAGTTGGGGAGGATATTCTAGATTATTCTTTTTTCTTTCTTTAAAAAAATTGAAGTACAGTTGATTTACAATATTATATTAATTTCAGGTGTACAGCATAATGATTCAGTATTTTTACAGATTATACTCCTTTAAAAGTTATTACAAGATAGTGCTATATAATATATCTTTGTTGCTATCTATATATTTATTTTATACATAGTAGCTTGTATTTCTTAATCCCATACCCCTAATTTGTCCCTCTCTCCTCCTCTCTCCACTCTGATAACCAGTGGTTTGTTTTCTGTATCTGTAAGTCTGCTTCTGCTTTGTTATATATATTTATTTGTATTATTTTTTATATTCTGCATATAAGTGATATCACACAGTATCTGTCTTTCTCTGACTTATTTCCCTAAGCATAATATTCTCTAGGTTCTTCTATCAATGCATTGCTAGGCAGCATTTCATTCTTTTTAATGCCTCAGTAATTGCCATACCACATCTTTATTCATTTGCCTGTTGATGGGCATTTAGGTGGCTTCCATACCTTGCCTATTGTAAATAGTGTTGCTATGAACATTGGGGTCCATGTATTTTTTTGAATTAGTATTTTTGTTTATTTTCCAGATATATATACCAAGGAGTGGAATTGCTGGCCTAGATTTTTCTTTTTAATTCTACATCTCCTCTCCTACATTCTCTGAAATTCCACAAAGACACAGTCCTTTTCACTCATCTTCTCACACTGGCTCTGGCTGGCTGGCTAGGCAGTGGCAAAGCCCATAGGTGCTTCCAAATGACTCCTGCAACTTCCTGTCCTCCAATTTTCTGGCTCCTGCTGGTGCTCGGATGCCCAGCATGACACTATAGGGGCAACAAGGGAAGGAAGGTCCTGCCAGGGGAAGGCCCTGTGCCTGCAAACCCTCAGAAGCTTTCCCCCTGTGTCTCCTCTCCCCGGCTCCTGCCTGCTTCATCTCCACCCTGCAGGAAAGCAAATACAGCTCGTTATCTGTTTATTTTATGAAGTGCTGCCCTTGGTGTTCCAACCACCTCAGGGCAAAGAGCACACGAGTTAAAAACAATTAAAAGACATAAAACAGGGATTGGCAATGACGGACAGTTTTTAGAATCAGCAATAAAATGCCAGTTTGAGGAGCCCCAGCTCACCCTGGGGCCTGAGGATCACCTGCGGGGCTCTGTCACCAGGAGGGACAGGGAGAGATCTCCCTACAGCCTCAGAGTTGTTTGCTCACAAGGCCCAGACAATCCAGGCACCTTCCTTCAGACTCTGCCGTCTGAGTCTTTATGACTCAGCTCAGGCCAGCATCAATTGGTTTGTTTATTTTCTTCCTGTTCCTGGCTGTGGGAGGCTTGCAGGAGGCCTGCAGTGTCTGCCAGGGGACAGAGGGGCTCTAAGTGCCTGGTTGGGGGGACCAGCTCAGTCGTTGGCCTGTCACTGCCTGGGCCTAGCTAGCCGTTGGTGCCCAGACAATAATAGTAATGATAATGACAGTGTTAATCACAAGAGCTATGCTGGACTGAGGCTTCTGCTCTGTGAAGGAAGGAATGTTGGCCCATTGCTAAGGTTTCTCCCACTTTGAAAGACGTGTGGTTAGAACCAGGAGGGAGGAAATAAGGTAAAGCAATTGTGTAACCCAGGGTGGAGGAGAATTTGGGGAAAGGAAAGCACCATGGTGAAGCCACTCTAGCTTGAATGAAGGTCAAGGTGCTGCTGAGACTCCAGCCATGAGACACAGAAATGTTGCTAATTGTGGATAAGTTTGCCTAAAGAACAAGCAATGAACCCAGACCCAGGCAGTTGGAGCTACGACTCCCAGCTAATACTTCCCAGCCTTGAGCAGGTCACTTGACTTCTCTGGACTAGTTTTCTACCCAATATAGCGAAGGGACAGGCCCAGATAATCCCCTTATGTGGTTGCTGTTTAGTTGCTAAGTCACGTCTGACGCTTTGTGACCGCATGGTCAGTCACCTGCCAGGCTTCTCTGTCCATGGGATTTCCCAGTTAAGAACACTGGAGTGGGTTGCCATTTTCTTCTCCAGGGAATCATCCTGACCTGGATCGAACCTGCTGCTCCTGCATTGGCAGGCAGGTTACTTAACCTCTGAGCCACCAGAGAAGCCCCTTATAGCACTGTATCATATTGGATTGGCCAAAAGGATTCTTTCAAGTCTTCACAAGGTGTTATGGAAAAACCCAAATGAACTTTTGGGCCAACCAATAGGTTTCTGATTCTCAGAACTCAAATAGTCAGGGGTAAACATTAATTGTCCTGGTTTTATCTGCCAGGCACCTGTGGGATCTCCCAGAAAAGAAACATTTGCCAGTCTCTTGGTATCACACAGGTTTCTCTCTCTGGTGGAACCCGGGTCTCCAAGGTGGAGGTTGCTGGGGGTGGGTGTTGAAAAGTAGCATCCTATTGCTCAGTTAGGCATTTATTATCACCTACCTCCCCTCCCTCTGAGTTGGTGGTTGCCAATTAGTAGCTGTTTCATTGGATCATGCATCCAGGTTCTGGAATTTCCTGAGCGCCACTTCACCTAAAGAGCAGCTCCTGCATCTCTTTGGGCAGTAATGAGGCTTCCTCTCCAGCCTCACACTGGCCCACTATCTTTCATCCTGCCGAGCCTTCTCCTGACTGCACTCATTTCTCCCTGTGCCCGGGTTTATTCAGCTGTGTTCTCCTCTGCTCCGCAGGCTATCTGTCACAGGAGGCTGTCACAGCCCAATTGGAATTCACTTGATCTTTCCTTCTGCCCTGTTCACTGAGCAAACGTGTGCATTCAGCATTTCAGCCATGGAGATTCTCTGACACCACTTTGCTTTTGCCTAAAATGGAAACTTCAGAGGTTTTGCAGAAAAGTTCCACATTCTCCTGCAACCTAAAACCAACAGCTCTTTGTTGAATATTTACCGTATGCTGAGTGCTGTCATGCCCTCAAGAAACTTATGATGTTCTTGGTGAAATGAAACAGACACATGTGAAACAATCTGAGAACAGCAAAGCACAATAAATGGTGTCAGCATTATTGTTTTGGTGCTGAAATATGTGTTACAATAGTAGCCCCACGAACACTAGAAGTAGATGCTGACATACACCGAGCGCTTATGCACATCTTGTTTAAACCTCATAACAAGCCACTGAGTTGGGTATTATTGTCCCCATTTTATACATCAGCAAACTGAGTCACAGAGAATTGAGTTGGCCTGCTGTCTTATGCAAGATAAGGCAACCCAACTCTTTTCAACTCCAAAGTGTGTGTATTTAAAACTCCAACTCTGCAGCCACTGCTCTGCTCTGTAAGCTCCATGAAGGTGAGGTCTAGCTGTTTTGCTTATGGCTGTTTTCCAGAGCCACTTTCTCAGTGCTTACCACAGTAAATGCTCAATTAAAAATATATGTGTATATTGTATATTGCACCTCTTATGGACAAAGTGACCTATATGAACAGGTAGATAAAACAGGAGTCAGAGGTGGAAGGAATGTTGAGGAGTGTGGAGGATTATGAAGTTCAAGCTCAGCCATCCTCATAGCCAGCAGGATGGGCTTGATGACAAAAGAGTGGGGGAATAGAAAGTAAGACAAAACTAAACAAAAACACAAAACTAACAGAGCAGAAACACAACAACACTGCTCCTATTTTGAGGCCTTAAATCCAGCTCTCATCCACTCCCTGTTCCCACGCACTTCCCGGTGCTCACACAGGTCCTCCCTGTGATGGTGGGGTCAGCCTGCTTTGTTCTGCTTACATCTGAGTCTCACAGAACAGTGGGTATCAGGAGGGGGTGGGTGCTGGCTTTATCCTAATTTGTATCCCCCAAGTTGGGTTGGTTCCTCAGAGCATATGTTTGCCGAAATGAATTGAAATTAGAATGTGTCCCATGCAGCTCAGTTTTTTTTTTTTAAAGACTTGTTTTCCTTCTTCTTCTTTTTTTTAAACGTATGTTTTTTGGAAAGTAGCCATGATATAGGAAGAAAGAACAGTAGGGCAATCCCTTGGTAGTTATAAGGGGAAATGAATGTGGCGGCATTTTTTTTTTTTTTAAAGCCCTGGGTCTGTTCTGTCCCAGATTGAATTCCCAGTCTTAGCAGGAAGGAGAAATGAAGCTGCATCTTCTCATCCAGTCAGCCTGAAGGGTCTGCCTCAAAGAGGACTGAGGGGGAAATGCTCAATTTTGTTGGTTTGTTCTGCTGGGTCCTTCTCCCCAGGACACTGTTTAGTGCACCTAGTGAAGTGGAAAATGAAGAACAGGTGGGCAGTCAGCTGTGAAAGGCTTTAATGGACCCAGCACCCCTTTGGGAATGAGGCAAGGCTCTTGCTGGCGCTCAGGACCAACTCTCTTCCAGTTCAGCGGGCTTTGTTTTCGTAATGGGAATTTAACTCCCTGAGGTGGCCCCGAATGGAGCGGTATCACTGCCATCAGCAGCAGTGGGGCTTCAGCATCTGGAAAGAGAACCGAGGTCACTGTCCCAGGAGGGGTCCTTTGGCTCCTTGGGTGCTTTGGAAATCTTGAACTTCCTGGGTGGCCAGCAGAGTGGGTCACGTGACCCTGCAAACAGTGATGCAACGATTACCTGGGGCTTCCAAGCAGTGGAGCAGAGACCGTTCCTGAAGTGGAGAGACTGTGGGCTGGTATGGATCCAGTCCTCAGGGGCTTGGGATCATCACCGATATATCTGTGGGGGCAGTTTGTCGGACAGGCCTCCTTGAGGCTTTTAAGCTCCCTGGAGTGTTCTATAAAGTTTCTATAAAGTGGTCCACAAAGTTTTTGGCACCAGGGACCATTTTCATGGAAAATAGTTTTTTCCATCGACTGGGGCAGGTGTGGAGATGGTTTCAGGATGATTCAAGCACATTACATTTATTGTGAACTTTATTTCTACTATTATTACATTAGTTCCACTTAGATCATCCGGCATTAGATTCTGGAGGTTGGGGATCCTTGCTAAAGAGAGCATGGATTTGGGCTGGGTGGATGGGAGAGGATGTCCGCCTAGTAATAGTAATGAGGAAGGGCAGGAGTAAGGGCGGGTGTTTGCTCTGTGCTTACTGTACTTCCAGACCCTGCGTTAAGGACCTTATTTAGACGTGTGAGAGCGATGCCTTCACTTCCTAACCCCCTCAAAATGTAGTCTTTGCTCATTAGCTATGAACTTTCTCCTGCCTTCTCAGGGTTTTCCTGGCTACTGAGCTTTGGGAGGCATAGAATCAGGAGAGTGGATATGGACAGGGAGGACAGGAGAGGTGGTAGGGAAAGGAAAGGATTCTTCTTGTTGGGCCAGCTCCCAAACTCTCCTTTGCTATGTAGAAGGCTGGTACTGGGTGAAGTGTAGAAGAAAAAAAAAAAAAAAGAAAACGAAGGAAGAGAAACAGCAAGTTAAGACAACCTGTTGCTGACCTTTGCAAGTCGGGACCCAATAAGGATTCCCTCTGCCCAGTGTCACTGGAGCCGACAGAACAGACGGAGTTCAGTTCAGAAGGGAAGGAAAGCCTTATTCTCCAATCCGAGAATGGAGCAGAATAACCTTGAGCTCCAGACGAGGGGTCCTCAAGCTCTGGGATCTAATGCCTGAGGATCTGAGGTGGAGTGGATGTAACAATAATAGAAACAAAGTGCACAATAAATGAAATGTGTTTGAATCATCCTGAAACCATCTGCCCTACCTGCCCTGGTCTGTGGAAAAATTCTTGCATGACACCTTTGGTCCCTGGTGCCAAAAGGTTGGGCTGCGCTAGACCACATGCTCTCCCCAAAGACCCTGGGTAGGGCAGCGCATCAGGATGGAGGGAGCCGAGTTCTCCAGGATCCCGTGCAGCTGGGCGACTCAGGTTACAGCTTGCAGTGTGGAAGCAGCGTCTGTACATAGCCTGCGCCGCCACCTTGAAGTGTCAGTTGCCCCGCTTCCGAACACGGTCGGCGGAGCTGAGGTGTTAGCGCAGCCATGTCGCACTGCGAAGTCTGGCCTCAAGTGCTGAGTGCGAGGCCACTGCACACAGCACCTTCTGAGCAAGGGAAACTCAATGAAGCACCAAGGAAAAGGGGGGAAAATGTTAGACTTTATTACCCACTTTCTATTTTTATTTTCCAGGAATTGTTAGTGAGCTTTAACTATGACAAACCTATGCAACAAACATGGGATGGGGAGGAATGCAAAGCAGCAGGAAAAAAAAAAAACAAAACCTTTCTGGGTTGGATGTTAGGGGAGTTGCTGTATAAATACAGGACTCCAGTTACATTTTAATTTCAGATAAATAACAAATAATCTTTGACCATAAGTGTGACCCTCACCTAGAGCCAGATATCCTGGAATGTGAAGTTAAGTGGGCCTTAGAAAGCATCACTACAAACAAAGCTAGTGGAGGTGATGGAATTCCAGTGGAGCTATTTCAAATCCTGAAAGATGATGTTGTGAAAGTGCTGCGCTCAATATGCCAGCAAATTTGGAAAACTTAGCAGTAGCCACAGGACTGGGAAAGGTCAGTTTTCATTCCAATCCCAAAGAAAGGCAATGCCAAAGAATGCCCAAACTAACACACAATTTCACTCATCTCACATGCTAGTAAAGTAATGCTCAAAATTCTCCAAGCCAGGCTTCAGCAATACATGAACCATGAACTTCCAGATGCTCAAGCTGATTTTAGAAAAGGCAGAGGAACCAGAGATCAAATTGCCAACATCCACTGGATCATGGAAAAAGCAAGAGAGTTCCAGAAAAACATCTATTTCTGCTTTATTGACTATGCCAAAGCCTTTGACTGTGTGGATCACAATAAACTGTGGAAAGTTCTGAAAGAGATGGGAATACCAGACCACCTGACCTGCCTCTTGAGAAACCTATATGCAGGTCAGGAAGCAACAGTTAGAACTGGACATGGAACAACAGACTGGTTCCAAATAGGAAAAGGAGTACCTCAAGGCTGTATATTGTCACCCTGCTTATTTAACTTCTATGCAGAGTACATCATGAGAAATGCTGGGCTGGAAGAGGTACCAGATGGAATCAAGACTGCCGGGAGAAATATCAATAACCTCAGATATGCAGATGACACCACCCTTATGGCAGAAAGTGAAGAGAAACTAAAAAGCCTCTTGATGAAAATGAAAGAGGAGAGTGAAAAAGTTGACTTAAAGCTCAACATTCACAAAATTAAGATCATGGTATCTGGTCCCATCACTTCATGGGAAATAGATGGGGAAACAGTGGAAACAGTGGCTGACTTTGTTTTTTTTTGGCTCCAAAATCATTGCAGATGGTGATTGCAGCCATGAAATTAAAAGATGCTTACTCCTGGGAAGGAAAGTTATGACCAACCTAGATAGCATATTCAAAAGCAGAGACATTACTTTGCCAAAAAAGGTCCATCTAGTCAAGGCTATGGTTTTTCCAATGGTCATGTATGGATGTGAGAGTTGGACTATGAAGAAAGCTGAGCACTAAAGAACTGATGCTTTTGAACTATGGTGTTGGAGAAGACTCTTGAGAGTCCCTTGGACTGCAAGGAGATCCAACCAGTCCATCCTAAAGGAGATCATTCCTAGATGTTCATTGGATGGACTGATGTTGAAGCTGAAACTCCAATACTTTGGCCACCTCCTGCGAAGAGTTGACTCATTGGAAAAGACCCTGATGCTGGGAGGGATTGGGGGCAGGAGGGGAAGGGGACAACAGAGGATGAGATGGCTGGATGGTATCACTGACTCGATGGACATGAGTTTGGGTAAACTCCAGGAGTTGGTGATGGACAGGGAGGCCTGGCGTGCTGCATTCCATGGGGTCACAAAGAGTCGGACACGACTGAGCGACTGAACTGAACTGATGTCCCAAATATTGCATGGGAAATCGCTGTACTGAAAAAGTCATTTGTTGTGTATCAGAAATTCAAGTTTAACTGGGCATCCCTTTCTCTTGTTTGCTTTGTTTTGCCAAATCTGTGAAGTCTAGTGTTGGGGAGAATTTTGGGAGATTTCTAGAGGTAGGGGAATTGGACAGAAGAGGAAAATATTATTTTAAGAAGTGTTGCTGTGGTTTATAAATTGAATCCCCTTTTATGTTCTTCAAGTGAATTGGATCCCCTTTTATGTTCTTCGAGTGCTGCTAGTAAGATTAGAAAACTTTATAAATTACATTTGGTTTTACAAATGTCTTCAACTGTAACTCTGTGCAGACTCTGGGGGGTGTGAAATCCTGGCTTATATCCAGGATGCATAAACATTATCTCATATAACCCTCATAGTTGTACAAGCTGGGAAGCATTTTCTTGGTTTAGAGATGAAGAACTTAAGGATCAGAGAGGTAGAATAACTTTCTCAAGGTCACCCAGTAAGTAGTGGAGCTGGGTTACAAGCCTGATTTCATTTGACTTCCTGTGCTCTAAACCTGAGGTCTAAATAACCCACATCAAACTGAATCTCTACTTCCCAACAAGATGCTACTCGGATATACATTTAAAAAAATACTTGAATGTAACATTAAATATGTGTAGAATAGACTTATGGATTTTCACCATTATCTGAAGAAGATAAGGATTGCACAGGTAGTTAGTGGAAGAGCCAAGGTTAACAGCTGGACCCACAGAGGGAACAGGGATCAAGAGCTCCAGGAAACAGCTGCAAAAAAGTAACATGAGTCAAATTGACCGCCCTTTTATTGTCAGCTTCATCCTGCTCAAGTTCACCCCACCTCTCCCCTCCTACCTCCTTCCCCACTCCAGGCTTTGAGCCATGTCCCATTTCTACGTGTTCCTGTTCTGAGCCAGCTGTCATAATCCCTGCAAGGTGTTAGCTGATAACAGTCTGTGGGAGGATTGTACACTGTTAGCAGTGGAGGATATTAAAGGCTGTAGAACTCTAAAAGCAAGTGTGTGCTGAGACAGACATCACAGGAGATCCCTGGAGGAGGGCCTGGCTACCAGGAGGCCTTGCAAGGTGGCGCTGACCTTTGTGCATTCCCTGTGGTCTGGCGTGGTCTGTTTCCAGCTTTACCAGTTTAGATACTCTGTCTTCTTATGCCCCAAATTTGAATGGATGCAGCAATGATGATTATAGCAACATAGCTCAAACTATAACCCCCTCCAAAAAAGCCAATTTATTAATGTATAATGAGACACAAACCTGCTAAGCTGACTTTAACCTGACCAGTGCCTTCTCTCGAATAGGGTGAGAAACTTCACAGAGAATCAAGATATTGGCTGGTTGTTCAAGGCTCCTGGAACTGCACAGGGGAAACTCCAGAATGACCAGAGCTCAATGGTATTGAGTGTGAAAGCCTGAGGCACAATGGCTAAGCACATCCTCTTATCAGAAGGGGCAGTGCTAGGACATGGCAGGTATCAGACAAGGTCTAGGCAGAAAATACTAAACAGCATTCTCAAAAGGGAATAGTAATCACAGAGAGTTTGACGAAGGGACTATTCTTTTCAAGCATATTTCAAAACCAACAAGGGATGATGAATCACCCCTGGTCTGTCTCCAGTCTGGCAACTCTGGGAGTAAAGACCGCCTCCAGCCGTGTCTTCTGCTGCTTCCTTTTTGGAAGCCGTCTCCAGCTGTACCTGCAGCTCTAAGGGGAGCATTTCCTCATGATCCATGGCCTTTGATGAAGGAAGAGAGTCACTGCCAAAACGGTCTCTTGGGGAGGGAACTGGGAGAAGAAATACTCCTGCCCGTCTCTCCTATGGCCTTCTGATCCTGCACGTGGCCTCCAGTTGGCTGAACACAACTGGAAGACAAAAGGCTCGACAAAGACCAGCTTTTTAGATCACAGAGTGAGGCAGAGAAGGCAGAGTGGATCTTGATGGGTGGACAGTGAGCCTGGCGCAAGGCCTGTGAGCATTGTGCCTCTTCATTCCCGTGCTTTTTTGTCAGACCACTTTGCTTCTACTTGAGACATGTCAGGGTAATTCCTTGGATCTGGCTACACAGGGGGCTTTCTGCTCATTTTCTTTCTTTAAGTTGACTCTGGGCATCTCTATCTGATCAGTTTAGGGATGGATTCACTTATATAATCTTATCATCTTATTTTCTTCATTGTCTCATGGTTTCTAGGGCCAGGGTGGGAGCTTCCATAAGCCAATGTAGTTCAGCCTTATTGGCTAGCAGAATTAAGAGCAGAGGGAACTCAAGAGCAGGCCAGGGCTTTCTCCAGTACACTTGGCATCACCTTTACCAGGAGTGTTTGTGTTTTAAAAGAGATTCTTAAACAAATGAAATTTAAGACCCAAAGCAATGTCTCTCAAGTGACATGAAAGAAAGTGAAAGTCATGTCTGACTTTTTGCCACCCTATGGATTGTAGCCTCCTAGGCTCCTCTGTCCATGGAATTTTCCATGCAAGAATACTGGAGTGGGTAGTCCTTCCCCTTCTCCAGGGGATCTTCCCAACCCAGGAATAGAATCAAAGTCTCTCACATTGTGGGTAGATTCCTTACCATCTGAACCACCAGGGAAGCCCAAGAATACTGGAGTCCGTAGCCATTCCCTTCTCCAGGGGATCTTCCCAATCCCAGGGGATTGAACCCAAGTCTCCTGCACTGCAGGCAGATTCTTTACCAGCTGAGCTACCAGGGAAGCAGTAGGGAGGTGTGGTGGACTGAAGATGGTCTCTCAAAGATGTGCACATTCCATTCTCCAGAATATGTTGCCTTAAATGAGAACTTTCAAAAAACTAATGCCATCCTGTCCTGTCATTTCATGGCAAATAGATGGGGGAAAAGTGGAAACACTGACAGAGTTTATTTTCTTGGGCTCCAAAATCACTGCAGACAGTGACTGCAGCTGCAAAATTAAAAGATGCTTGCTCCTTGGAAGGAAAGCTATGACAAACCTAGACAGCATATTAAAAAGCGGAGACATCATTTTACCAACAAAGGCCTGTATAGTCAAAGCTATGGTTTTTCCAGTAGTCATGTACGGATGTGAGAGCTGGACCATAAAGAAGGTTGAATGCTGAAGAATTCATGCTTTCAAACTGTGGTGCTGGAAAAGACTCTTGTGAGTCCCTTGGACAGCAAGAAGATCAAACCAATCAATCCTAAAGGATATCAACCATGAATATTCATTGAGAGGACTGATGCTGAAGCTGAAGTTCCAATATTTTGGCCACCTATGTGAAGAGCCGACTCATTGGAAAAGAGTCTGATGGTGGGAAAGATTAAGGACAGGAGGAGAAAGAGGTAACAGAGGATGAGGTAGTTGGATGGCATCACCGACTCAGTGGCTGTGAGTTTGAGCAAACACAGGGAGATAGTGAAGGACAGGGTAGCCTGGCATGCTGCAGTCCACAGGGCTGCAAAGAGCTGAACATGACATAGTGACTGAACAACAACTATGGGAACAGGGACTTTGCAGATGGATAAAATTAAGGATCATGAGCTGTGGTGATCAGCTCGGCTTATCCATGCAGAGCCAAGGGAATTACAAGCATCCACGACTGAGCGACTTCCCTTTCACTTTTCACTTTCATGCATTGGAGAAGGAAATGGCAACCCACTCCAGTGTTCTTGCCCGGAGAATCCCAGGGGCGGGGGAGCCTGGTGGGCTGACGTCTATGGGGTCGCACAGAGTCGGACACGACTGAAGTGACTTAGCAGCAGCAGCATGTATAAAGGAGGCTAGAAGTTCACGAGCTGAGAGACGAGATGTGATGCCAGAAGCAGAGATGGGATTGATGCATTTGGAAGACAGAAGGGAAGGGTCCACAAGCTAAGAAATTCAGGCGGCCTCTAGAATCTAGGAAAGGCAGGGCTTCTTGCCTACAGCCTCCAGAAGGAGCATGACCTTTGGTTTTAGCCCCATATGACCCATTTCAGACTTCTGACCTCCAGAACTGTAAGAGAATAAATTGGTGCTGTTTTAAGCCACTAAATTTATGTAATTTATAACAGAATCAGAAAACAAACACAGAGGATATCTGTGGGTAGAGGTTCCTTTCCAGCATCCTTTGATCACAGGCTACACTAAGACTGCTTAAGGCAGCTTTTTCGCCAACCAGAGTTGGGTCTCTACACAGACACCAATGGACTGGAATCCTGAGCATAAAGGTCACCTTGGTTATCTGTCTCATAACATGCATAACTGATGCTAAAGTGAGCTTCCACTCCAATAATCATGTTCCCAGACCTTGTTCTTCACTACTCACCAGGCCAGGGATAGTTGGGGTCCTCCCTTCCCCAAGACCTTGAGTTGAGAGCATGGCATTTTCAGAAAGGCAAGTAAGAGAGACAGGCAGAGGTGGCCAGGAGGCCTCTCCAGCAGGGATGATTGGTGAAAAAATTAAGGAGTGACACAAAGGACCCCTTTCCTATTGGCACTCTACTGCAAAAACAGCCCAAGGAAAGAGATTTGAATCTTCTTTGAACTAGAACATTTTGGGAAAAAAATCTACAATGTGAACTTCATGTCACTGAGCAGCTATTTTAGTTATATTCTCCACCCCTGCAGTGACCCCAACCAGCTCTCAGGAAGAGGTCTTTCTCTGAAAAGCTGTTTTCTTTCTTCTTCAATTAAGTCACACACACTAACTGGGAATGAAGAGGACATCACTTAAAATGTGTCTTTAGAATTAAATGGAATATGAAAAGGCTTAAATCCGTTTGAGAGATGGCCTCTTCTATCAGAAATCAATAGAGTCCCTGCTTTCTACAGTGTGCCAGCTCGTAACGTGAAAACTGCTCAAACTCTCAATTTAACATTTTCAAAGGTGATATTAAATTCCAAGATTTTATATCTGTTATTGCCCATTTAGGTCCAAGTTATAAATCTGAAATCTCTCCCCAGCTTAGAATCTGACAGTGCTCGATAAAAACTTTTATAATCAGGTTCGATAAAGAATCACAAATCTCCATCTTGTGATTTTCAGCTTACGACAGTCTTTGTTAATAACATCTTCCTGCCTTGATGTTTGTCAATATTTGTCATTTTTTAAAAGGGATGAGATAGAAATACCATGTAAACTCTCACCTCTTGGACAAAAAAATGCTGTTAGTAAAGCATGATGAATAAGATGTCTTCATAGTGGCATTTATAAAGGATGACCATGAAAAGCCAGAAGGTGAAATCTTTAGTGACAACCATGGTCTGCTGCTGATGGCATTCATAGGGAAACAGAAGACAGGCCATCATCTGGAAGTCTTAAAAAAGACTTCCCTTTGCTCATTAGCATTTATTCCAGTCCAGAAATGGGCGGTTGTGCACCTACCCTTCTAAATTGTCCTTAGGCTAGGAATAAAGCTTCCCTGGTGGCTCAGTTGGTAAAGAATTCACCTGCAATGTGGGAGACTGGGTTCGATCCCTGGGTTAGGAAGATCCCCTGGAGAAGGAAACAGCTACACACTCCAGTATCCTGGCCTGGAGAATTCCATGGACAAGGAGCCTGGCAGGTTACAGTCCATGGGGTCACAAAGAGTCAGACACGACTGTATGACTTTCACTTCCATTTTTTCGCTCCCAAGCCTGTTTTGAGTGAGCTCTTTTCTTCAGACACTTAAGAAAAAAGTTAATAAAAGATATTTTTATTCAAGCAAGTTGGACTTTGAGTTCTGTTTTCCTATCTGTAAAAAGAAACTATAAACAATACTATATGCACATATGTATACACACCTGTATATAATGTACATATATATACTATGTACTAAAATAATGAAGATAAACCTGGAGATGTTAATCACCAAATTCAGGACAGTGTCCCCTCTGAGGAAGAGGGAGGGGGATATGATGAGGAGGATACACAGAAAACTTCTGGTGAGTTTGCAATGTTTTATCTTCGCAAACTGTGTAATTTGCAATTTCTCATTATATTACGGTCTATGTAGTTTTATTTGCATATATGCTATATTTTATACTTAAAAACAAATTTTAAAGAGGGGTTTTGTTGTATGACAGTCAATTTTATGTGTCAACTTGACTGGATACAGGAATGCCCAAATAGCTGGTAAACATTATTTCTGTGTGTCTGTGAGGGTATTTCTTGGAGAGATTAGCATTTTATTGAGCAGCCTGAGTGAAGAGGCTCTGCCTGCACCTAGTTGGCCAGGTGTCTCAATCTGCTGAGGAACTGAATGAGCAAGAATGCCAAGGAAGGGTGAATTCTGACTCTTCCTGATCTGGGATGTCCATTTTCTCCTGCCCTTGACATCAGAGCTCCAGGTTCTTGGGCCTTTGTACTCTGGGACTTTTAGCAGTGACCCCTGACTCTGAAACCTTTAGCCTAGGACTGGGAATTATACCTTTGGCCACCCTGATTCTCAAGTCTTTGAACTTGGACTGTCTTATATCACTGGATTTCCTGGTTCTCTGGCTTGCAGACAGTGGATTGTGGTATTTTCTTAACCTCCATCACTATGTGAGCTAATTCTTTTAATAAATCTCCTCTTATCTCCCTCTCTCTCTCTCTCACTCTTTCTGTCTGTCTGTCATCTATGTATATCCCGTTGTTTCTGTTTCTGGAGAATCCTAACTAGCACAGGTTATGTCATCAGAGAAATAGGGATATGAGGGAATGGTCCAAATGCCATTCAAATTCAGCATGGCTTTTTAACTCTGCCCACGGCTGCTCTCCCAAGTCTACAGTGAAGTTGGGACTAAGATATGCCAGTGACAGGGGAGGGTGAAGGGCAAAATGGTGTACCGTCTTGTACAAGCTAATGAAAGCTGATCAATTTTCAGAAAATTTGCAAGCCATCAAACACTTATCATTCAAAACTAAATTATGTAAGCTTATAATTAAACAAGTTATGTTAAAAGCAATGATAATAAATACATAAAGGATTGCATCTTAACTCTTTTACTACATATACTTTTATCATTGCTCTTGAAGTTATTTCTATTTATTGTATCTGTATGGTGGAGACACTATATAATGCATATCTCTTTATAACTCTGTATTCAGTGACATCATATTGGTAAGCTTGAAACTGGCCAAGATGGGAGTATGCACACCATAGAAAATGGCAAATGCTACTGACCGTGGCTCCTGCTCCCCAAACTCCACACACGTGACAGCCTGTGGTTATACCTTTACCAGCACACCTCTGGGCAGAACCCAACTTTCTCAGCTGCTTCTGAACTCTCACTTGGTTCTGAACATTCTAACTGCTCAATCACCATGAAAAACTCACTGCGCCACTAGGTATGTGGTTGTGTAGATTCTGGAGATGTTAGGCAGAATTTTCAGGAAAGAAATGATCTGTTTTCTTCTATACATCCCTAGACCCCAAATTAGCAACTGTCAGTGTCCCTGATTATCCCCTGTCAATGGTGTATTTGTGTGTTGGGATATTCCAATCCCAGATGGCACATTATTGGGCCAGAGGCCTCTGGTTATCCCTGTTGACTATCCCTGTTCTATTCTCTTTCTCTTTTCAGTCCTGACTTGCCTTCAGTTGGTGACTCCCTGGAGGTCTGCGACCTTGATTTATATAAAATGATGAAGGGGGCAAAGGGGTGGGACACTGGCCTGCAGAAACTTGGGGAAGTATAAGCTTGACCAACTGCCTGATGGCCAGATTCCCTGCTGGGCTGTGTCTCTGCTGCTGGCAGCTCCTGGGGCTTTGGAGTTGAGCAGAGCTGCTTGAGAAACTATTGCGCTGCCCCCTCATCACTTTTTCCATGATCTTGAACAATGCCTGGGCCTGGGGCTTCAGCCACCTGAGCACTAGCGACTGTCGAAGAACATTAGTTCTAAAGAAGGTAGGAGGGGGACAGAGGGATGCTGCTAAGAACAGTCAAAAACAGAGGTTATCTCTGGAAGTATATCTTGATTTTTTTCTCTCTCCCTCCCAGTTCTTCTCCAAGCCATTTCGAAAATAAACTCCACGAAAGAAGGAAAACAATCTAACTATCCATTAATAGGGGACAGATTAGGTATATGCTATCTTGAGAAGGAAAATCATTTATCAGTGAAAAATCACCTGTCTTTTCGACTGTTGTGTCCATATAATACTTGTTAGAAATGTAATATTCAACAAAACAAAACAAAACAATTGTAAGTATGTTGTAGAGATTACATGGCACGTGAAAAACCTAACTTCTATTATTTAGCATTGTATTTCAAAAGAAAAGCACTGTTTTAGGTGGAACTAACTGTCCTACTTCTGGTTTAGGATAAAATTTCCAGTGATAGAAATTAGATCCAAAAAGTGCTATAACTCAAACAATTTGGATGGAAGAGAAGGTAATGTACTCTAGAAAACCGTGAGATGACTCAAAAAGCAGCTCTGGGGAAGATAGAGACGCTAATGTGAAAGAGACATGGGAAGATTTTGAATACATTATGTCATGAAATGTAAGAGCAGAAGAAAGTCGTATTTCTACCTTAGTGTGTTGTTTTATGCAGTACATGATTTTAAAGATGTATGTGTAACTAAACCAATATAGAGTTTAAGTTAAAAATCATGGTTTAGAAGACCAATAACATGGGGAAAAGGTCGTGGCAGTGATAAATCAGTATAAAAATTCTTGGTCTATAAAACTACCCAGCTGTAAATACAAATACACATGAAAGAAAATAAATGTATATAGATCCTGAAGGAAAATCACTGAAAAGAATCTGTGGTTATATTCCTATGTAAGATTACAGGTGACTTTTTTTTTTTTCTTTATATGTTTTCAGTTTCCAAATTTTACACAATGAATAGTCATTACTTTTACAACAAAAAGAACCTTATTTTAAGACCAGTATGATAAAACATTTGCTGGTAGTGCCTGCCTTCACCATATACTGTGAATCCTTCTAAGTACACTAGTGTGGAGTAGAATTGAAATATTAGCTTAATTTTATGGAGTGTGACTCATGTACTTGGAACTGTACTAAGCACTTTTTATTATAGTGGATTGTTTATGTAATTACCACCCCATCCCTGTGAAGTTGGCATGAATACCCTTGATTTCATAGGTGAGGTAACGAAGGATCAGAGTGATTTGTTTCTCTGCCTAAGTCACACAGCTAGTGAATGGAGGTGCTGGCTCTTAACCCAGGTAGACTGATTCCAGAGGCCACATTCTCAGTCCTGTGCTGCCTCTTACCACCCCAATAGAGATCTGGCAGGATTTCAGAAGTTGTTACAGGCCAGATTATGGGAGAATTACTACTGGCCAAGTGTCCTGAGCATTTCTTCTTGGCTTTATGTACACTTAGAGGAGTTGGAAATTTTCATGGAGTTATGTACGTTTCTTACCTGGGACTGTCATGTTTGCATGAGTAAGGGAATGGGATGAATTTGTTGGGTAACATGTTCCCACCCACTTCATTAGGCAAGAAGACTTCTAAAGTTATGGCACAACTGAGTGTGCTGTTTGAAACAGTGTCTGTAAGGATGTTTGTGGGGCTACTTAGGTGACAGGGAAGAGACTTAGAGGACTGACCAGACCAGTGGTGAAGCACCAAGAGAGGAGCTTTAAGTAAGGGCAGCAGAGCTGGGAAGCAGAAGGAGGCCGGGAGAGTGGACAAGGAGCAGCTTTGCCCAGCAAAAGAAAGGGAATTAACGTTTGCTGAGCATATACTGTACGCTGGGTATTCACGTTTGCTCCTTCATTCCACCCTCCCAACAGCCCTGTTTGGTAGGGATCGTTACCTCCGCCTGCCAGCTGGAGAAGAGGAGGCTCAGACAGTTGAACCTACCCAGGAAAGAACCAGTAAAAATGTTAGGTGTGTGCTAAGTTGCTTTAATCACGTCTGACTCTGTGACCCCATGGATGGAAGCCCATCAAGCTTCTCTGTCCTTGGGATTCTCCAGGCAAGGTTCTTTACTGGTTATTGAACGGTAAAGCCAAGACTTGAACTCTGGTCTTCCTGTCTCTAAAGTGTTTTCATTTCTATCAGTCAGTGTTCCAACAGGAAATGTTCAAATGGAGTTATTGAGGAGAGTTTAACAAAGGAGCTGCTTATAAAGCTGTGGGCAGGTGATGGGGTTCAGGACAAGCTACCCTAAAATATGGCACCTTAGCATTTGGAAGTCCTACGTGAAAGGTACTCTCCATGTACCAGGAGGAATATTTTTATTACTAGAGATGGGAATTGGGGACAAGAAATCTGTACCAAAACTCTTGTTAAACTAGCCCTTACTTCCCAGTTGCTAAGTCGCTTCAGTCGTGTCCGACTCTGTGCGACCCCATAGACGGCAGCCCACCAGGCTCCCCTGTCTCTGGGATTCTCCAGGCAAGAACACTGGAGTGGGTTGCCATTGCTGTCTTCACTATTTACTGCTCTAAGCGCAAATCCCTATGCTTTGTCAAATCTTGACAAATTTACTGTTTCTTGATCTAAAAGGTTATAAAAACTTCCTGCTCTGTTCACTTCTTCAGGTCTTCATCCTCTTGTGAAGACTCCCAGGTACATGTAAAAATTTAATGAAACTTCTATGCTTTTTCTCCTCATCTGTCTTTGTCAATTTAATTTTCAGAGTCACCCTGAGAGGGTCCCAGAGGAGGTTTTCTTCCCCTACACAAGGTTAAGGAAAACTAATGTGCATGGTTCAGTATCTGTGAGCTAGTAGGGAGTCATAACAGGGAGTAGTAGGGAGTCATTCCTGCACCTAAAGGAGGAAGGCCTTAAGGTGCAAGAGGGGGAGCCAGCTACCAGACCTAGAGACAGTAGAGCCACCTACAGGAGCTGTCAGCTTTTAGAGGCACAGCCAGCCCGTGGTCCTGCAGGTCTCCTGATGGTACCTCCTGTTGACTTAACGCAAATGGGAAATCAGAGGGCGAGGGAGCAAACGTAGCTGCACCTAGAAGCCAGTCAGCTGGTGACAGAAACAGGGTGGAAAAGGCTGGAGAGTGAATCTGAGGTGGGCAGGCCAATGCAAAATGTCTTGCGTCCTTTTCAGGCATAAGTAGTCTGCTGCGTTAGTATTATTTCTCCATTATTTCTTCAAAAACCTCCCCACTACATGAATCAAAGGGCACTAACAAAAGAATGAAAAAGGAGTCCACAAAATGGGAGAAGATATTTTCAACTCATAGATTTGATCAAGGATTAATATCCAGAACATATAAAAAAAACTTTGAAAATGCAACAACTAAAGTGCGATTCAGAAATGGTAAATGGCCCATAAGCACATAAAAAGATGCTTAATGTCAGTAATTAGAGAAATGCAAATCAAAACCACAATGTGGTACTACTTTACGCTCATCAGGACATCTATTATAAACACAAACAACAAAACCAAACAAAAACTCCGAAGATAAATGTGTCAGCGAGGATGTGGAGAAATTGGAACCCTTGTGCTGGTGGGAATATTAACTAATGGAGATGTGGTGGAAAATAATTTGGTGATTCTTTAAAAAGTTAAACACAGAAATACTATATGGTCCAGCAATTCCACTTCTAGGTGTATACCCAAAGAAATCAAAAGCCAGGACTTGAACATATGCTTGTATACTAACATTCACATATTATTCATTATTCACAATAGCCAAAAGGTAGAAACAACCCACCTGTCCATCAACAGATGAAAGAATAAACAAAAAGGGATGCATACATAAATGAAATATTATTCACTCATAAAGAGGAATGAAATTCTAATGCATGCCACAGCATGCATAAGAAGTGAAAACATTATGCTAAGTGAAATAAGCCTGACACAAAAGGACAAATATTGTGTGATTCTACTTACATGAGATACCCAGAACAGACAAATTCATAGAGACCATCAGTGGAATAGAGGGGCCCCAGGGCTGGGGGAAGAGGGGATGTGAAATGATTGTTTAACGGGAATTTCAGTTTGGGATGATGACAAAGTTCTGGGAAAGGATAATGGTGATGTTGCAAAACAGCGTGAATGTACATAATGCCACTGAATGTACATTTTAAAATGGTTAAACTTTGTGTTGTATAAAAATTTTACCCTCCCTTCCCTCTGAGCACAGAGGCTTTCACATCTGCCCAGATCAGAACCCACAAAGTGCCAGAACACTTAGGTTTTTACCATGAGGTTTCAGGACTCTGAACTACCTCATCATTCATCAGCAGATAAATAAAATTTCCTAGCCTGACTCAAAATTTTTCTAAGTCTGGTGGTATTTTTTGATAATGCAGTTTTATGAACTGATAGCCCTAGGGGAAGAGATGAATCCTAATTTTTTCTCTTTTTTCTTTTTAGTAATGAGATCCCCCAAGAATGGTTGCTGGCAGCCCACTAACGCTGTTGCTGGGGGCTGAGGGTTGAGTGGGTCTGAGTGCTTGCCTGTGAGCAATTCAGGACCCCAAGAGATTCCCAAAGAAACTGCTGATCTGAGGTTATTCATCTGATGGGAAGATGCTGGTGAGAAAAGACAACATTTTCTGGTAAGGTTTGGCCTGAATCCTGCAAGGAGACATGACCTGGGAGGCAGGGGCGATGTTGACAAAAGCGGAATTTATGCATCCCCAGCTGCAAGGGTGGAGATGGGCAGGCCCCAAGTCCCCAGGCCTTGTGGGCTGAGTAGAGTTTGTGGTCACGTGATCTGAGCAGTCACACACAGACCCACCCTCAGAACAGCCACACTGTTGGTTTAACGTTCTGTTGTTACCATCTTGAAATTCATAATACTTTTTTTTGACAAGTGGCCTTGCATTTTTACTTTGCACTGGGACCTGCAGATTGTGTAGCCAGTCCCACCTGTAGGGCATCAGAAAAGAGAAATTTCACCTGAAGTTGCTGGGCCAAAATGCCCCATGGGAAGGGAGAGGGACCTGATGAAAGCAGTACCACAAGAGCAAGGCGCTGGAGACTGGAGGTGCCAGCTTCTCCATCAAGCTCTTTAATGAGAAGGCTCTCACGGCAAACCCAGACTGGGGTGGGGGAAGGATTGGAGGTGGCGAATCAGCCCCACTATCTGCCCCTCCAGGTCTGTTAATACTTGGTTTTCTCTTTGGCTTGGTCCTTGGGTCTTATTTCAACCCCACCCCGGACCTATGGCCATTATTTAATAACAGAGCTTTCATACCTAACATTGATCCCTTGATCCCCTGGGGGAGGGCATGGCAACCCACTCCAGTATTCTTGTTTGGAGAATCCCAAGGACAGAGAAGCCTGGCAGGCTTCCGTCCATGGGGTCGCGAAGAGTCAGACGTGACTGTAGCAACTTAGCACACACCTGACATTTTTACTGGTTCTTTAAACTTCTTGTTTAATATCACTTTTATCTTCTATGTTTCATTCTACTTGAGTCTTGTTTTAAATGTTGATCTGTTTGCTCATGTTCTAATCCTTCTGCTTCAGATAGTAGCGTGTGTGGGTTGCTGTTGTCCTTCTGCAGGAGTGACAGTGTCCTGTTTGGGAGCACACATCCCCCAGGAGCACTGGCTGCTTGTCTGGTGTTGGTCACAGGAAACTGAGCAAGGCCAGGCCCTTGTCTGAGCCATCCCCTGGGGGCGTCTCATGCCTTGTTGCTATTGTTGCTGTTGTTGTTGTTGATTCCTGGAATCCCTGTTTTGCTCTGTAGTTGCTCTGGCCTTGATTTGGGAAAGAGAGCCAGCAGCCCTCGTGATATGCCAGGTTGGCAGAGACTGGAATTCTCTTTCTGGCTCCCTTCTGTTTCTTGTGTAACCTCTCCAGGCTGGATCCTCCCTCACTTGTAGATGGGTAGAAACCTATTTAATTGCAAGTTGCTAGGTATGGGTATTTGTCCATTTCAACCGCTCCATTTCAATTCATTTGCAAAAGGCCTGTCAATCAACTGTAACTGCCATGAAATTATAGGATCCAGATAACCTAGGCTTACAAGCAAGGTGTATGCGAGGGGAAGGCAGTCATTTCTGAAATCTTATTGGATGAATTTTCTGTCTGATTGGTCAAAATGTCAGGCAATTATGCAGGAAAATGTTCTTACTTTTTAAAGAGAGTATTTGGGAGTAAAAATCATAATATATCTATAATTTATTTTAAAATACTTCAGCATTAATTAAACAAGCTTAAAAACAAGAATTGTTAGTTCATGGTATTACATTCACAAGACCATATGTTGCAAAAATCATTCTTGTAGGGAAGTATGTTTCTATTTTATAATTGCATACAGTCATATATATTATATAAACGGTATGATATGAATGTTTCTGTCTTCCCAAAATTCATGTATTGAAATCCTTAACCCCCAAATGATGGTACTGTATGAGGAAGTGGGGGTTTGGGGAGGTGCTTAGATCATGAGAGTGGAACCCTCATGAACACGATTTGTGCTCTTATCAGAGGCTGCAGAGACATCCCTGGCCCTTTCTACTGTGCAAGGACATAGTGAGAAGGTACCAGCTATGAACCAAGAAGTGGGCCCTCACCAGAACCTGACCACACTGGCACTCTGATCTTGGGTTTCCAGCTTCCAGAACTGTGAGATAAATTCCTGTTGTTATAAGGAATGTTCCTTTGACAGACGAGAAAATGGACCTGACTTTGTGACTTTCCTGAGGCCACATAGAAGACAAGATCTTAGTTCTCTTGGGCAGAGATCCAGGGCTCTTTCCAGCCTTCCCTACTCTGTCAGGAGTCAGAAAGGACTGCAGGCTGACCTGCTCTCCTGAGAAACTTGCCTGCAGAGCCACACAGTCTCCTCTCACAGATTCATCCCCTGTGGTGGTACTAGAACACACATTGCAAAAGGTGATTCAGAAGTTTCAAGTCAAACGTTACAAAGTGGTTGTAATTGATGGATATCCGTAACCCAGGAGGGTGGGTGGCTGTCCTTTTGTTTATTCTTTCTAGTCTTTTTAATATGTTATTTTATGTGTGCTTGTTTAGATATACAACTAATATAGGTTCATTGAAGAACTATTTGAAGATACAGATAAGACAAAAAGTTAAAAATGAAAATTCCCATAATCTCACTGTGACTAACATGTTAGGCATGTATTACTCATCTGTTGCTGCATAATAGATTACCCCAAAATTTAGTGGTTTAAAACAAAAGACGTTTATCATTTTGCAGTTTTTATGGGTCAGGAATTTGGGAGCAGCTTAGTTGAGTGGTTCTGGCTCAGGAGCTCTCATAAGGTTGGAAACATATGAATGAGATTAGCCTAGGGCTGGAGGATCTGATTCCAAGGTGACTCACTCACCAGTCTGTTGGCTGGAGGCCTTAGTTCCCCAGCACATGGATTCTCTGTAGGACTGCTTGAGTATCTTCACAGCATGGCAACTGGCTTCTGCCCGAACAAGTGATCCAAGAGGAAGAGCAAAGAGGAGGCTGCGGTATCATTTACGACCTAGTCTTGAAAGTCACACCCTGTCCCTTCCGCCACACTCTTATTTGTTAGAAGAAAATCACTAAGTCAAGTCCATACTCAAGGGGAGAGGATTTAACTTCCAACTCTTGAAAGAAAAAAAATTTTTTTGGAAGAAGAACAAAGGACATATATTAAAAATATCACAGAGAATCTCTAGTCATCACGAAGCAACTCAGCCTGTGCGCCACAACTATTGAGCCTGTGCTCTAGACTCTGGGAGCTGCCTGGGAGCTGCAGCTACTGAGCTGGCGTGCTACAGCTACTGAAGCCTGTATGTCTAGAACCCGTGCTCCCCAGCAAGAGAGGCTACCACAACGAGAAGCCCTCGAATGGTGATGAAGAATAGTCCCTGCTCACTGCAACTAGAGAAAGCCCATGCAGAGCAACAAAGACCCAGTGCAACCAAAAAAATGGGTATGAAAATATGTGCATACAGCTGCAAATCTTGTTAGAAACAATTTCAGACATATACACCTGATAGGGTATTGGTATGAATCACGTGAGTTAATATAATTAAAGAACTTATGTCTTGACTGTCATAGGATAAGCAGTATGCGTTAGCCTTTACCATGTCAGCAAGGTTATTTTAAAAATATATTAATGGCTTCTGAATACACTATTATATGTACATTCTATACTTTAATCCTATTATTAGACATTTAGGTCATTTATCATGTTTTTATTACTGTGACACAATAAAAAAATATCTGGTCTCCAAACACATTTGGAGTAAGAAATGTTGTGAGTAGAGAGACAGTTTTTTCTTTTAATTGCTAATACTAGTAATGCTGTGATAAACATCCTTGAAGCTAAATCTGTGAGCTGGGAATGGAACTGTCTGGAATGTATACACAAGTTTGCATGTATGATGCTACTTGTGGAGAAAGGGGCCCATAACTTTCATCATATTCTCAACAAGGTCCCTAATCCAAAGAGATGAAGAGCTAGGTTATGGTCCTCATCTATCTAGGTTCAGGTCTTGGAGGAAGGGATTGGAGATGTGGTCATTAAGGCCAAGAGCACTGATTCATACCAACCAAGCTCCCAGGGGAGTTTTGGAGACACATTAATCACATGAGCACTACATTCACATGTTGGATATCACGGTAGTTTATTTCTAGGACAATATCTAGGTGTCTAATCTGACCACCTTATTATTCTTGTTATGAGATATAATACCTTGCGGTCTCAAGATCTGTGGTTCTTTGGTCCGTTGTATCTGGGTTGATTCCACTTGAGGGTTATGGCTCATTTATTCTACTAGGTATTTGGTATGAACTAAGTGTTCCATAATATTTGTGGAATAAATGGAGGTGTTGTGAAAAATGGAGATCTGTATGAGGAAATGCAAAGAGGAAGTGGCCTGAGTTTGTCAGGCTTTGGATGATTGAGTTTTTATGATGCAGGCCTACAAAAAGCCCTAGAGAGGAGTGGGGGCCCCAGAATCTTGGTGGAAAAGGATGTGGTGGCAGACGCTGCAGGGAGATGTTCTGAAGCATGGGTTCCTGAAGAGCAGGCTGAGTGTGAGGGTGATGGGCTGATGTGTCAGATAAGGAGTGGAGGGGCCTAACATGTGGGGCCGGCTCCTACACTCATTGCACTCATCCCACCCCTGGGGTTACCGCAGGACCCATCCTACCTACCGCTGAGAACTTAGTGTTACACTGAGAGCTGCAGCCTGCGGGTGCTTCAGAAGCTCACTTCCCACAGGTGGCAGACTTTTCTCTGAGTCTTCACAGCAGCAGCTGTCAGGAACTGGCCTTCTTCCAGGCCAGTGGCCCCTGCCTCATGTGGGCAGCTCGCCCCAGGTGGCCCCCCCAGCCCCACCTCTGAGAGTGTGGCTCAGCAAGCCTGAGATAGGGTGCAGGATTCTGCATTTCTAGTGCTAGTGGCTCTCTGACCACCTATGTTCATTCAGGTCCCCTGAGAAAGAGACGTCAAGACAGGATGGAACACAAAAGAGATTCTGGTGGGGAAATGCCTGAGTGGGAGCCCAGGGAGGAGGTGAACTTGAGCTCCAGTGCAGATCTGGCTCCTGGGAAGGAGAGGGATGGGCAGTAAAAAGACTTAGGGCAACAGTGACGTTTAGAGGAAACAATGGCCACAGGACTGCTCTCATTTCAGATGCCAGCTGCAGATTTAAACGCTTCAAGACCACCCTCCCATTTCAATAATGTGCTAGAAGGATTCATGCAGCTCACTGAAAGCTATCATACTGGTGTTTACAGTTTATTATGGGAAAAGGATACAGAGTAAAGTCAGCAAGGGAACGAGTACATAGAATGGAGTCCAGGGCACCACCAGACTCTGAACTTCCATGGGCTTCTCCCCGTGGAGCCAGGGTGTGTTACTGTTCTTGCATTGATGTGTAACAATTTGCATGAAGTATTGCACACCAGGGAAACTCTGGTATTCAGAGATTTTACTGGGGCTCCATCATGTAGGCATGATTGATTGATTGTCCATGTAGTTGTTCTCAGTCGTCAGGTTGACCGGTATTGCATGACCCAAAGCCCCGCCGTAAATCATAGTGTGGTTCTTTCTGGTGTGGCCTGCCCTCACTGTAAGCCACACTGACACTCAAGGCCCCAGGCAAATAGATATTATCTCCTGGGAGCCAAGGGCAAAGGTTAGATTTTTTTACTGTACAGGTAGGAAGAATCTCAGTAGTGCAGCTCTGAGAAAGGTCCAGGCAGGTGAAGGGATTCCTCGAGCCAAAGATGCCCTTTGGAGGACTTCTGGGGACCTGGGGGGAGCACCCCCGCCTCCATACTCAGCATCAGCTGGGAGTAGGCCTGGGGAGTGTGGTCTCAGAGTGAGTGTGGGCGTAGATTCTGGGGGTCAGCAGCTGGGGCCTCCAGCCGGGCCTACTCCCCGTAAGAGGAGTGCTGAGTGGTGAATGTTATGGCTGTTCATGCCCTCAGAGCTGGGAAGGGGCAGTGGTGAGTGGGCTGGGGTGGAGTGACGTGAGATTCGCCACACCCAGAACGACTCTCATGGCCCTTGCAGTTGACAGTTGATTTCTTCTTCTTAAACTCCACAAGCTGCTTGGGGAGGAAACCAGGTGGATGAAACTGAAATTACAGAGAAAGTGTGGCACGCAGACCGAGCATGTGAAATCAGGAAGGGGGTGACTCAGAACCAAACACCGCTGTGTGTGTGCGTGTGCGTGTGTGTGTTTTCTGCCAGGTGCAGCTGGGCTTGCCCCTTATACTGAAGCCTTGTTCCTACTTCCTCTTTGCTTTCATGTTGTCTTACTGTGTTCCTTGCTGGCAGTCAGAACCCAGCCCCTGGGAGGGTGCATGATGTTTTTAATTGAAGAATGAGGATGAATCTTTGCACACTTAAAAAAGTCCAAGCTAGGGCCAAGCCCCCAACAACAACCGCCTAAGGGTAGGGACAAGTGGCCTCAGCAGCCACACGAATGACAAACCTCATCCTTGGAAGACTGTGTCTTTGGGGACATGACACTAAGACTGGGTTCTGTCCTAACTTTGCTCTTGACTATTATTACTGCATTTCCCAGATTCTCAGACACCACTGATTATGAGATCCATCATCACTTTAATAACTGCTTTCACCGAGGGGGAAAGAAACATGATCACATCATAGATACACAACAATTCAAACACCTATCTTGATTCCATGACTATTAACATGTGAAAAATACAGTGCGTCTTAAAAATGACATAAAAAAGCAGGATTGAAAAAAACAAACTGAGAAGAGATTGGTATTGAGATGTAAAACCAATACCCATATTTTGGAGTAATTTATTAATAGGCTTTTTACCATGTGTCATTGCTATTTTTATTTTGACAGGAAGAGGACAGACGTTGATTTGATATATACCTACCTGAAAGAGTGATGTATTAGTGATATTTATATTCAGCAAGCTGTGCAGGGCTTAAATTGGTTACTAGATATTTGCATTTTCTAACTACACAGCGAAAATAAGAGAACTAAAGGATATTTCAGTTTGAGAATAATAGCTAATATTTGTGGAGTGCCTTTTATGCGCCAGCACTGCTCTGGGTACTTTATGTGTATTGACTTGTTTAAGCCCATGGAAGTCTTGTGAGAAGGTGCTAATACTAATTTGACCCTAGAGATGGGAACAGTGAAGCACAGAGATTACACGGTGTGCTCAAGCTCACACAGGTGGGAGGTAGACTCGAACCCAGGTGGAGTGTCTCACCTCTTAACTGCACTCTACAGTCTCTCTTAAAGCATCAGTCAGGGAAATAAACCAAACAGAGCTGAGAGTTTCTAGTCCTTGTCTGAGTGCAAAGGAAAGGTTGGGATGGGCTAAAAGCAGTGATTTGTTGGTCAACATTTGCCAATTTCCTGTGTGTAAGTACTTCTGTCTGGGCTGATTTCAGGGTACCTACTTGCTGGTAAAATTCCAGAGTGCTTAGCAATAGCTTCTCAGGAACTGGCACAGGCCAGCTCTAGCACCTTCCACAAAGAAGAGGGCGGCAGAGGATGTGATGGTTGGATGGCATAAGAGATTCAATGGACATGAAGTCGGGTGAACTTCAAGAGATGGTGATGGACAGGGAACCCTGGTGTGCTGCAGTTCATGGGGCCACAATGGGTTGGACACGACTTGGCAACTGAACAACAACAAATCTCCAGCACACCACTAGCTGAAAGTAATCATTCAAGTCGGTGGGGAATAGTTTGGCCAGGAATGTGTTTTGCATGGTACTCAGTTAAATCAACCATGAATGGGACTCGGCATGTATATTCAGGGCTTGGAAGTGGTTTTCCCCCTGTTTCCCTGACTGCCAACCAGGGGAGACAGCCCTTTGCTGGACTCTGGGGAAGCTGTGTGTGCTCACCATGCATCACCGGCTTCTCTGAGTGTCGCAGATGAAACTGAAGACCAAGGTTCCCACTCACAGGGAGGCAGTTGCCTGACTCGTGCTCAAGAAGGGACACTTAGTGGCTGCCTAAGTGCCTTCCTCCTGAAGCAGAGTGGCAGTGGTGAAATGAGGTGTAAGGGAAGAAAACCACCAGGTTTAAACAAGAGGAAAGAGGGCCTCTGAAGTGTGGAGCTAAAGGGTTAGGAAGAGGCCCATGAGCTATGATCAACGAGGGTGAAGAAGGACAGAGAAAATCTTATAAAACGAACTGGGAAACATTTTGGTTATTATTGGAATAGCTCTAGAAACAGTCATGGAATACAAGGGCCAGGCAGATGACTTTACATGGGCAAATTAGGGTATAAAATGGGCCGTGGTAGGGACTGGGGCCAGTTATAAGCACATGCACTACTAGAAGACAGTGAAGTACTGTTTGTTGAAAGTGAAAGTTGCTCAGTCTTGTCTGATTCTTTGAGACCCCATGGATAGTCCATGGACTTTTCCAGGCCAGAATACTGGAGTGGGTAGCCTTTCCCTTCTCCAGGGGATCTTCCCAACGCAGAGATCGAACCCAGGTCTCCTGCATGGTAGGAAGATTCTTTACCTGTTGAGCTACCAGGGAAGCTCTAATGTGGGAGACCTGGGTTTGATCCCTGGGTTGGGAAGATCTCCTGGAGAAGGGAAAGTCTACCTACTTCAGTATTCTGGCCTGGAGAATTCCATGGACTGTATAGTCCATGGGGTGGCAAAGAGTCGGACATAACTAAGCGACTTTCGCTAACTGTGTCGGGAGTCTTTTTTCCTTTAACATTGTTGTTGTTGTGTCTGGCTCTTTGCGACCCCACAGACTGCAATGCACCAGGCTTCCCTGTCCTTCACTGTCTCCTGGAGTTTTCTCAAACTCATGTCTATTGTGTTGATGATGCCATCCAACCATCTCATCCTCTGTCGTCCCCTTTTCCTCCTGCCTTCAATCCTTCCCGGCATTAGGCTCTTTTTCAGCGAGTTGGCTTTTTGCATCAGGTGGCCAAAGTATTGGGACTTCAGCTTCGGCATCAGTCTGTCCAATGAATATTCTGGGTTGATTTCCTTTAGAATTGACTGCTTTGCTCTCCTTGCTGACCAAGGGACTCTCAAGAGTCTTCTCCAGCACCATAATTTGAAAGCATCAATTTTTCAGAACTCGGCCTTCCTTATGGTCCAACTCTCATATCCATAAATGACTATTGGAAAAAGCATATTTTTGACCAGAGAGACCTTAGGTTTTGTTTTAGGTTTTTTTTTTTTTTTTTTACATTATAGACTAGGGGAAAACAGGTTTATAACCTGGTTGTAGGCCTCTACTTTGTGAGTCCTCTCACCCATCCTTTCCTTGTAAGATTTTGAAGGCAAGATTTGTAGGTTGATCTGCTAATGGTCAGGGGCTGCAATTACCCCTGGCCCTCATCTGAGCAGTGGGGCACTGGGGTGGAGCAGACAGTGGGATCCATCCACCCCATGTACTGGCAATAAGGGATATATTGTAGACACTTTGAACAATAATAAAACAAACAAATTCAGTCTGCTTTCTATTATCAACATGTGTTGGCAATCCTGAACAATGTTAGTGATAAAAATATCCTCCTTGAAAAAAAACTTCTGTTGGTCTAAGTTCTAAATAATTGCTTCAGTTGTTGAGTTTTAAATATATCTCTGTCTATCTATAGCTATATGCTTCAAATTAACACATTTATATAACTTATCTATTGATGAATATTGTGCTCTACATGGACAGTAATTTGAGAATTAACCCCTAACTCATGTGGAATCAGCCACAAGTATTTGTTTCCAGAATAAGTATCTAATGATTTGAAAACACTTTAATTCCAAACTCTGTGGAATTACATATTCCTGTGTTTAAACAATAGAGTCAAAATAAACAATGATAGCAAATGATTATGAACATGATGAAACAGAATACAAGATAGTTGCATCTTGCTGTCCATGTGACTATGTTAGAAGAACTCAAAAGAACGATGTCTAAGTGCCTTGATTGTTTCCATCGAGAGCTGGATGCTTGTTCTAAAGCAACACAGTGAATAGTTCCAATATTTACTGTCACTCAGCCATTTCCTCTGAATTTTTTACAGAAGAAAACCTTCAGAAGTTTAGCAACTATAACAGAAATTTATGGTGAGTTTTCTGATGAAGATATTTTAGTGGAATTTTTTGACTGTGGAGACCATTGAAAAGCAGCTAAAGTAGATTCTAAACAAACAAATATATGGACAGTGTTATAACTTCTGAAATTGGTTGTGAAATGGGATCTCTATGAATCTCTGACAAATCTTTTCTGGCCATTATTATCATTTGTTTCATTTCCCGATTGTTGCTCAGAGTTGTCACGTGGAATAGGGGGTTGTTAGAAATGGTCTGCCCACAATGTTAACACACCATTGCTCTGAGGTCTGCTTAATCTCTCAGGTGGAGATGGCCTCTGGGCTGCAGGAACTCTTGCATATCTTCAGGACAAAGATTTAACATTTTATTAATATTTAAAGCTTTTTCCAACATAGGGATGTTTTTAACACAACCTTGTCTTGACTATTTAATGGCCTGATTGAAGAATCTGTCTTGGCAGCCCGGAATGGGCTTTGGAGCATCCATGGAAATCCCAGTATTTAAAAGTTTGATCCCATGGCTGAGGAGTGGTGGGTCTTCTTCCCACTGAAGAATGAAAATTTCTAGCCACCATTCCAGATGGGCAGCTTGGGGGCTTTCACAGGCATAATACCCTGACGTTGGGTAGAGGTATGGAGGTCCCTTTACTTTGCTGCTGGTTCCTGGCCGGTAGACAGGCCATTTCCCTGCTGGCTCCAGTGTGTTGTCCCTGCAGGATGGGGAAGTGGAGACTCACCAGTCTGATGAAGGGACACAGCTAAGGCAATGAGGCTGACCCCTAAACCAGTCCTGGCAGACAGGGCCAGGCGGGGCCCTAGGTGGACAGAGATGCTGCCTTTCTCTGAGATAGACTCCCCCGCCCGAGACCTGAAAGTCTTACCGCGGCAGTCACTCCACTGCGGTCCTGGCGTTGCATCTGTTACTGCCACTGCCATCTTCACTCCGCTTCCTAGATGCACTTGCAAAGACACAAAAGTGCCGCATGGAGAGATTATCACATCCCCATGAAAATGACAAGGGGGCCCAGCTCCTTGGTAGTCAGCCCGGTCATGTAGGGTCCTGGAGGCCAGGGATGCAGAGCAGGGTGGGTTTCTGGGGGGTGCGGTGGGTCTTGGTTGGGGAGAGGTCTGGGACAGTGGGACAGGAGAAGAGAATGGTGAACGGAGGGGAGAGGCCTGGCCTGCAGGGCTGGGAGGAGGGCCCGGAGCCCAGGACTGGGACAGGCGGAGGCCTTAGTGCTCACCGCTCTGCCTGGTTCAGTCCAGGAATCTTACGTTGTCACGTGCCGGGGAGAGCGGGTGGTGCACAGAGATGCTCCAGAGGCAACTGATTTCTTCTTGGAAGCTGTTAAGGTTATTGATTTAAGTCAGGACAGGCTCAAGGGCACTAAGAGATTCTCTTGAAAGGAAATCAAACTGCTTCTCTAGGTGAGTATTGCTTTTTATTTAGGCAGGGGTCTGAATCTATTGAGGGGAGAGCAGCTGGGTTTCACCCCTGGAGCATCTGGGGAGACCTATAAAGTTTATTGATTGACTTACTTAACTTACACTGGCTAATAATAAAACAACTAGATCCATCAATCAGCTCCCAGGCCCCCCTTGACAATGATTATAGCATGGATTGATTCCTCCTCAGAGATGGCAGTTTACGGAGAAAGTACCAAGGGGGTGGGGACGCAGATGCTACTCAGCGACATTCCAGGGCAGCACCGCCGGGAGCCACTTCTTGCCCAGGTGGGAGTCCCGGGGGAAGGCCCGGAATAGGCTGCCGTGACCTCTCCGGATAGAAAAGAGCTAGACAGTCCATCAGGAAGGTGGCAGAGGGCTGTCAGACTTCTGTTTGCCAGGTGACAATGGGCAAGTGAGTGAGGATATTGATAAGGGCAAGGAAGGAGAGGTGTAGGAAGAGGAGCAGCCAGCCAAGATAACTCAGGGGCCAGCACCCCTACCTTGAAGTCTGGAGCAGGGCCCTTTGGAGGGCACACTGCAGGCTTGCCCTTGTGCCAACAGGAAGGACTTGGAGGAGGAGTTATTCATCCCATTTACCAAGTGTTTCTATCGGCTTGAGAAGTAAGGCATGTCCTTACCTGAGGTTATTTGCAGCCTTGCTGGAAAGACAAGCTGTTGCCACTTGAATGAGATAATAACCTGAGATCTTGGATGATGAAATGCTATCAGTGACACACGTTCTAAGTGCTATGAGATTTCAGGAAAAGGGAACTCTGTGAGGCTTTGAGGGGCTGGGGAAGGTCTCAGAGAGATGATAAGACTTGAACTGGGCCTCCCTAATTCCAGAAGAGCAGATGAGTAAATCCATCTTGTAGAAATGTGGCTTTCATTGTCTAAATGGGCAAAGAAATACTTAAGGACTGTGGAATAATGTGCACAGTAGTTAGATGTTAGAGCTCTGAAGTTAAAGTTTTGGTTCCAGCCTGGGAGTTTACCAGTTATTATTCATATGGACAAATAATTGAACATTTATAAGTTTTAGTTTTCTTGACTATAAAAGGGGGATAATAATAGTACTAACACGGTAAAGTGGCTGTAAAGATTAAATGAGACTAATGTTTGTAAAGCATTGAACACAGTGCCTGGAGCAGAGAAAACATTCAGTAAATGAAAATCATGACCACTAGTATTACTGTCAGTGGTGGTAATAATAGCTTTCTATTACCACCAGGTTCTCGAGTGCTTTGATTCCTTGTAGACTACTTGGAGGAATGGATAAAGGTTAAGAAGAGATTGTGTCTCTGTCCAGAGGGAAAGCGTGTGTGTGTGTGTGTGTGTGTGTGTGTGTGTGTAAAGTCACTTCAGTCATGTCCGACTCTCTGTAACCTCATGGACTATAGCCCGCCAAGCTCCTTTGTCCATGGGATTCTCTAGGCAAGAATACTGGAGTGGGTTGCTATTCCCTTCCCCAGGGGATCTTCCGGACCCAGGGATCAAACCTGCATTTCCTATGTTTTCTGCATTGGCAGGCAGGTTCTTTACCACTGTCTTTCCTAACAGCTCAGTTGGTAAAGAATCTGCCTGCAACTCAGGAGACCTGCATTGAGACCCTGGTTTGATTCCTGGGTTGAGAAGATCTGCTAGAGGAGGGATAGGCTATCTACTCCAATATTCTTGGGCTTCCTTTGTGGCTCAACTGGTAAAGAATCACCTGCAATGCAGGAGATCTGGGTTTGATGCCTGGGTTGGGAAGATCCCCTGGAGAAGAGGAAGGCTACCCACTCCAGTATTCTGACCTGGGGAACTCCACGGTCTGTATAGTCCATGGGGTTGCCAAGAATCAGACACAACTGAGTGGCTTTCACTTCACTTTACTTCTTTTCCTCTAGAGCCACCTGGAAAGCCTGGAAAAGCACACAGGGAATCATATTCAAAGTTTGAGCTCACTTTCATCCAGTGGAAAGACCTTCCATGAAATTATTTCTTTATTTTCTTGGATTCAGAATGTCCTCCTTGCCAGCTGCCCCTCCCGTCCAGAGCCCAGTCGAGCTCCCCTCCTCATGAACATTCTCCTCATAGCTCTGGCCATCGGGCTCCCTCTTTCCCTATCGCCTGCGCTTCTCCGATGGCATGAACGGGGGCTGAACAAGGGCATCAACAGGGGTTGACTCCTGCTAATCTCTTTTGTGGCTTTGTTGCATTTCCCCAACAAGGTGCGTGTGTCTCAGAAGTAGAAACTTAATAGAGTGCATGCTCCATGGACCTTAGGAGAGTGATCGAAACTTGTTGAGGCTTCAGACTTTCTTCTCTGCCTAGACTGAAGTTTCTGTGCTCTCTCCCCTCCCACCCCCATTCCTTTTCACCAAGTCATGCTCAATTCCTGGACCCCAGACACCTGTGGGGTCCTGTCCTGGACCTCTGTGAACTTCTCAGGATGCTTGAGCCTCACCAGTGAGGAGCCCTACCGGGTAGGAACAGTGCCACTGGCCAGGCTGGGCTTCTGTGAATGACTGGAATGGAAGAAGTTGCCATTGTTCTGGGTCCAGGTTTTGGTGTAATTTCTAGCTTCTTTGGACTGGAAGGGAAGTTCCCAGAGAGGTGGCCAAATAGGTCGTAATAAGTTAAGTCCCAGTCTAGCCTGACAGCAGAGAGAGTATGGTCTATGCTGGGAGGCTGGGGAATGACAGCCTCTTCTTGCATTTCTTGTGGCTTTCCTTTAGGACTGGGAAGACTCCCCTGCACCTCCACATCATTTTTTTGAATCTTGTTTTTCAACAGTCTCCTGGAAAGAAGATTATTGGAACCGTTTCTGTTCCTCTCATCCCTGTTTTATTCTCTAACCCCCAGGGTTAGGCTTAGAGGGAAGATTAACATGGAGATACATGGTAGGTGAGGAGAGAGAGGCTTCTGGACCATTAAAAGAAATGAAAGCCAAATGGGGAGCATATACGTCAGAAATAAGAGGCTTTCCTGGTGGCTAAGTGGTAATGAATCTACCTGCCAACACGGGAGATGCGGATTCAATCCCTGGGTTGGAAAGATCCCCTGGAGAAGGAAATGGCAACTCATTTCAGCATTCTTACCCAGGAAATCCCATAGGCCACTCCAGTATTCTTACTTGGGAAATCCCATAGGCAGAGGAGCCTGGTGGGCTACAGTCCATGGGGTCGCTAAGAGTCGGGCAAGACTGAGTGATTTCACTTTCACTTTTCATTTTCATGCATTGGAGAAGGAAATGGCAACCCGCTCCAGTGTCCTCGCCTGGAGAATCCCAGGGATGGGGGAACCTGGTGGGCTGCCATCTATGGCGTCGCACAGAGTTGGACACGACTGAGGCGACTTAGCAGCAGCAGCAGCAGCAGCATCTACTAAGTAACATCAGCACAAGGCCAGGTACACATAGGCTAGGGACAACCAGTCATGTTAGCAAGAATAAAACTGAAGTCTGGCCTAAGTCTCTGCTTCTTTAAGGAGAGGCACTTTGGCCCAAATAGCATGGTGATTATTCTATATATGGTAGATATTTCTGCAAGCTCATGCTGTCCTTTTTGACTATGTGAGGCCCTTACTTAGAACCCAAAGGGCAAGGAGAGGAGGCCCAGGAGCCCACCGAGGAGGTGGACAGTGGCATAACAGCAACCAGCCAGTTTAGGGCTTGGAGGGCAGAGATAAGTGACCCCCGACTTCTGCAAGCCCTCCTGAAAGGCACCACTAGAGATCGAGCAGGGGTGCAATGAGGAGAGCGTGCAGTGTCAAGGTGTGAACTTGAAGCAGCCTGGAGAATAAATAGGTTGAAGAAACTCTAAGAGAAGACAACCCTTTGGGGATCCAGCAGAGGCATATCCAGGAGCAGTGGCCTTCCACAGAAAGTTACATAAAGGGGCTCCTAACCCTTCAGGAGATGAAAAAAAAAAACAATCTCCAGTGCAATACCAGAGTGCCTTGGGTGGTATTCACAGCACCTCCAGAGGTGGGGAAAGGAGCACGGTTCCTCACTCGCCCCTAACTAGTTCTCCTTTGCTTTTTCCTGTGCAGACAAAAGTGGTAGGACTAATGAGACCTCGGAATGGGAGAAAAATGGAACTTCCATCAGCAGTACTTTCAGCTAGTTGGGTGAGGATTAGGTAAGATATCTTAGAGAACAAGAAAGATATGGGCCACTTTTTTTTTTCAGGTATATTTTAAAAAAGGGAGAAATGTCAAAACAGAATCACAAGAATTGTGATTTTTTTAAAAAAAACTTTCATTTAATAAATTGGTATAATTTAGCACCAAAGGCACTGAGTTATTCATAAGATAATTATAGGGCTTTTAAAATATATGAATTTATAAAGTATGACTGGCAGTCTGAGTTAGATAATGGGACAATGTGTTTCAGTTGTATGATGAACATCATCGTCTTTCAGTGTTGCTGCGGAGTAGCTCTGAGACTGTATGTGTAACCTCCTTTGGAGATGAATCAAAATTTTAAATCTGAAGCCTTTGGTTGACTTGGGATAAATAGTATCCCCACACAGTACTTGCCTCCCCAGTAGCCCTTGGATTAGCAGAAATAAGGAGTTTACATGGGAGTTTACAAGTGCAGCATTTTATAAAGACTTAGAAGACTTAGATAATATTTAATAAAGATCCCTTTGTTGAATTAGGGAAATTTTAAAGAAGGGATTATTATAGCTTTTGGGACAGTATTTGTGGGGAACCTTTTACCTCTAAGGGCCTAAATGTCTTGAAAGCATTGCCAGTGAGATTTAGTTAGACACATATATTCATGAAAAATCTAAAAAGATGGAGATAAAATTGCAAAATGGTGAAAGGAGAATTGTCCCTTCTCACCAATGTGTGTGTGTGTCACAAATGTTGTGACTCATTTCCAAGCTTTGGGCCTCACTTGTCCCTTATTCCTGCTGTGTCCAGTTCTGTGGGGTGCCAGCTAGTTCCCACAGGTGCAGCTGACCATGCTGACCTCAGATCCACTCTGTATGGTCTCACTTTCTGCCTTCAGGCCTCTGACTAATGTTGTGGGTGGGGCCACACGGTAATGTGCTTAGCACACTCATGGGTGACCGCAGACGTCCATGGGGAGAATCTTTGCCCAGTGGTCTGGGTGGCAGTGGAGAGCTGCTGACACCCCACTTCCCCCTTTTGGTTGTTGCTGAGACACCTTTCAGACAGTGACTCTCTGGTCTCCTTGGACAGTACAAGCTGAAGACTGGAGGCATGGCCACCTCCAGACACAGCTCTGTCTTAGTTCTTTTTTCTTCCTGCATCAATTCCGTCCTCCCTCACTTCCCCTCCTTTGATTGCATTCCCCAGAGAGCTTGCACTCAGGTCTCTGTTTTACGCTCTGCTCTACCCCTAAATCCTTTTGTACAGGAGCTAGTGGTGCACTTCATCTTTTTACTATTTTTTTGCACTTGACTTTTGGAATCTCAGGGCAAGAACTGACACAGGAATTTGTCACAAGCCATCTATTGAAATTTCTTTTCTTTTTAATTTCTGATGATGTCATTTAACTGTGTTATCTCTCCTTCCTAGCCTTGAGTAACTTATAAATTTGATCATAAAATTTATTGGCTTTTCACAAAAAGCCATCAATAATCAACCTCTGTAACCTCATCTCAGGCTTCATTCTTGATAATTACCCTCCTGCAGCTTCACCTCCTACAAGTGCACAGACGGCCAGGCTCTTCCCTCTCAAGCTCTTGTACGTGTTCTTTTTTCTGTGTGGAATACTCGTCCCTCAGATTTTTTGTGTGGATAGTGCCCTATGATGCTTTGTTGTTTTTTTTTTAGCCGCTAAGTTGTGTCTGACTCTTTGAGACCCCATGGACTGTAGCCCACCATGATCCTCTGTCCATGGGATTCTCCAGGCAAGAATATGGGATTCGGTTGGCATTTGCTTTTCCAGGGTATCTTCCTGACCTAGGGATCAAACCCATGTCTCCCACATTAGAGGAGGATTCTTTACCACCGAGCCTCCAGGGAAGCCCCTATCATGCTTTAGGGCTCAGCTCAACTCTCACGCCTCAAAGGGGACCTCCACGACCACTGTGCTTACGCCAGATGGCACTCACCCACTCCATGGGTACCACGGATCCATTCATTTGTTTGCCTTTTTATTGTCCATTGCCCTAATTAGAATGAAATCTCCAGGAAGGCTGGGACGAATTCTCCAGGAAGTCTGTTTTCTTTGCTGTTGTCTCTAGCACCAGTCCAAGTTCTGACACCCGACAGGGGCTCAATCAGTTTTTGATACATCCTTTCCACTTCTGCACTGGATCCCATCCCCTCTCACCTTCTCAAGGGCATTGTGCCACTAACACTCCTTCTTCTCACTATCATCATCATCCCTTATTAGGATCATTCCCATCAACAGACAAACACACTGTAATTTCTCCTACTTAAAAAAAAAGACAAAGCAAAACAAATAACTGCTCTTAACCCACATCCTTTTTCAGTTGACACACTACATATTTCATATGTTGTATTTGTTGTCTGTCTCCTGCATTAGATGAGAATCTCCACAAGGGAGAGGTTTGTGTCTGTCTGCGGCTGCATCTCTAATGCCTGGAAAACAGTGCTCACTCACTAAAAATGTGGTCAATGTATGCATCATTTTGCAGAATGAATGAATTTATGAAACAAAAGAGACTTTCTTAATTAATAGAGAAAAAAAAATCAGTCTATATCTGGAGCAATATCTAGATAGCTTAAAAGATAACATTCAACTAATAAGCAATATACATAAGAAAGATTTGCAGGGGTATGTAGTAGCTCTCTAATTGTGTCAGTGATGTGGGGAAGAATTTTATTCCACTCTGAGGTACTGCCTTCTAATGTGGAAAGCTCAACAAGGCAGTTTAATGGAGAAACGAAAAACTAGTGCCAGGCTTCTGAGCATTAAGATAACAGCCAGCCTTGTCTTAGAGACGAAAAACTGAGGCTCAAAGGTAGTAATTTTTCTCAATCTCTGTGTTCTCCCCTTTAATGGCCTAGGACATAATTATCTATAAAACATATCCAGATAACCAACTCACAGTAAAAGGGAAGTTGTTGTCCTTAGAAATTTAACACCACCAATTTCTTTTTAAGGCTGAGTGCCAAAGAATTAATGCTTTTGAACTGTGGTGCTGGAAAAGACTCTTGAGAGTCTCTTGGACAGCAAAAAGATCAAACCAGTCAATCTTAAAGGAAATCAACTGTGACTATTCATTGGAAGGACTGATGCTGAAGCTGAAGCTCCAATACTTTGGCTACCAGATACCAAGAGGCAACTCGTTGGAAAAGACCCTGATGCTGGCAAAAATTGAAGGTAAAAGGAGAAGGGGCGACAGAGGACGAGATGGTTGGATGGCATCACCGACTCAACGGACATAGTTTGAGCAAACTCTGGGAGACAGTGAAGGACAGAGAAGCCTGACCTGCATCAGTCCATGGGGTCCCAAAGAGTCGGACACAACTGAGTGAACAATTGCTTTCCGCAAACTTGACATGCAATAATAGAGCCGCCCAGGAGGTGGCGACTCGCCTTTCTCTCCAGGAGGTCTCCACAGTAGCAGGCCACTGAAGGGCGCAGAGCTACTGAGGCCTGGCTGGGTCAGCCAGGCAGGGCCTTCAGGGAGGAGATGCCCCAAACAAGGCTCTGCCTCAGAATGCTCCATTCTTGTTGGCTAAACCGCCATAAGTAAAATAATTGCTACTGAAAAAGATACAGTTTTAAAGCTTCAGATGCAAAAGAACTACAGATCCGGGATGGTTGGCAGGTTCACAGTCGGGATATTTATCTCAAATTCAGGGAGTTTGAAAATCTAGGACAGCTCCTTGGCAACCCAGTACTGACGGTCCTTTTGTTCGACTTTTCTGAGGCAACAGCCTCTGAGAGCCAACCAGATTTTCTCCATGAGAGAGACTCAACCTCGCCAGCATTCTACCACAGGAATTATGAACCTGAGATTTGGGGTCCACATGGGGTCACTCTGAGTCGTATACAACTGAGTGACTAACACACAACCCCTATAAAGGGGCGCTAGTGGTAAGGAACCTGCCTACCAATGCAGGAGACCCGGGTTCCATCTCTGGGTTGGGAAGACCTCCTGGAGGAGGAAATGGCCACCCACTCCAGTATTCTTGCCTGGAAAATCCCATGGACAGAGGATCCTGGTGGGCTACAGTCCATGGGGTCACAAAGAGAGACAACCGAAGTGACTCAGCACGCACACACACAAGCACACACACACACAAGCACACACAACCCCTGCAACTGGGTGTGGGATTGTGTGTGAGGGTTGGAGGTGGGAGGGGTGTGTTGACAGATACTTACAGTTTCTAGAGAAGAAAGCGCATTGTTTTCATCAGTCTTTCACAGAGCTCCATGATTCAGAAAGAGGAACTATGAAAATCTTCCAGCCTTTCTCCCCAGAGGCCTCGTGGACTCTTTACCCCACTCTGTCCCCTGAGATGCTCCAGTTCTCCAGTTGTCATTAAGAGGGGTATCCGGGATTGGCAAAGAGACAGAAACATCAGTTATTTAAACAGAGAGGGTCATCTAATGATTGGAACTAAGTGTAAAGTTGTTATCTAGGTAACAGAAAAGGCAAAAAGAGTGCCCTAAGGTATCACAGGGTCAGCAACTGCAGGAGCAGCCCCCACCCCTAGGACCAGGTGTGGGGAGAGGTGGGAACTGTTAAAACTTAGAAACCTGAAATCAGATGTTGAGGAGGAGGTTCTGCTCAGCTGAGCTGGAATCTCTGAGCTACAGAGGGGTCCAGGTGGTTTGGGAGGGGAGAGTGGGGGAGGTAGGGTGTGGGAACCCGGTGTCTCCTGGGAGGGGGGAGTGTGACGAGGCTGTAAGTGTTGGGGAAATGGTGAACTGCATACACTCCTGCATAAAAACTGCGTACAAATTTTGCTACAAGATATGCCTTCACTGCCAGGGTGAAGAGGGGAGACTAGGCTAACATGGATAGGAACAGGAAACCCATGCAGGAAGGAACAACCCCCTCCTTACTCCTCCAGCCATGCTGTCTCCCTCTGGGGTCTCCCATTGGAAGACTGAATCTGGAGCCAGTTGGCAAAGGTGAAATCTGATTTGCAGAGTCCCAGCATGGAGGAGCCTGGTGGGCTGCAGTCCATGGGGTTGCAATGAGTCGGGCAAGACTGAGAGACTTCACTTTCACTCTTCACTTTCATGCCTTGGAGAAGGAAATGGCAACCCATTCCAGTGTTCTTGCCTGGAGAATCCCAGGGACAGGGGAGCCTGGTGGGCTGCCGTTTATGGGGTTGCACAGAGTCGGACACGACTGAGGTGACTTAGCAGCAGCAGCAGCAGCAGCTCTAGAGCACAAGGCTGAGTACAGAAAGCTAGGTTTGAAGCCCAAGCTGACATAGCTTCCTCCCCTTGACCTTCCCTCTACTCCGCAATCAAAGCCATAGTCAGCCCATCACTTGTCCTTTAGATTTTCTGTACCTGTGCACAGGGTCCCCTAAGCTTCGAGGGACACATATTACACTCTCTCAGCGGACAAGCTGATTCCTATGTTTCTAGGCTTGTGACAAGGGCCCTATACTGCCTTCTCCCCACCAGGGATGGGACTAGACTCACAATGCAGCAACAACTTTGCCCAGAAACCCTCTTTTTTCATTTCCAAGCTCCTGGCTGTTTTGTCACTATGAATGAGGGGTATGATAGTAAACTGGTTTTCTCTGGCTTCCTTTCTTCCAAAGCCTGGACCATGGTCTGAACCTCTCCTTGGAATGTGAGCTCTACTGCCTTCAAAATTTCTAACATCTTATTCTATATGTACTCAGAAAAATGAATACAGCAACTGGGTTGCCTTATTATTTTCAAATCATCAATATTCTTAAAGTTTTCAAGCCTGAAGAGAGTGGACCTTTTAGGTCCAGTGGGGACTATTCAGGTAGAGAAGAGATGCTATGAAACTTGCCTCAGGGTCTCGGAATTGTGTGTCAGCTGAAACCACTAACCTGTTTCTAATCCCTGGTAGGAGGATTGACAACTCTGGGATTGCTTCAGAGGACTATCACCTACCTCACTGCTTACTGTGAGGAGTAAATGAGATCACATGTGCAAAAGTATTCTGTAAACTAGAAGGCACAGTGTGCAGAGGTGAGCTGGACTGTCGTGAGTATGGAAGCTTTAGTTCAGGTCAGTCACTCAGTCGTGTCCGACTCTTTGTGACCCAATGAATCGCAGCATGCCAGGCCTCCCTGTCCATCACCAACTCCCGGAGTTCACTCAGACTCACGTCCATCGAGTCGGTGATGCCATCCAGCCATCTCATCCTCTGTCATCCCCTTCTCCTCCTGCCCCCAATCCCTGCCAGCAGCACAGTCTTTTCCAATGAGTCAACTCTTCACATGAGGTGGCCAAAGTATGGGAGCTTCAGCTTTAGCATCATTCCTTCCAAAGTAATCCCAGGACTGATCTCCTTCAGAATAGGCTGGTTGGATCTCCTTGCAGTCCAAGGGACTCTCAAGAGTCTTCTCCAACACCACAGTTCAAAAGCATCAATTCTTTGGCGCTCAGCCTTCTTCACAGTCCAACTCTCACATCCATACATGACTACTGGAAAAACCATAGCCTTGACTAGCCGGACCTTAGCCGGCAAAGTAATGTCTCTGCTTTTGAATATACTATCTAGGTTGGTCATAACTTTTCTTCCAAGGAGTAAGCGTCTTTTAATTTCATGGCTGCAGTCACCATCTGCAGTGATTTTGGAGCCCCCCAAAAATAAAGTCTGACACTGTTTCTACTGTTTCCCCATCTATTTCCCATGAAGTGATGGGACCAGATGCCATGATCTTCGTTTTCTGAATGTTGAGCTTTAAGCCAACTTTTTCACTCTCCTCTTTCACTTTCATCAAGAGGATTTTTAGCTCCTCTTCACTTTCTGCCATAAGGCTGGTGTCATCTGCATATCTGAGGTTATTGATATTTCTCCCGGCAATCTTGATTCCAGCTTGTGTTTCTTCTAGTCCAGCGTTTCTCATGATATACTCTGCATAGAAGTTAAATAAGCAGGGTGACAATATACAGCCTTGATGTACTCCTTTTCCTATTTGGAACCAGTCTGTTGTTCCATGCCCAATTCTAACTGTTGCTTCCTGACCTGCATACAGATTTCTCAAGAGGCAGGTCAGGTGGTCTGGTATTCCCATCTCTTTCAGAATTTTCCACAGTAAGGGGGCCTTGATTATCTAGAATTTCTAAAGGTGCTTCAAAGCAGGCACTTGTAGTTCAAAGAGGAAACTTTGCTTTTCAAAACTAGATCCAGAGCAAACAAAGAGATAGTTTGGCAAATGTATTTGAGAGAAAAAAAAAAAATACCCCTAGAGTATTAGCAACACTGAGTGATTACAGTAAAGCTGATAAGTATGGCCCCACCCATATGTTCCTGGCCTGCCCCAGGGTCATCTACAATGTGGTCCTCACTTACAGCAGCTTTCTGTTGCTTGTTGCCTGGAGGTATGCCCTGGCGCCTGGAGCATGCTTAGCCCTGAGGTCTACAGGGACCGAATGCCCCAGGAGCAACCTTTACTCTTGGGGTCTGTGTACCTAGGTCCACGGGGGAGCCCAGTAGGATAGAGCCCCCATCCCCCCAACCAGTGGTGAGCGGCTCACTAACTCCCTTTGTTGACTTCTTTCCTTTCTTGTCTCACTTTCCCTACTCTCTCAAAGAACTTTCTGGAATCACCACCCCCATCAACTACTTGCAACTTGAATCTTTGCCCCAGAGTCTGCTCTTGGGAAGAACTCAAGCCATGGCAGAGAAGTCTGGAGGGCTTGCCTTTGGCAGGCAAATGTAACGTATATTAGCTGAAAATTTCTCTGTCAATACAGTTGTTGGGTGCTAAGCAAAATGGCTAAGTAGCAATAATAACTTCCATTTGTTGATAGTTTTTTCATGCCAAGCATGATCCTAAGCTCCTTTCACATACCTCATTCATGTCACTTTGAAGGTCACTATGAAGTGAAGTTGCTCAGTTGTGTCTGACTCTTTGCAACCCCATGGACCAGGCTCCTCCGTCCATGGGATTCTCCAGGCAAGAATACTGGAGTGGGTTGCCATTTCCTTTTCCAGGGGATCTTCCCGACCCAGGGATTGAACCCAGGTGTCTCACATTGCAGGGAAATGCTTTAACCTCTGAGCTACCAGGGAAGCCCCAACCTCATTCACAGTGACCTTCAAAGTGGGTGCTCTTCTTATTAGATGAGGAAACTGAAGTGCAGTGGCTTGCCAAAGTCATGTAACTTGTAAGTGAAAGAGCTGGGATTCTGACTCTGGGAATTTGATTCTAGAGCCCATACTTTTATCTACTCAGCATAGTTTCCAAACTATTGGCCACTGAATAAGCAAAGAGCCAAAGAGCCTGGCTCCATTCCTCATGTGTTTTAAAAGGCCTAACTCAAGGGTTGCTGAAAGACAGAGGGTATAGTAAGATGAGTGTAGGTTTGAGAATTCAAAACCACATTCTACCTCCACTTATCAGCATCGTGGCCTTGAACAAATCACTTCTCCTCTGACCCTCAGTTTGGACGGGGGAGCCTGGTGGGCTGCCATCTATGGGGTCGCACAGAGTCGCACACTACTGAAGTGACTTAGCAGCAGCAGCAGCAGCAGCAGCATGGGGTGGCAGAGGTTAGTGAAAAATAATGCCTGACTCATGGGACTATAGTCAGCATCAAATGAGATGATGCTTGTGGAGCACTGGAACTCCAAGCATGATGGACAATTTTGGATGCTATGACATCAGTAACAGGCTCTCAGCTCCCTCCTCTGCAGATCACTATCCCTTTTAGCCCAGCTCCCAGGGCCCAGGACTCTCACCTGCTGCTTCCTTAAAGGAGTTAGGATGTAGGTGACAGAGGATAGGACTTTGGAATCTGACAGGCAGGGATTTGAGTGTCATAGTCTTTGCTGTCTCTATCTTAAAAAAAAAAAAAAAACACCTCTGGACAGTTATTGAATGTCTCCATGCAGTCCTCTATTTTCTCATCTATACAATAGGGATAATAAAACAGGACTGTAGAAAAGGTTAAATAAGGCAGTGCATACAAGTACTTAGCACAGTCCAGCACATCTTAGTGCTCCAAACATTGTTCAGTTCAGTCACTCAGTCGTGTCCGACTCTTTGCGACCCCGTGAACCACAGCACGCCAGGCCTCCCTGTCTGTCACCAACTCCTGGAGTTTACCCATTGAGTCAGTGATGCCATCTAACCCTCTCATCCTCTGTCGTCCCCTTCTCCTCCTGCCTTCAATCTTTCCCAACATTAGGGTCTTTTCAAATGAGTCAGCTCTTCACATCAGGTGGCCAAAGTATTGGAGTTTCAGCTTCAACATCAGTCCTTCCAATGAGCACTTCCAGATATTCAAGCTGGTTTTAGAAAAGGCAGAGGAACTAGAGATCAAATTGCCAACATTCACTGGATCATCGAAAAAGCAAGAGAGTTCCAGAAAAACATCTATTTCTGCTTTATTGACATGCCAAGTCCTTTGAGTGTGTGGATCACAATAAACTGTGGAAAATTCTGAAAGAGATGGGAATACCAGACCACCTGACCTGCCTCTTGAGAAACCCGTATGTAGGTCAAGAAGCAACAGTTAGAACTGGACATGGAACAGCAGACTGGTTCCAAATAGGAAAAGGGGTACGTCAAGGCTATATCTTGTCACCCTGCTTATTTAACTTCTATGCAGAGTACATCATGAGAAATGCTGGACTGGATGAAGCACAAGCTGGAATCAAGACTGCTGGGAGAAATATCAAAAACCTCAGATATGCGGATGACACCACCCTTATGGCAGAAAGTGAAGAACTAAAGAGCCTTTTGATGAAAGTGAAAGAGGAGAGTGAAAAAGTTGGCTTAAAGCTCAACATTCAGAAAACGAAGATCATGGCATCTGGTCCCATCACTTCATGGCAAATAGATGGGGAAACAGTGGAAACAGTGGCTGACTTTATTTTTGGGGGCTCCAAAATCACTGAAGATGGTGATTGCAGCCATAAAATTAAAAGACGCTTACTACTTGGAAGGAAAATTATGACCAACCTAGACTGCGTATTAAAAAGCAGAGACATTATTTTGTCAACAAAGGTCAGTCTAGTCAAGGCTATGGTTTTTCCTGTGGTCATGTATGGATGTGACAGTTGGACTGTGAAGAAAGCTGAGCACTGAAGAATTGATGCTTTTGAACTGTGATGTTGGAGAAGATTCTTGAGAGTCCCTTGGACTGCAAGGAGATCCAGCCAGTCCATCCTAAAGGAGATCAGTCCTGGGTGTTCATTGGAAGGACTGATGTTGAAGCTGAAACTCCAATAGGTACTGTTATTAATATTACTGTTATTACTGTTGATTTTATGAGAGAAAAATAGGGACGGAATGTAAAGACAGGCAAAGTCTGACTGATTTTACATAATATATAAGAAGAGAATTATTAGCAGTTTCCATCTACTTAAGAGAAAGTGAGAACGCCTCAATCTGTCATTGCATTCCTATTTAACATTCAAATTCTGTACATCTTGCTGGAGAAAAGGATAAAGTTCTCAAGAAAAAATAGTTTTGAAAGCAACAATTTACATCAAATGATAATGAAACAAATGATACACAAAAGATGAAATCCGCGACAGTGAATACACTTGCATTCCTCATAAGTAAACAGAAGCTTTTCTTTCTGAATCTTGCTCCCTCCCGACTTCCCAAATCAAACCAAGTGTGTGTGTATGCTTGTAGAGGGAGGGGACCAGCTGGGGGAGTGCAGGGCTAGAAAGACCTCCCTCCGAAGCCAGGCATGGACTCTGAAAGGAGCAGGTCAGGGCAGAAGTGTGGGCAAGGAGGGCAAGAAGACTGGAGACACAGGCAGTAAATGGTGAAAAAGAAAGCTGGCGAGGGCCTCCTACCTTGTGGCTGGCACCGGAGGGATTGCTTCCCTCCTCCCGGGCACCAGGCCTCATTGGAGCGGACCTGCTGGGTCTCCCCACCCTGTGCTTAGGGGGGCAGAAGTGCCTACTGGAGACTCAGCACTTGTTAACTTGTCACCGCATCAAAGAAGAGAGAGAGATCTGACATTTCCCCAGTCCCCAAAAGTGAAATAAGAAAGGGTTCTTTACTTTCAGGGCCGTATCCTGAATGACAGAGGTCATTTTTTGCAACTGATCTGTGTGGGCGCAGGCTTCTAATTGTTTCCTGAATTACCTGCTATCTATTAGCCATCTGGCCGCTTGCCAGAGTATGCTAATGTCTCCAGAGTTCCTGGCCTGGAGTTTTGAGGAGCAGATTTCTTGTTTTGTCTTTGGGAATGTAGGACTTGGAGTGCAGGCCCTGTGAGTCTCGCTGGCAGAAACTCTGTCCTCCTCTCCTCTGCGCTTAGCTGTGCTGAGGGCAATGCCCAGGCACAGTGCACAGCTCCCAGCTGTGCCTGAGAGAATGCCCAGGAACCTAGTGCACAGTCATGCCGATGCCCATGTGGAACAGCGTCTCCTCTTTCTCCTGGACCCTGGACTCCACACCTGTAGGAGATTCGGCTTTATCAGAATGTCCTGGAAACCCTTCTTAGCAAAAGGTTTTTTGGAGTTGATGTCATTTGCTTAGAGAAAAAAGAAACTCTTCAAATAATCTTTTGTTTGGGGAGAAGAGAGTAAGAAGGGTGTGAGAATTCAATAGGCCTGTTCTTCCGTTGAGTAAGGGCAGAGCTTGGCCATCACCCAGCGGGGCTGAGTATGCTCAACATCAGTTACTGCCATGACCTTAAAAACACACAGTGAAACGTCATCATGTGGGAAGGGTGCACAAACATATGGCAACATTCATCTTCTTGTTACAAAGGTAGCATGTGTTCATTATTTTAAAATTTAGAAACTCTGGAAAAGCAAAAAGAAAAAATCATTCAGAATTTCATTTCTCTAAGATAATTATTGTTAATCTTTTGGTGTATTTTCTACCTTTCTTTTTCTCTTCTATTTTATACCTGTTTATGAAAAAAAAGTGTCTTTTGATTAAAAAATACAAAGACATTTTGTGAATACAGAACACTTTGTCTTGTTCTGTGCCCTGACCCCTCTGCCCCAGCTCTCCTCCCCATCATTCCTTCCCAGGTGTCTTTGCTTGGTCCTCCCTCAGGCTCTGAACTCCTTCTGGGTCATGACCCTCCTATTGAAGTCTAACCAGCTTTCTTGATGGTATCATCCAGACCCATGTTATTTGGTACAATCTTATGCCATGGACTGCTAGCCCCCACCTATACTCCAGATTAGAAATCAGCAAACTTTTTCTGTGAAGGATCAGATGGTAAATAATTTAGGCTGTGCAGGCCATATACAGCTCTGTTGCAACTACTCAACTCTGCTGTTGTAGCATGAAATCAGCCAGAGACAAATATGTAAATGGATGAGCAAGGTTATGTGCCAATAAAACTTTATTTATGGATGCTAAAAAAAATACAGTGGTACCATTCAATCTTTTGGAAGTGTCTGACGGATATATCCTTTAGCACCAGAGTTTATGATTAGCTCTATGGTAATCCTCAGAGAACTTCTTTTATGGGGCTAAGATAGAACAGAGCTCACATACCAGCAGAACTGTTTCCAAAGGACTAAAATCCAGGACCTTTGGTTTTAAGCATTTATTTTCATTTATGTGCATATGGAGAAAGAGGACCAGGTGGAACTGCCTAGAAGTAGAGAAAGTGTACCTGTCAATTTACTTGATCAAAAACCAAGCAGGCAAATATTGGACCAGCTCTCCAACGGTAAACATTTAGAAAACCAGACAAAGTGTATGAAACCATTGTTTTCACAAATTTCAGACATTTGCTGAGAGAATGGAAGCAAAATGAGGTGATCCCTAGATTACTTCTGCATTTTGCCTAGAAGCACATTCCAGACCACAGTGCAGGGATGGAAAACAAGCAGGACGTGGGAATTGAATCTTACTGAGTGGAGGAGACAAAGACCAGGGGAGGCTGAGTCAGCTGGAATTTGCCAGACAGAGAACCAGGAAGAACTGCAGAAGGCTTTGCCGGAGTTCTTAAAAGGATTTGGCTGAATCCTAGAACACAGGCATAGTTTTCATGATTTGGGGAAAAAAGCAACTATTGGGGAAAGAACAAGTACTGGGGAGCTGAAGACTGAATGCCTCCAGAAGCTTGTACGTGATTGGAGTTGCTGAGCTCTAATCAGCTAGAATAAAGAGGCCACACTGAACATCTGGAATATTCAGTCAAGACCTTAGAAAAGCAAGACGTTGGGAATGAGACCCAAATAGCCCTGCACTAAAGGTCACTCAAGATCAGCCCCAGCAAAGCTTGCAAACTCATAATGATCTGTAAAAGACTTTGACCACCAGAACAAAATTCAAAACTCTTTGAAGGAAGAAAAAGAAATCGGTCCCTCAACAGTGTAACATTTACAATGTCCCACATGTCTTAAAACAGTTACTTGACATACAAAAAAGAGAGAGAGAAGTCAAAAAATGAGAGATATGAGGCAATTAGCAGTTGAGACCCTTTTAAAGCATTATAAGTATGCTAAAGGGTTTGAAGGAAAACATAACCAAGAGAGAAATAGAAACTATAAAAAGAAACCAAATGGAACGTTTAGAAGTAAAAAATGCAACATTTAAAATGAAAAATTAGATACCGCAAAGGAAAAATATTAGTGAAATTAAAAACACAGTAATAGAAACTATTAAAACTGAAGCACACCAAGGAAAAAGAATGAACAAAAATGAACGAAGTTTCAATGACCTATGGAAAAACATCACAAAGTCTGACTTACATACGTTGGTAGTAACAAAACAAGGGGAGGGACTTCTCTGATGATCCAGCGGTTAAGAATCCACCTGCTAATGCAGGGGACGCAGGTTTTGAGCTCTTATTCAGGAAGAGCTCAAGTGCCTCGGGGCTGCTAAGCCTGACGTCACAACTACTGAGCCCACGCTCTAGAGCCGGTGAGTTGCAACTACTGAGGCTCGCGCACCATAGAGAGGCCGCCACAGGGAGAAGCGCACACACCACAGCCAGGGAAATCCCTCAAGCAGCAACAAAGACCGCACACAGCCAAAAGTAAAATAACTACCACCACCACTACTACTACTAAGTCGCTTCAGTCGTGCCCGACTCTGTGCGACCCCATAGACGGCAGCCCACCAGGCTCTGCCGTCCCTGGGATTCTCCAGGCAAGAACACTGGAGTGGGTTGCCATTTCCTTCTCCGATGCATGAAAGTGAAAAGTGAAAGTGAAGTCGCTCAGTTGTGTCCAAAAAACAAGGAGAGAAGTGGAAAATATTTTTGAAAAAATAATGGGTGAAAAAAAATTTTAATTTTGACTCACAGATTCAAGAAATTCAACCACGCAGGATATACATAACTGCACAGGGACACAGAAGGACCTTATGGGGTGATAAAGTGTTTTGCACCTTGACAGCAATGGTAATGGTGGCAGTTGTGGAAGTATGTGTGTTTGGATTTTAGAAGTCGTGAATTCATGTAACACATTCAATCCCAATCCAGCATATCTCATAAATGTATCTCCATGGTACGAACACTTCTCCATGGTGAGAAGCCTGGCTCCCAACAACATTGACATGTATGTTCATTTGCCCGTTGTTTCAGAATTTTGCTGTACTACTAGAAGATATAATACTATAGAAAATAAACTGAGAAAAAGTAAAAAATTTTGTTTTCACTAGATTGAGTGTATATAATCAAAATATTGTGCTCAAAAATTCTTTGGATTAATTTTCCCCCCTCACTTCAGTAAGATTATGTTATACTTTTAAAATATATTTGTATACCTGTCAGGGTCCAGTCAGGAGGTAGAAACCACAAAAGTTATTTTAACAGACAGAATTTAATATAAATATTTGTTAATTAGGTATTAATAAGTAGGTACCTAAACAGATTTAAAAAGAACTTTAAGGCAGCAGTTCCCAAACTTTTTGGTTTCAGGAGTTTTAAAAATACTTTTACAAACTCACTGAGGACCCCAAGGAGCTCATATGTTGGCTAAAGCCTGTGGTATTTATCGCCAGTAAGCTCAGTTGGTAAAGAATCCCACTTCAGTATTCTGGCCTGGAGAATTCCACGGGCTGTATAGTCCATGGGGTCTCAAAGAGTTGGACACTACTGAGCAACTTTCACATTCAACATATACCTTTATCACCAATGTTAGAAAATAAAACTGAGAACTTTTCTACAACATTTATTTTTTAAAAAATTTAAAAATAACAGGCAAGGTAAGTGGAGAAAATGTGTAGTGAAAAGATGGATATAGGGTATAAACTTCCAGTTGTAAGATGAGTATGTTCTGGAGATCTAATGTATAGCATAGTGACTTCAGTTAACAATGATGTTTTCTATACTTGAAAGCTGCTAAAAAAGTAGATCTTAAAAGTTTTCATACCATACACACACACACACACACACAAACACACACACACAATGGTGAGTATGTGAGGTGATGATGTGTTAATTAACCTTATTGTGGTAATCATTTTGCATGATATATGTATATCAAATCATTGCATTCTACCCCTTAAACTTCCAATGTATGTCAATTATATCTCAATAAAGCTGAAAATAAAAACATCTGGCTCAGCTGGTAAAGAATCTGCCTACAATGCAGGAGACCTGGGTTTGATCCCTGGGTTGGGAAGATCCTCTGGAGAAGAGGACAGCTACCCATTCCTTGGAAGAAAATCTATGACCAACCTAGACAGCATATTAAAAAGTAGAGACATTGCTTTGCCAACAAAAGTCCATCTAGTCAAAGCTGCGGTTTTTTGAGTAGTCATGTACGGATGTGAGAGTTGGACTATAAAGAAAGTTGAGCACTGAAGAACTGATGGTTTTGACCTATGGTGTTGGAGAAGATTCTTGAGAGTCCCTTGGACTGCAAGGAGATCCAACCAGTCCATCCTAGAGGAAATAGGTCCTGAATATTCTTTGGAAGGACTGATGCTGAAGCTGAAACTCCCAATATTTTGGCCACCTGTTGCAAAAACTGACTCACTGGAGAAGACCCTGATGCTGGCAAAGATTGAAGGCAGGAGGAGAAGGGGATGACAGAGGATGAGATGGTTGGATGGTATCACCAACTCAATGGACATGAGTTTGAGTAGGCTCCGGGAGTTGGTAACAGACAGGGAAGCCTGGTGTGCTGCAGTCCATGGGGATGCAAAGAGTTGGACATGACTGAGGGACTTTCACTTTCATGTTAACAGAAATAACATATTTTTATGAAAAACAACTATATAAAAATTTAGTGGGGAGAGTGGCATTATTTAACATTTTTGTAAACCTTTTTCATATCTGGCTTAATAGAAGTCAGCTGGATACTTGTATCTGTTTCTGCATTCAGTCTAAGATATGTTGTTTTGGTCAAAATATGTGAAGAAAATCCATGTCTAGCTATATAGACATGTAGTTAGAAAAGGAAGGATATTTTAATAGACTCTTCAGATAATAATTATTATATTTTTGGATATTACAGCAAAACTAGACAAATAGTAGTTTCTTAAAGATTGGGTGCAATGTATAATCTAAAACTATATCTAAAAAACATTTTGTTAATCTGTTATATTAAAACCCATTGGTCTGTCTTGCAGTTTGAAAGGATCTTTTCCTCATGCATGATTTAGTAATGGCATGCATCGGTCATTGGAAAATATCAGTTGACTTCATAATGCAGATATTTCAAATGCTGCCATATTTCATTATACATCATTCAAAAAAGTTCCTATTTGTTAATATCAGCACAAATCTCATCAGAAAAGTTTTTAAAGTATTGGACACTATCAAGCTCCCAATGGCAGATGCATATATTCCAAATTTTTAAATTTAGTTTAGAAGCTCATATTTTGTCATTGGCAACAAAAACTGTCAGTTGGTTTCCTTGAAGTGACAGGCTTACTTTGTTCATTTTTGAGAAAAGTCTGCTTAATGTCCAAATCTGAGTAACCAGAGTTTGCCTGTTCATTGTTTCTGAAAGTAAAAATTGGTGTGCAATGAAAGCTATGGCTAGTTCAGCTAACTGAAACAATTGTGCAAGTGCTATTCCTTGAGACAGTCATAATACCACATTTTACTCTATAGCACAAATGTTTCAGCTATCATGAGAATATTGAAGTTGTTAACTAAAAAGATGCACAATGTGAGAGTTGTTAGTTAAGTTTTATTTGGGGCAAAGTGAGGACTACAGCCAAGCAGACTGCACCTCATGTAGCTCGAAGAGACTGCTCTAAGAGGCAGTGGGAAAAGGCCAATAGATAAGATTTTGGTGAAGGGGGGAGTTCAGTGCAATCAACGCTTTACAAAATGTTTTCTGCTAGTCATGAGGAGCTGATGTCACCATGAAGGGACTTAGTGCTTTTCTAGATATGAAGAGATGCAAGATCCTGAAATGAGTTCCTGAAAATGTCTAACTGTCTAAAGACCTGCTACGCCAGTTTGTTCTTGGCAAGTGCCAATTTGTAGTCAACAAAAGGATCTGAACATAAGAATCATGATTTAATAAAGTTACTCATTGTACTGCTTTGTCAAGGGTTATTCTTAAGTAGAACTGGATTTTTTTCCCCTGAAAGTACATAATGGCAAAAAATACAATGACTGCTAGTGTGGCACTCCCTTTATTCATGTTAAAGGGTCCACAGTCTTATTCACTATGCCTTAGGCACCATCAGTGCAAATGTCAACACAGAAAAAGGAAAAGAATGTCTTACGATTATTTTGAAAATATTTTCGACCTCATGGATCCCCTGAAAGGGCTCAGGGACCCTCCAGAGGGATCCATAAACCACACTCAGAGAACTGCTACTCTGAGTTCTCATAGTAGCAACAATAGAAAGCAGTTACCACCCCTACTGCTGAGAGAATAAAAGGAGGAAGTGGAATTTTTTTTAATGGCTTTACAATGTTGTGTTAGTTTCTGTTGTAAAATGAAGTGAGTCAACTATGCACATACGTATATCCCCTCCTTCTTGGACCTCGCTCCTACCCCTGCTTCCCCATCCCACTCCTCTACGTCATCACACAGCACCAAGCTGAGCTTCCTGTGCTTTACACAGTAATGTCCATATGTCAACATTTTTAAAACTCAGAAACTTAGAAAGGAATTGTGGAATTGAAACTCAGAGCTCCTCTGAGGGAAAGGGGACACTTGGCTGGGACTGGCTTCTGTGACTTCCTTGAAGGGGCCCTTAGGATTGGAAACTTAAGAACTTGAAAAGAGGGTGCCTGCTGGTTGGTGCTGATGTCTCTAAAATGATGTAAGGAGGCTAATTTTTTAAGTGTTGGAAAAAACTGTAGGCTGCATTTCGCTGCTGCTATGAGAAGGAACTCTGCTGCCAGGGTGAAGATGAGGCTGCAGTGAGACTCTCAGGAATTGCCACCAGAGAGGCAAACAAGTCCTCTCTTGGCTCTGCTAGGTGGAGCTCAACAGAGAGGCAGCAGGCAAAGTGGAAATGTGGTTTGCAGAACCTTTGCTCCAATTTCACAAAGCAGAGTACAAAAGGCTGGGCTTGGAACTTAGAGACACTAGCAGGCATATTTGGACTTATTTGCTCTTGTTAGCATTCAGTTCAGTTCAGTCACTTAGTTGTGTCCGACTCTTTGCAACCCTATGGACTGCAGCGTTCCAGGCCTCCCTGTCCATCACCGATGCCCAGAGTTTACTCAAATTTGTGTTCGTTGAGTCGGTGATACCATCCAACCATCTCATCCTCTGTTGTCCCCTTCTCCTTCCACCTTCAATCTTTCCCAGCATCAGGGTCTTTTCCAATGAGTCAGTTCTTCACATTCGGTGGCTAAAGTATTGGAGTTTCAGCTTCAGCATCAGTCCTTCCAATGGATATTCAGGACCTATTTCCTTTAGGATTGCCTGGTTGGATCTCCTTGCAGTCCAAGGGACTCTCAGTAGTCTTTTCCAACATCACAGTTAAAAAGCATCAGTTCTTTGGTGCTCAGCTTTCTTTATAGTCCAACTCTCAAATCCGTACATGACTACTTGAAAAACCATAGCTTTGGCCAGACAGACATCTATTGGCAAAGTAATGTTCTCTGCATTTTAATATGCTGTCTAGGTTGGTCATAACTTTTCTTCCAAGGAGCAAGTGTCTTTTAATTTCATGGCTGAAGTCACCATCTGCAGTGATTTTCGAGTCAAAGAAAATAAAGTCTCTCACTGTTTTCATTGTTTCCCCAACTATTTGCCATGAAGTGTTGGGACCAGAGGCCATGATCTTAGTTTTCTGAACGTTGAGCTTTAAGCCAACTTTTTCACTATCCTCTTTCACTTTCATCAAGAGGCTCCTTAGTTCTTCTTCACTTTCTGCCATAAGAATGGTGTCATCTGCATATCTGAGGTTATTGATATTTCTCCCAGCAATCCTGATTCCAGCTTGTGCTTCATCCAGTCCAGTGTTTCTCATGATGTACTCTGCATAGAAATTACAGAAGCAGGGTGACAATATACAGCCTTGAGGTACGCCTTTCCCAATTTGGAACCAGTCTGTTGTTCCATGTCCAGTTCTAACTGTTGCTTCTTGACCTGCATACAGATTTCTCAGGAGGCAGGTCAGGTGTTCTTGGGACTCCCATCTCTTTCAGAATTTTCCACAGTTTGTTGTGAGCCACACAGTCAAAGACTTTGGCATAGTCAATAAAGCAGAAGTAGATGTTTTTCCAAAATTATCTTGCTTTTTCAATGATTCAACAGATGTTGGCAATTTGATCTCTGATTCCTCTGTCTTTTCTAAATCCAGCTTGAACATCTGAAAGTTCTTGGTTCACATACTGTTGAAGCCTAGCTTGGAGAATTTTGGTGTTACTTTGCTAGCATGTGAGATGAGTGCAATTGTGTGGTAGTTTGAACATTCTTTGGCATTGCCTTTCTTTGGGATTGGAATGAAAACTGACCTTTTCCAGTCCTGTGGCCACTGCTGAGTTTTCCAAATTTGCTGGCATATTGAGTGAAGCACTTTCACAGCATCATCTTTTAGGATTGGAAATAGCTCCACTGGAGTTCCATCAGCTCTACTAGCTTTGTTCATAGTGATGGTTTCTAAGGCCCACTTGACTTCACATTCCAGGATGTCTGGCTCTAGGTGAGTGATCACACCATCGTGATTATCCGGGTCGTGAAGATGTTTTTTGTACAGTTCTTCTGTGTATTCTTGCCATCTCTTCTTAATATCTTCTGCTTCTGTTAGGTGCATACCATTTCTGTCCTTTATCGAGCCCATCTTTGCATGAAATGTTCCCTTGGTATCTCCAATTTTCTTGAAGAGATCTCTAGTCTTTCCCATTCTGTTGTTTCCCTCTATTTCTTTGCATTGATCGCTTAGGAAGGCTTTCTTATCCCTCTTTGCTATTCTTTGGAACTCTCCATTCAGATGGCTATATCTTTCCTTTTCTCCTTTGCCTTTCACTTCTTTTCACAGCTATTTGTAATGCCTCCTCAGAGAACCATTTTGTCTTTTTTCTCCTGGGAATGGTCTTGATCCCTGTCTCCTGTACAATGGCACTCACCTCTGTGGATAGTTCTTCAGGCACTCTGTCTAACAGATCTAATCCCTTGAATTTATTTGTCACTTCCACTGTATAATCATAAGGGATTTGATTTAGGTCATACTTGAATGGTCTAGCGGTTTCCCCTACTTTCTTCAATTTAAGTCTGAATTTGGCAATAAGGAGTTCATGATCTGAGCCACAGTCAGCTCCCGGTCTTGTTTTTCCTGACTGTATAGACCTTTTCCATCTTTGCTGGAGCTTCTCCAGCTTTTAGATTTTCTCCTATCTTTCTTTATTAAACTTTATTTTTTTTACTACATAGAACATTAATAAGCTTCAAAAGAACCAAAAATATACATAAAAGTGTGCCCAGAGATGTATCCTCACTATAGTTTTTCTGGTAGTCATGTATGGATGTGAGAGTTGGACTATAAGGAAAGTTGATCACCAAAGAATTGATGCTTTTGAACTGTGGTGTTGGAGAAGACTCTTGAGAGTCCCTTGCACTACAAGGAGATCAAACTAGTCAATCCTAAAGCAAATCATTCTTGAATATTCTTTGGAAGGACTAATGCTGAAGCTGAAACTCCAATAGTTTGGCCACCTGATGCAAAGAACTGACTCATTGGAAAAGACCCTGATGCTGGGAAAGATTGAAGGCAGGAGTAGAAAGGAATGACAGAAGATGAGATGGTTGGATGTCATCATCGACTTGATGGATATGAGTTTAAGTAAGCTCTGGGAGTTGGTGATGGATGGGGAAGCCTGGTGTGCTGCAGTCCATGGGGTCACAGAGTCGGACAGGACTGAGCGACTGAACTGAACTGAACTGACTGATGGGTGAGGGTTGCAGGTATGTGACTTTCTTCTGATCGGTTGGTGGTGAGGTAACAGGGAGGTATTACAGGAATCTCAATCATCAGCCTTTTGGTTCCAACCAGTCTGGAATCTCAGCATGTAGTTACCATCTCCCATCTGGGAGGAGCCTTAGTTCCTACAGAACAACTCAAAGATCTGTATTAGATTGTTATGTATATCCCTTGAGGAGAAACTAAGATTCTGTTTTGTTGCTTCACTATTATTTCCTGACTGTTTTTCTTTTGTTTCTGCTTTTCCTGACTTTCCTAACAGTAACGGCTTGAATCTGCCCTTTGGAACTCAGGGAGGCTTTTCTTATAAATAAGAAATGGAGGACACAAACATATTTTTGTACTTAGGAGGGTCCCAGAGGACCCAGCTTCCGTGGTGGCTAAGACAGTAAAGAATCTGCCTGCAATGTGGGAGATCTGGGTTTGATTTGTTGACTAAAAAAAGTTTTGCGAGTTAAGTTTTACTTGGAGCAAAATGAGGACTGCAGGCCCAGGAGGCAGCCTCTCAGAGAGCTCTGAGAGGCTGCTCCTAAGCAGCAGTGAGGGAAAGTCAATATATAAGGTTTCGGTGAAGGGGGAGTTCAATACTATGAAGTACTCATTTTACAAAAGGTTTCTTGTTAGTCATGAGGATCTGATGTCACCATGAAGGGATTTAGAGCTTCTCTACATATGAGGAGATGCAAGGATGGAGATCATAAAATCTGTTCCTAAAAACATCCAACTATCTAAAGACTTGTCCCATCAGATTCCCTGGACTACAGAGTGCTTCACTCCACCTTGAACTTCCTTAGGGGTTGTTGAAGGTCATCAGCTGCAGCAACATGGGGTTCAATGTCCGCAGAAGCAAATGGCAAATGCCTTTGTTGTTCAGTCATTGGCAGTCCCTTTGGTAAGTGTCAATTTGTAGTTGACATGCCCCCCTTGTGCTCATAAATCTGACCGTACTTTGGGTGGCATTTCGTGACCATTTTGTCCAATGTTGCTGGGAAGGCTCGTTCCCAGTTTTGAAGAAGGTTTTTGTTGATAGTCCTCTCAATATGCTATTACTGGATTAAGTCTTAATCGTCAGAGATCTCTGGACACCTGTCTTTTAGTTATGGTCCTGGAAAGTATTTCCTTTCGTTGCATCTTGCCATGTCTAGAGTTACACTATTACAATCATTAATCACATATCAAGCTATACATTTGATCAACTGCTTTAAGTTTAGTCATCATTATATTCACTGGAAGCTCAGTCATACACTTAGTAATACAAGAAATAATAATCTTGTGAAACAAGGAAAATACAAATGGTATAGTTAATGACATTAGTGGAATTAAAAGTAATTGTTTTAGCCATGAGCCTCCCACACCAAAGCAGGCTTTTTCAAAAAGATCATTAAGACTAGGGAATGGGTCACTTGAAGCAGAATTCTTTCTGCTTTAACCACAGATTTTTCATGCGGTTCATCAAATGTGTTACATTAAAGGATTTATCAGGTATGAAAATAAAGCATTCAGTTTGAATTATAGCAAAGATATCTCCCTGAGATGCTGTAAGTTGTCAAGGGCCTTGTAGTTGTGTAGCATGAATTTCTCATCATAGAGATCTCAGAATTCAGTAGGCTAATAGCCTGGTTCTATCATTTAAAGCTTATGAGAATTGTTAAGACTTTGATATGACCAATTACATCCTCTGACCCCACTGATCACAACAAACTGTGGAAAATTCTTAGAGATGAGAATACCAGACCACCTGACCTGCCTCCTGAGAAATCTGTATGCAGGTCAAGACAAAATTGGACATGAAACAACAGACTGGTTCCAAATTGAGAAAGGAGTATGTCAAGGCTGTATATTGTCACCCTGCTTATTTAACTTCTATGCAGAGTACATCATGAGAAATGCTGGACTGGTTGAAGCACAAGCTGGAATCAAGATTGCTGGGAGAAATATCAATAACCTCAGATATGCAGATGACACCACCCTTATGGCAAAGAGGAAACTAAAGAAAGCAAAGAGGAACTAAGGAGCCTCTTGATGAAAGTGAAAGAGGAGAGTGAAAAAGTTGGCTTAAAACTCAACATTCAGAAAACTAAGATCGTGACATCTGGTCCCATCACTTCATGGCAAATAGTTGGGGAAACCATGAAAACAGTGAGAGACTTTATTTTCTTGGACTCGAAAATCACTGCAGATAGTGACTGCAGCCATGAAATTAAAAGATACTTGCTCCTTGGAAGAAAAGCTATGACCAACCTAGACAGCATATTAAAAAGCAGAGACATTACCTTACCAACAAAAGTCTGTCTAGTCAAAGCTATGGTTTTTCAGGTAGTCATGTATGGATATGAGAGAGATTTGGACTATAAAGAAAGCTGACTGCCAAAGAATTGATGCTTTTTAACTGTGATGTTGGAGAAGACTCTTGAGAGTCCCTTGCACAGCAAGGAGATCCAATAAGTCCATCCTAAAGGAAATGAGTACTAAATATTCATTGGAAGGACTGATGCTGAAGCTGAAACTCCAGTACTTTGGCCACCTGATGTGAAGAACTGACTCATTGGAAAAGACCTTGATACTGGGAAAGATTGAAGGCAGGAGGAGAAGGGGACAACACAGGATGGACGTGAGTTTGAGTAGGTTCCAGGGATTGGTGACGGACATGGAAGCCTGGCATGCTGCAGTCCATGGGGTCTCAAAGAGTTGGACAGGACTGAGTGACTGAACTGACTGACTGAACTCAACCCCACTGAAGGTGTGTGTGCACACACACACACACACACGCACAAAGCTGCCTAATGGTCATACTAGTAGAATACAGATCTTTGACCCACTGAGATCATACCAATGGTAGAATGGTTGGTGTTACCTCTAATTTGTTAACACATATGACCTTAAATTCATGGGAATCCCAGGCTACACCTTCATATCCATCCCTGTAGATGTCAAGGCCATACATTAGTGCCACAAAACCACTGAGTTCCATACCAATTACTCTCTCTAAGGGTAAATAAAAATAGGCATAGTGCATAAAGCACCCAGGTTTTTCTCATAATTACCTGGTTGATCAATTTCAGTATGATTTAACCCTTCCCAACATAAAGGAGCTTTTAAACACCATAGCCTGGTGTTAACCATGTAGATTCATCCCATAATCATGGGAGCTTTCCTTGTAATAGATGAGAGGTTAATTTTTTTTATTGAGACTTAGCTCATCACTCCAATTGAGTTCAAATGACTCTAAGAGAAAACTTAAATCTATGGCCAGCATCAGAGCATGTATTTTTAATTGGCCAGGTGAGAGGATCCCATTTTGTAATATCATGAATAGATAGAACAGGACTAAAGAGCCCTGATGATTTATATAACCATAATTAATCAAAGACACTTTTGCTTTGCTGAAACTTTTATAGAGTCTCAGACTGAATTTTTAAAATAAAATCTTTCAGGGCTAGGAAAGTCATCCCAAAGTTTTATCACAGACTTTGTCTAACAGATCTAAGTGAATTCCTCCCTTCTCAAGGTCTCCAAAATTCCTTGAAATTTCTGTACCTGTTAGTGAGATAACTTTCCTAACTTATCTAATAAAGTTACCAGAAACTAAGAGTTTCCAAATCAATGGAAAATGGTGGAGTAGAAGGATGTGTGCTCATACTCTCCTTTGAGAACTCCAAAATTACAACTTACTGCTGAATAACCATTGATAAGAGAATGTTGGATCCCACCAAAAAAAATATACCCTGTGTCAAAGGGCAAAGGAGAATCCTCAGTAAGATGGTAGGAGGGGTGAAATTGCATTTAGAATCAAACTCCAAACCCACCAGAGACGCTTGGAGGGCTCAAACAAAACCTTGTGTGCAACAGGAGACTCCGCAGAGACTGAGCCAGACCTCTTTGAGTGTCTGAGTGTCTCCTGTGGAGGTACAGGTCAGCAGTGGCCTGCCACAGGGGCAGGTGCTCTGGGTGCAGCAGACCTGGGTATGGCATTAGCCCTCTTGGAGGAGGTGGCCATTTATCCTACCATAGAGCCACCAGGACTTACACAGGACTGGGGAAACAGACTCTTGGAGGGCACAAACAAAACCTGTGAGCACCAGGACCCAGGAGAAAGGAGCAGAGACCCCACAAGAGACTGACCTAGACTTGCCTGTGAGTGTCCAGGAGTCTCTGGCGAAGGCATGGGTCAGTGGTGGCCTGGTGCAGGGTTGGGGACACTGAGCTGAGCCCTGAAGAATTGATGCTTTTGAACTGTGGTGTTGGAGAAGACTCCTTGGACTGCAAGGAGATCAAACCAGTCCATCCTAAAGGAGATCAGTCCTGGGTGTTCATTGGGAAGACTGATGTTGAAGCTGAAACTCCAATAATTTGGCCACCTGATGTGAAGAACTGACTTATTGGAAAAGACCCTGATGCTGGGAAAGATTAAAGGTGGGAGGAGAAGGGGACAAGAAAGGATGAGATGGTTGGATGGCATCACTGACATGATGGACATGAGTTTGAGTAAGCTCCAGGAGTTGATAATGGACAGGGAAGCCTGGTGTGCTACAGTCCATGAGGTCACAAAGAGTTGGACACAACTGAGTGACTGAACTGAAGAGTTTCCAATATCTTGAGGGTTCAGATAGAGAGAAGAGATAAAAGTTTTAATTTGTTTATAAAATATAATTTTGGCAAATTGCTGTCATAATTAGTTTGAGGGGAGGGTTTTCCTTATACCTGGAAAACACAGATTTAATCCAGTAATTTTTTAGATTGAAACCATGAAAGTATAAGCATATTTGCCAGTTCATTCAGTCCTTTTGTTTACCTTTGTGAAGTCATCAGGTTTTCCATTAGAATCCTTACCTAGTTCAGAAACTGGCATTTATCCAAAAGTCCTTTCTATAAATCTTCTTTAAGAGGAAGCATATTTGTGAAATGTGGTTAATATTATGACAATATTTTGAGATAGTAACTAGAATTGTATCTGATAACATTTTACCCAAATATATAAGGATTTTAGGAACTCTAAACAGTTTCTAGAATATCTATATTAGTAACATTTACCATACAATATAACTGGAGACTTATTACTCACTTGACAATATTCCCCATGTAATTCTGTATACAAAATGAATCTAATTAGTATAATATCTCTCTTTGGGATGTTTCAGGGGCCCTCTGAAGCATCCCAAAGTTAGCTAGAAATCTTCTTCATTAGAATGATTTAGAAAGTTTTGTCAACAAATATCAAAAAGGTTTAGAACACTCGGTCAGATGGGATCATAGATCATTGTGAAACAATACTGTTCACTTAGCCAACGTAATGATAAAGGATTTCAAAACATCATTTAAGAGATAAAGAAACTTAAATCTATTATGAAAGGCAGTTCAATATCTGAAGAAAAGATGTCCTCTTAACAGAGAGAAAAGCTAAATTCAAGTTTTTGCACCAGCTTATTTAAAAGGTAAACTTAATTAACTTTATTTTAAACTTGGTCCTCAGCTCAGTTCAGTTCAGTCGCTCAGTTGTGTCCGACTCTTTGCAACCGCATGAATCTCAGCACGCCAGGCCTTCCTGTCCATCACCATCTCCCAGAGTTCACTCAAACTCACGTCCATTGAGTCGGTGATGCCATCCAGCCATCTCATCCTCTGTTGTCCCCTTCTCCTCCTGCCCCCAATCCCTCCCAGCATCAGAGTCTTTTCCAATGAGTCAACTCTTCGCATGAGGTGGCCAAAGTACTGGAGTTTCAGCATTAGCATTATTCCTTCCAAAGAAATCCCAGGACTGACCTCCTTTAGAATGAACTGGTTGGATCTTCTTGCAGTCCAAGGGACTCTCAAGAGTCTTCTCCAACACCACAGTTCAAAAGCATCAATTCTTCGGCACTCAGCCTTCTTCACAGTCCAACTCTCGCATCCATACATGACCACAGGAAAAACCATAGCCTTGACTAGACAGACTTTTGTTGCAAAGTAATATCTCTGCTTTTGAATATGCTATCTAGGTTGGTCATAACTTTCCTTCCAAGGAGTAAGCAGCTTTTAATTTCATGGCTGCAATCACCATCTGCAGTCATTTTGGAGCCCCAAAAAACAAAGTCAGCCACTGTTTCCACTGTTTCCCCATCTATTTCCCATGAAGTGATGGGACCAGATGCCATGATCTTCGTTTTCTGAATGTTGAGCTTTAAGCCAACTTTTTCACTCTCCTTTTTCACTTTCATCAAGAGGCTTTTGAGTTCCTCTTCACTTTCTGCCATAAGGGTGGTGTCATCTGCATATCTGAGGTTATTGATATTTCTCCCAGCAATCTTGATTCTAGCTTATGCTTCATCCAGCCCAGTGTTTCTCATGATGTATTCTGCATAGAAGTTAAATAAGCAGGGTGACAATATATAGCCTTGACATACCCCTTTTCATATTTGGAACCAGACATATCTATATTAGTTAGATCAAACAAACATTAATACCAGGTATTTAATACTGAATATTTCCCAGTTCACATGAACCTGAAATTCATTTAGGTTAATTTCTCTTGTATTTAGAATTATCTTACTTTTAACCACTTAATTTTTTAAAAAGTTAATTAAATTAGAGCTCATTTACACACTGATCTCAGCAATCAGCAATATTATCCAAAAAACAAAGACACACAGAGACATACATATATATCCAACTAGACATAAGAGATCCTATAGCTTTGTTTTCCAAACTCAGTTATGAACACTAGTTGTAAAAAAAAAAGTTTGGGATAAGGTTTTAAAAGGCTTTGTTCCCCCTGTTTTTTTCTTTTGATTTCAAGAATTAGAGATGGTCTAGATAAGGGATCCAGAGAGCTCTGGTTTAAAGGTGTAGGAGGAGTTATTTCTTCAGGGCAAGAATTCTCAAAGAGAATTTTTTTCTTCTAGCTTTCTCTGGAGTCTAAAGAATATTGTGACCACATTGTCAAAAATAGTATATTTCTGTGACCATAGTTTTATCGCCAAAATTTAGACCAGATAGTGCTCAAATTGGCCCTTATAACAAGGACAGATTGGTCTCAGCAGGGATTGTCCCTCTGGAGAAGTGTGGGTCTTAGTTTGATCAGGCCCAGGCTGTTGATTACAGGAGGAAGTCTTGGTCATAAGGGAACTTTAGTCCATTTTCCTATCCTATTGTCAAAAAAGATCTAATATTTTTAGGCCATTTTTCTTGTTATAGCTATAGATGGACCAGTCCAAAAAAAATGTGTTTTTCCAAGGAATTCCCAGGTGGAGTGTGGAACCTTAGAGTTAGCAATTCCCATATTAGCTCATATTAGCTCGAGCAGTATGTACCAGATGTCTGCACGCTCAAACCAAACCAAACCAGAACTTCACCAGCCAGGAGTCATACTCGGAAACAAAAGGCAAAGAGATGCCCAGAAATCAAAAGCCAAATGGCATAAATGCTGAACGTGACTTCCCAGTTCCACTAGACCTGTGACCTGGGAGAGCCAGTGCTAATATCCTTTTTTCGCTCTGATAGTTTCGAGCAATTTCTTGTTTGTTTTCTATGAAGAAGTTATTCTATCATTTCCTCTTTTAGAAGCTTCTAGATACCAGTCAAAGTAAGCACGGCCAGCCTTTTCTAATTGTGTGCACAAAAATATCAATTTTGAAATATCAAAAGAACCCCAATTTGGCCATTTTAAGTTGAGATCTCTTTTAGTATAATTTCTCCAATTAACTAGGTACTTGTAAGTATGAACTCCATATGTATTGTACACGAATCTGGCTGGAGTGTTAGTCAGAGGCTGACTTTCTGACACCCCTATGTTTCTGTTTTTGAGAGATTCTGTTTCCCATTCTAAGCTGAATTTGTCAGGGATAAAAATCACTAGTGAATGTGGGTAGTGGGCCCATGTGCTGCCTGAGCTTAACTCCTCCAGGAGTTACCCCAGCTTGTCTTACATGTCTCGGATTCCGCCTCCAGCAATCTAAGACCACCGTGGCTGCTCAGGTCGCTGAATGGCAAGTTCTTATGTGTGACCCCTGGATGAGCAAGTATTTTAATTAATGAGTGGGTTTCCCTATGGAAGCACTGCATGGTATGAGGACTTGGCCTCCACTACTCCCGTAAATTTCTCAGTCACTTGAGAAAACCAAAACCAGCCAGGAGAAGTCTTGTCCCTTTTCTTCAGAGAAAAGCTCTCATTAATTTTCCTCACTTTTATACTGACAAATTCTATGAAGTGAAGTGAAGTCGCTCAGTCGTGTCCAACTCTTTGCGACCCCATGGACTAAGGCTCCTCTGTCCGTGGGATTCTCCAGGCAAGAGTACTGGAGTGGGTTGCCATTTCCCTCTTAAGGAAATTCTATAATGGCAGTCAAATTGAGGGAAAGTGTCAGACCAGCCTCTTACTTAACCACTCATCCAAAAGCATCCAGTCCCCTACAATGGAGCAACCTCAGCATCTTTCAGCCGAGCTCCGGGTATTCCTTGATTTTTTTCTCTAATCGAGCCCCTCTACCCAGTACCTTTCCACTGGGTGGGTAATTCCCCCAGCATCTTTCAGCCAGCTTGCCACCCAGTATCTTTTCAGTGGGTGGGAATTTCTCAGTATCTTTCACCTGAGCCCCACTCAGTGTCTCTACCATGAGTGGGTATGCCCTGGATATTTCACCCAGTATCTTTCCTACTGGGAAGGGGCAGGTAACTTCCTCCACCATCAAATAAAACTCAGAAATTCAACCAATACGGCAGATTCAAGAACCAGGAGAGACTTACCCAAATTTGCCTGCACTCCCTAAGGAGGTAGATGGGCACAAGGGGCTGCTGCTGGTACCAAAGGTCCGGTTCCTTGTGGAGTCCAGTTGAAGGAAGGACGTCCACTCTGGGTCCCTTTGTGGTCGCCATAACTGTTGACAAAAAAGATGTACAACTTGAGAGTTCCGAGTTAAGTTTTATTTGGGGCAAAATGAGGACTGCAGCCTGGGGGGCAGCATCTCGGAGAGCTCTGAGAGCCTGCTCCAAAGCGGCAGTGGGGAAGGCCGATATATAACGTTCTGGTGAAGGGGGAGTTCAGTACTATGAAGTACTCATTTTACAAGTGGTTTTTTGTTACTCATGAGTATCTGGTGTCACCATGAAGGGATTTAGTGTTTCTCTAGATATGAGGAGATGCAAGGGTGAAGATCATAAAATCTGTTCCTAAAAACTCAACTATCTAGAGACCTGTCCCACCAGATTCCCTGGAGCACAGAGTGCCTCACTCCACCCTGAACTCCCTCGGGGGTGGTTGAAGGTCACCAGCTGCAGCAGCACGGGGTTCAATGTCCACAGAGGCAGATGGCAAACGCCTTTGTTGTTCAGTCATCGGCAGTGCCTTTGGTAAGTGCCATTTTGTAGTTGGCAGATTCCTGGGTCAGGAATATCCCCTGGAGAAGGGAATGGAAACCCACTCCAGTATTCTTGCCTGGCAAATCCCATGGACAGAGGAGCCTGGCAGGCTACATGTGTGGGGTTGCAGAGTCAGACACAAATGAGCAATTAACACTTTCACTTTCACAGGATCCTGCTCTGTTTCATTTCCTAACATTAAGCAGTCTCCTATGATGGAGAAAGTATTGACCAGGTGTTACTTAAATCTCTGACTCTGTACACCAGTGCTGAATCAAATCCTAGAGGCAGAATTTTGAGTGAAGTGGAAAAGGAGAGCTTTATTGCTTTGCCAGACAAAGGGAAACATACTGGTTTCTGTATTGAAAAACTGCCCTTTGGAATCAAGAGCGGGTCATGGAAGCTGGACTCTTGCCTACAAGAGATGGGTGGACAGAAAGGCCTCTGTGCCTGGGAGCCCCGCAGGGCCCCACTTGATTTCACAGGGAGGCTTGGATTCTAGATTTGATTTGTCTATAAGTGACTGCTTGACCTTAGATAAATTACTCTTGTCAGCTACAAATTGGCACTTGCCAAGAGCATTACCAAGGACTGAACAACAAGGGCATTTGCCATCTGCCTCTGTGGAGATTGAAACCTGTGCTGCTGCAGCTATTGACCTTCAGCACCTCCTGAGGGAGTTCAGGGTGGAGTGAGGCACTCTGTGCTCCAGGGAATCTGGTGGGATGGGTCTGTAGATAGCTGGATACTTTCAGGAACAGATTTTATGATCTGCATCCTTGCATCTTCTCATATCTAGAAAGGTCCTAAAACCCTTCATGATGATGTCAGATCCTTGTGATTAGCAGATAGTCAGTCACTTCAGTCTCTCAGTCATGTCTGACCCCATGGACTGCAGCATGCCAGGATTCCCTATCCATCACCAACTCCCAGAGCTTGCTCAAACTCATGTTCATCAAGTTGGTGATGTCATCCAACCATCTCATCCTCTGTCATCCCTTTTTCCTCCTGCCTTCAATATTTCCCAACATCAGGGTCTTTTGCAATGAGTCAGTTCTTTGCATCAGGTGGCCAAAGTGTTGAGTTTCAGCTTCAGCTACAGTCCTTCCAAAGTATATTCAGGACTCATTTCCTTTAGGGTTTCCTGGTTTGATCTCCTTGCAGTCCAAGGGACTCTCAAGAGTCTTCTCCAACACCACAGTTCAAAAGCATCAATTCTTTGCCACTCAGCTTTCTTTATGGTCCAACTCTCACATCCATACATGATTACTTGAAAAACCATAGCTTTTCTATATGGACTTTTGTTGGTAAAGTAATGTTCTCTGCTTTTTAATATGCTGTCTAGGTGGGTCATAGCTTTCCTTCCAAGGAGCAAGTGTCCTTTAATTTCATGGCTGCAGTCACCATCTTCAGTGATTTTGGAGTCCAAGAACATAAAGTCTCACTCTTTCCATTGTTTCCCCATCTATTTGCCATGAAGTGATGGGGACAGATGCCATGATCTTTGTTTTTTGAATGTTGAATTTTAAGTCAGCTTTTCCACTCTCTTCTTTCACTTTCATCAAGAGGCTCCTTAGTTCTTCTTTGCTTTCTGCCATAAGGGTGGTGTTATCTGCATATCTGAGGTTGTTGATCTTTCTCCTAGCAATCTTTTTTTTTTTTCTTCTAGCAATCTTTATTCCAGCTTGTGCTTCATCCAGCCGGACATGTTGCATGATGTACTCTGCATAGAAGTTAGATAAGCATGGTGGCAACGTATGGCTTTGATGTACTCCTTTCCCAATTTGGAACCAGTCTGTTGTTCCATGTCCAGTTCTAACTGTTGCTTCTTGACCTGCATACAGATGTCTTAGGAGGCAGGCCAGGGGGTCTGGTATTCCCATCTCTTTGAGAATTTTCCAGTTTATTGTGATCTACACAGTCAAAGTCTTTGGCATAGTCAATAAAGCAGAAGCAGATGTTTTTCTGTAATTCTCTTGCTTTTTCAATGATTCAACTGATGTTAGCAATTTGATCTCTGTTTCCTCTGCCTTTTCTAAATCCAGCTTGAACATCTGAAAGTTCTCAGTTCACATACTGTTGAAGCCTAGCTTGGAGAATTTTGAGCATTACTTTGCTAGCATGTGAGATGAGTGCAATTGTGTGGTAGTTTGAACATTCTTTGGCATTGCCTTTCTTTGGGATTGGAATGAAAACTGACCTTTTCCAGTCCTGTGGCCACTGCTGAGTTTTCCAAATTTGCTGGCATATTGAGTGAAGCACTTTCACAGCATCATCTTTTAGGATTTTAAATAGCTCCACTGGAGTTCTATCACCTCCACTAGCTTTGTTTGTAGCAATGCTTTCTAAGGCCCACTTGACTTCACATTCCAGGATGTCTGGCTCTAGGTGAGTGATCACACCATCATGGTTATCTGGATCATTACAGTCTTTTTAATATATTTCTTCTGTGTATTCTTGCCATCTCTTCTTAATATCTTCTGCTTCTGTTAGGTGCATACCATTTCTGTCCTTTATTGTGCCCATCTTTGCATGAAATGTTCCTTTGTTATCTCTAATTTTCCTGAAGAGATCTCTAGTCTTTCCCATTCTGTTGTTTTCCTCTATTTCTTTGCACTTATCACTGAGGAAGGCTTTCTTATCTCTCCTTGCTATTCTTTGGAACTCTGCATTCACATGGGTATATCCTTCCTTTTCTCCATTGCCTTTCATTTTTCTTCTTTTCTCTGCTGTTTATAAGGCCTCCTCAGAGAACCATTTTGCCTTTCTTTTTCTTGGGGATGGTTTTGATCACAGCCTCCTGTACAATATCACTAACCTCTGTCCATAGTTCTTTAGGCACTCAATCAGACCTAATCCCTTAAATCTACTTGTCACTTTCACTGTATAATCATAGGGATTTGATTTAGGTCATACCTGAATGGTCTAATGGTTTTTTCCTACTTTCTTCAATTTGTCTGAAGTTTTCAATAAGGAGTTCATGATCTGAGCTACAGTCAACTCCCTGTCTTGATTTTGCTGACTGTATAGAGCTTCTCCATCTTCAGCTGCAAAGCATATAATAGATCTGATTTCAGTATTGACCATCTGGTGATGTTCATGTGTAGAGTCTTCTCTTGTGTTGTTGGAAGAGGTATTTTACTGTGACCAGTATGTTCTCTCGGCAAAACTCTGTCAGCCTTTGCTCTGCTTCATTTTGTGCTCCAAGGCCAAACTTGTCTGTTATTCCAGGTATCTCTTGACTTCCTACTTTTGCATTCCATTCCCCAGGATGAAAAGGACATTTTTTTTGGGGGGGGGGTGTTAGTTTTAGAAGGTCTTGTAGATCTTCATAGAATCATTCAACTTCAGCTTCTTCCACATTAGTGGTTGGGTCATTGACTTGGATTACTCTGATATTGAATGGTTTTCCTTGGAAATGAACACATATCATTCTGTTGTTTTTGAGATTGCCCCCAAGTACTGCATTTTGGACTCTTTTGTTGACTATGAGGGCCTCTCCATTTCTTCTAAGGGATTTTTGCCCACAGTAATAGATGTAATGGTCATCTGAATTAAATTCGCCCTTTCCAGTCCATTTGGGTTCACTGATTCCTAAAATGTGGATGTTCACTCTTGCCATCTCCTGTTTGCCCACTTCCAGATAATCTTTTGCAAAAGTAGTGCTTAATATATTGAACTCCCCAAATCACTGCAGATGGTGACTGCAGCCATGAAATTAAAAGACGGTTACTCCTTGGAAGAAAAGTTATGACCAACCTAGATAGCATATTCAAAAGCAGAGACATTACTTTGCCAACTAAGGTCATCTAGTCACGGCTATGGTTTTTCCAGTAGTCATGTATGGATGTGAGAGTTGGACTGTGAAGAAGGCTGAGCACCGAAGAATTGATGCTTTTGAACTGTGGTGTTGGAGAAGACTCTTGAGAGTCCCTTGGACTGCAAGGAGATCCAATCAGTCCATTCTGAAGGAGATCAACCCTGGGATTTCTTTGGAAGGAATGATGCTGAAGCTGAAACTCTAGTACTTTGGCCACCTCATGCGAAGAGTTGACTCATTGGAAAAGACTCTGATGCTGGGAGAGATTGGGGGCAGGAGAAGAAGGGGATGACCAAGGATGAGATGGCTGGATGGCATCACTGACTCGATGAACGTGAGTCTGAGTGAACTCCGGGAGTTGGTGATGGACAGGGAGGCTTGGCGTGCTATGATTCATGGAGTCGCAAAGAGTCGGACACGACTGAGCGACTGAACTGAACTGAACTTCACCAAAGTCGTATATATTGACCTTCCCCCACAACCTCTTTGGGGCAGTCTCTCAGAGAGATGCCTGGGCTGCAATCCTCTTTTTGCCCCCAATAAAACTGAACTCGTGACTCTCAAGTTGTGCAGCTTTTTTTAGCTGACACTCTAGACTAGAAGATTCTTGAGAGTCCCTTCAGACTGCAAGGAGATCCAGCCAGTCAATGCTAAAGCAACTAAGTCCTGAATATTCATTGGAAGGACTGATGCTGAAACTGAAACACCAGTACTTTGGCCACCTGATGTGAAGAACTGGCTCATTGGAAAAGACATGCTGGGAAAGGATGACATGGTTATGTAGCATCACTGTCTCGATGAACATGAATCTGAGCAAACTCCAGGAGACAGTGAAGGACAGAGAGCTTGGAGTGTGGCAGTCCATGGAGTCACCCAGAGTCAGATACGACTTAGTAACTGAACAACAGCAAATAACTAGATCAGTGGCTTCTAATGTTTTTATCCCCTCTGAAAACAAAAATGCACTTTATACCATGGTCTAGTGATTATATATCTATATATATAAAACTGAAAAAAGCTGTAACATATAGTGCTCATCTTTATGGTTTAGAGTATTATATTAGTTTTCTACTGTTGTGCAACAAATTACCACCAATGCCATGGTTTAAAACAACATACATTTATTATCTGTTTTCATAGGTTAGAGTTTTAAGTACAGCTTTAGCTGGATGCTCTGCTCAACTTCTCACAAGCCTATAATCAAAGTGTCAATTGGCACTGCCATCTTAACTGTACTTGGGATATTCTTCCAAGCTCATGGGATTGTTGGCATTTGTTCCTTTGATTTTTTTCAGGGCCAGCAGGAGAACCTCTCTTTTAAAGGGATTACATAATTAGGTCAGGCCCATCCAGAATAATCTGTTTTGGTTATCTCAAAGTCAACTGATTATTGTTGACTGAAGAATAATATAAAATGTAAAAGTTTTGAGTTATGTTTTATTTGGAAATCTCATTGAAAACTATAGCCTGAAAGACAGCCTCTTAGACAGCTTTGAGGAACCATTTGAAGAGGTAAGAGAGGAGACAGGATATAGAAGATTTTGCCAATAAAACAAAACAAATCATGTAGTTGAAGATAAGATCGCTGCTAATCAAAAAAGACAAAAGTCTCAAGTTAATGATTTTAGTTCCTTTTTCTCTGTGGTAAGATACAAGATCCTGGGATCGTTGATATTACTCCTTCAATATGTACCTTAACAGTCTAGGGCCAGTACTGGTGTTTTTTTCCATCCTGAATCCCCCTCAGGAATGCTGCAATGCTGGGCAAAAGTCATTGTTTACTGAAATCACAGGCAATGCTTTTGGGTCTGCATTATGAATCTTGATTATGTTGCAAGAGCCCTTCCTTTGCCATGTAACTGTTGCAGGAAAGGGGATCTCTTCCAGGGCCTGAGAGAAGGCTCTTGTCTAATATTCAGAAATGAATTGTTGGAGGAGACACACATGTTGACAAAGCAAGAGACTTTATTGGGAAAGGGTGCCCGGACGTAGAGCAGCAGGGCAAGGGAACCCAGGAGACTTCTCTGCCGCATGGTGTACAGCCTTGAAGTTTATGGTGATGAGGTTAGTTTCTGAGTTGTCTCTGGCCCGTCACTCTGAGTCAGGGTCCTTCCTGATGGTGCACGTATCACTCAGCCAAGATGGAGTCCAGCCAGAAGGATTCTGGGAGGTTGGTGGGCACATGGACTACAGGTGCCTCTCTCCTTTTGGCCTTTTCTGAATTCTTCCTGTCGGTGGTAGATTGTTCGTTCCTCATTCCTCACCAGGACTTCCTGTTTGAGATAACTCATGCAAGTGGTTACTATGGTGCCTGGCCAGAGTGGGCAGTTTTAGCCAGTGGTTCTCCTAACATGACTACCATAATGTTGGGAATGATGTTCTGTCATATTCAGAGGCTCTGCCCACACGCAAGGGGAGGGCATGACAGAAGGTCTCTGGGGATGTGATCTGAGAATTCTGCCTACCACAAATAGGATGGACTCTGGTATTTTCTACTTTTTTCTTTCCTTTAAAAAATTAGATTTTTTTTCTTTTTTGTCACCCAACTAATGGATTAGGACCACTAGTTTGAAAACCTTATACTGGATGTTTTTAAGCACCAAGAATTCATGTTCTTAAGCACATCTCAGAAACTTGGGTGTGTAGAGGGCTCTGGTCATAGGGCAGGAGACTATTGTATTAATAACTTGTGCAGAGAGCACGAGGTTATCAGTGGTAACTTGACTGAGCTTTTTTGGCTCTGATCCTCACAGAGAACTCCTGTTCTTATATCTTGGGAGGAGAGCCTCTCAGCATGCTGGTGGAGCTTATCTGGACATCCCTCAAGAGGGAGGAACAATCAGGGCAAGCTCAGAAGCAGTCAGCTGTCATGGATTCTGCCTGGCTCATTAGTTCAAAGGAATGCCTGGGAGGCAGGGCGATGTGGGGAAGCAGGAAGCAAATCCAGGCCCCACACAGCCACCAGCTTTGTGACCTGCTCAGGACAAGTCTCTTTTCTGGGCCTCAGTTTCCACCTCTGAAAAAGAGACGCTGAAGGACTGTTCACGTATCCAGAACATTTGTGAATCTGAAAGGAAGCAGAACTGCCATATTTCTTAGAGGCTGAGTCAGGAAGGGGACCACCTCCAACAGGTGGCTTCATTCTGCTGGCTGGTAACTAAGTGTTTTCCAGAAAATCTAGCAATGAGAAGTCAGACTGTGAATTCCCCAGGAGCAGGGATGAAGGCCTCCCCACAGAACCTGGCACCCAAATCTTTGTTTAGCTAAACAAGGGAACTCGAATGATTTTTGTTGCAGATTCCACTTTGAAAGCCACCATCTTGCTCATGGAAAGGGTTGATTCTGAGCACCTCAGCCAGTAGGGCTATGGAAATGGCCTTCAAACATTCTTAAAGGAAATCAGAATTTTATTCAGAAGCTGTTGGGACCATGGGATGGTGCCAAAGCTGGGTGACAAGAGATAAGAGTGCTAGCTACCTGGATCTGTCTGAGAGCTGAGGCATCTGCAGGAGATTGTAGTACCTGGTCTCCTTTTAGAACCATCCCAGGGATTTCTCTGTTGGTCCAGTGGCTAAGACTCTGTGCTTCCTATGCAAGGGGACCTAAGTTTGATCCCTAATCAGGAAACTAGATCCTATATGCCACAACTAAGATTTTGCATGCTGCAACTAAGACCTGGTACAGCCAAATAAATATATAAATTAAAAAAATATTAAAAACAAAGCAGAAAGAATCACTCCCAGCTCCTGTCTAAGGTGGGGAAGTGCGATAGGAGTCCAAGAGTGGAGGGAGAGGACTTCTGGGCTGAACTGAGAAATGGGGAAAGAGAGGTAGGGATAGGAGGAGGGAAAGAAAGGAGTGAGAGAGAGAGGGGAAGAAAAAAGGATGGATTTTTAACAATAGATCTTCTTCCCCTGGGAAATTTTCAGTGGCAACCACACCTCCCATCTCCAAAACTCAATATCCTCTCTCTCTCCCTCTCTCTGTTTTTTGTTTTTTCCTAACATGAGTTGCTGAGCTACTGCAAGGGGAGCTGAACTGAGACACCAAAAAGTCCACTTCAAGATCAATATGGAAAAGTTTAAGAGACATTCAGGTAGTCTTCTGGGCTTCAGAAGTAGGTGGCCCCTAGACAGAAACATAGTCACTGTATCAGCACTTATCAGTATTAAACATAGTCTCCATGCGTTGACTCATTTGTGACTCATAAGTCCTCCGCTGGCAGAGGACTTGGTAGGGAAGAAGGGTATTCCTTTCCAGCCTGCTCAAATGTCCCACAAGTTAGGAAACCCTGCCTGACTCTCAGCGCTGCTGGGGCAGAAGAGATGTTCACAGTGAGCCTTCCTGTAAGCAAAGGAAGCTCGGTTTAGGATGGCTGTGGGGTAAATAAGTAAGTTCATGTGGCCTCTCTCTCCCCGGTGACATTGGCCCCTACCTCCAACCGTGGGATGGGTGGAAGGAATGTGTCCTGGCCTCTGTGGCAGCAGCTGAGTCAGCCATGGGCCTGGAGGAAGAAGGGCTTCTGTGACTCATCAGCAGCTTTTCGTTGCCCCAGGACAATGCCAGAAGGAGAAACGTGTGCACACAGGGGCTCGGAACCAGAAGCCCAGCCTTGCAAGCCAAGGGCACAAGCACAGAAGCCTGAGAAGAAGGGAGTGCTCCAGTTTCTCTGAGAAGAAGGGAGTGCTCCAGTTTCTCTGTGAAAAAGGAGAAGGTGACTGTGCAGGGGAAGGGCCCTGGCAACTCTCTGGACCCCAGTGCCTGCCATCAGTTCTGGGGGTTACTCAGGGGAACTTCAGGCTTCTGGATCCCTTCCCTCTGCTACTCGTGTGTGTCCTTAGAGATGCTCGTTGCTTTCGATATCAACATAAGGAAAGCTAATCAGGAAGGTGAATCCACTGCAAGATAAATGGTGTGACGGATTTACAAAGGAATGAATTATCTATTGTTTGGGATTGTTCTGCCCTGCTCTGCTTCCATTAGCACAGCTTGTGGCAAGCCAAGTGGGAGCCAAAGTCGTTCCATAATGGAACAGTATGTAGTAAGGGTCACAAGAATGCCATAGACAACATGCACAAATAAGTTTCAAGAGATTGTTTCAGGCAGGGGTGCTAGAAAGGGTTGCTTAGAGTTGGAAATTGAGCTAGGCTTTGAACGTGGGGTGATATTCTACGACATAATTTGTCAGGGCTCCTGTGATGTCATTGTATAATTTCACCATAATTTATTTAATCAATTCCCTATTGTCAGACATTTAAGTTATTTCTAATTTTTGCTATTATAAGTAACACTATAATGAACATCCTTATACACACAGATTTACGAACTTGACCAGTTTTTTTTAAAGGATATGTTTCTTTAAAGTGAGTTGATGAGTCAAAGAGTTTGCACAAACTTTTAAAATCATTTTTTTTTCTGATTACCAAATTTATATTTACTCATTATAAAACACAATGTAAAACACAACATAAGGCTATGGTTTTGAAAATGAAAGTCTCCTGTGATCCCATGTCCTGAAAATATTTCCTGATAACAGTTTGGTATATATTTTTAACACTTTAAAAATGTTTTTAGTGTTTCAACATGTTGTAACATACACACCTCCAAAATGGACTTTCAGTCATACTTAGAATAGATTCCAGAACCTTTGCCTGGCCTGGCTGCAGGTGGCCTCTGTGGTCCCAGGTCCCACTCTCCCGCACCTTCACTTGGCTGCAGTTGCAGAGGGCTCCTTCTTGCTTCTAGAGCCAGTTACACTTGCCACTACTCCCGGCTTTATGTTGGCTGATCCCCCTGATTGGAATGTCCTTTCCCCAAATATTCATTCACAAGATTCTTTCAGGTGTCTGCTCAAATGTTGCCATTCTAGAGGGTCCTTCACTAATCACTCTACCTAAAATAACACAGACTTTTTCTCACTGTTGTTGTTCAGTCCCTCAGTCGTGTCCAACTCTTTGTGTCCCATGGACTGCAACACGCCAGGCTTCCCTATCTTTCACCATTTCCTTGAGTTTGCCCAAACTCATGTCAACTGAGTCAGTGATGCCATCCAACCATCTCATCCTCTGTCGTCCCCTTCTCCTCCTGCCTTCAATCTTTCCCAGCATCAGGGTCTTTTCCAATGAGTCAGCTCTTCACATCAGGAGGTCAAAGTATTGGACCTTCAGCTTCAGCATCAGTCCTTTCAGTGAATATTCAGGGTTGATTTCCTTTAGAATTGACTTGCTATCTAAGGGACTCTCAAGAGTCTTCTCCAGCACCACAGTTCCAAGGCATCAATTATTTGGTGCTCAGCCTTTTTCATTGTCCAGCTCTCACATCTGTACATAACTACTGGAAAAACCATAGCTTTGACTAGACAGATCTTTGTAGGCAAAGTAATGGCTTTGCCTTTTAATATGCTGCTTCTGTTTGTCATTCCTTTTCTTCCAAGGAGCAAGCATCTTTTAATTTCCTGGCTGCAGTCACCGTCTGCAGTGCTTTTAGAGCCCAAGACAATAAAGTCTCTCACTGTCACAGTTTCTGTTGTTTCCCATCTATTTGCCATGAAGTGACGGAACCAGATGCCATGATCTTTGTTTTTTGAATGTTGAGTTTTAAGTCAGCTTTTTCACTCTCCTCTTTCACCTTCATCAAGAAGCTCTTTAATTCCTCTTCACTGTCTGCCATAAAGGTGGTGTCATCTGCATAACTGAGGTTATTGATATTTCTCCTGGAAATCTTGATTCCAGCTTATGCTTCATTCAGCCTGGCATTTTCCATGATGTACTCTCCATATAAATTGAATAAGCAGAATGACAATATACAGCCTTGATGTATTCCTCTCCCAATTTGGAACCAGTCCGTTGTTTCATGTTTGGTTCTAACTGTTGGTTTTTGACCTGCATACAGAATTCTCAGGAGTCAGGTAAGGTGGTCTGGTATTCCTATCTCTTTAAGAATTTTCCACAGTTTGTTGTGATCTACAGAGTCAAAGGTTTTACCATAGGCAATGAAGCAGAAGTAGATGTCTTTCTGGAATTCTCTTGCTTTTTCAATGATCCAACAGATGTTGGTAATTTGCTATCTGGTTCTTCTGCCTTTTCTAAATCCAGCTTGCACATCTGAAAATTCTTGGTTCACCTACTGTTGAAGCCTAGCTCGAAGGATTTTGAACATTACTTTGCTAGTGTGTGAAATGAGTGCAATTGTGTGGTTGTTTGAGCATTCTTTGGCATTGCCTTCCTTTGGGATTGGAATGAAAACTGACCTTTTCCAGTCCTGTGGCCACTGGTGAGTTTTCCAAGTTTTTTTCATAGCACTCCTCATTACCAGACACAATAAGTGGGTGCTCAGTTGCTACGTGTGTTCAACTCTGCGACCTCAAGTCCTGTAGCCGCCAGACTCCTCTGTCCACGGGATTTCCCAGGCAAGGATAGAGTGGGTTACCATTACCTTCTCCAGGGGATCTTCCTGATCCAGGGATCGAAGCCATGTCTCCTACATTGAAGGCAGATTCCTTATCACTGAGCCCCCTGGGAAGCCCTGAAGTATTATATGCATGTGTGTATGTGCACGTGTGTAGCTTGTCTAGAAAGTTCTGTGAGAAAAAAGAAATGTCTTGTCCTCTGAGCAACCCCAGCACTTGGAACAGAAATTGGCACATTGCAGGCATTCAATAAATGCATGTTGAATAACTGAATAAGATGAAACTAAACCCTATTTATTATTCTGAGGCCTCCTTTTTAACTTAACAGTATATCAGATATATCTTTTCACATTAATATATGAGTCTTTTTTAGTCTTTCTAAGGCTCTAAAAAGCAGAGAAACTACTTTACCAACGAGGGTCTGTCTAGTCAAAGCTATGGTTTTTTGAGTAGTCATGGATGGATGTGAGAGTTGGACTATAAAGAAAGCTGAGCACTGAAGAATTGATGCTTTTGAACTGTGATGTTGGAGAAGAGTCTTGAGAGGCCCTTGGACTTCAAGGAGATCCAACCAGTCCATTCTAAAGGAAATCAGTCCTGAATATTCATTGAAAGGACTGAGGCTGAAGCTGAAACTCCAATACTTTGGCCACCTGACGTGAAGAACCGACTTATCTGAAAAGGCCCTGATGCTGGGAAAGATTGAAGGTAGGAGGAGAAGGGAACAACAGAGGATGAGAAGGCTGGATGGCATCATCGATGCGATGGACATGAGTTTGAGTAGGCTTCAGGAGTTGGTGATGGACAGAGAAGCCTGATGTGCTGCAGTCCATGGGGTCACAAAGAGTCAGACATGACTGAGCGACTGAACTGAACTGAAGGCTCTGCAGTTGTAATTTGTTTACCAATTCTCTTTTGATAGGCATTTGGGCTGTTTTCAATTTTTCAATATTATGGACAATGATGCATCACGCATCCTTGAATATGTATCTCTGCATGCTTTTAATGTTGTGTATCATTTATCTGGAGAAAGAAATGCCAACCCACTCCAGTATTCTTGCCTGGAGCACCCCATGGCCAACCTGGCGGGCCTTAGTCCATGAGATCGCAAAGAGTCGAACATGACTAAGCAACTAACCCCACATCTGAGATGTTGAAAAACCCTCCAAGCATAAATGTTTAGCATGATGTTGGAAATGCAGATGTGGGTCTGAGTGATACCAGCCTGCAGGTGGATTGGAGACTTCACACTGACATGATCATTGAAATCATAGGGATCAATGGAATATAAAGAAGGAAACTGAATAAAGCTCAGAAATATGATTCTTAAGCATGTCTGTATTTAGATGGTAGGAGGAGGAGTGCAAGAAATTATTCATTCATTTGACAAATATGTGTTGACTGGTGTTTTCTACAAGCTGGGAATACAACAAACATGAATGACATAGACCTTACCCTTGCCTTGATCTCATGGGTTAGATTCTAATGGAAAAAAAGGATATGGAAAATAACAAAACAAATCAGAAAATCTAGCGACTGAACAACAATGTTACAACTGTCAACAAAATAACATAATGTTGTAATCATAAATCTGCCATTTCTTGTCTGTGAATTTTGCTCTGATCTCTAGCAGGTATGTATACATAGTCTGTCCTTTGATGTATTTCTTGCCAAAACCCATGAGAAAGGAAGTATAATTATATTAATACTTATTATAATTTAATTTCACTAATAATTATTATAATCAGTAATTATAATTTTGTATTTTAATAAAACATGTATTAAACTTTTTCAATATGCCAAAAAAAAATCAGAAAGTCATAATAGGGTAAATAGGATAGGGTGGCACTGATGTGCAGAGGTGGGGAACTATCACAGACTAGAGATTTTAAGGCAAGTATTCTAGAAGTAACATTTAAACTAAGTCTGGAGTAAGCCAGAGTTAGCCAGGAGAAGGGGTGGAGGTCAGGCATGGGGAAGTGTTTCAGGCTAAGGGAGGCTGGGAGGCATGAGAAAGCATGGCACATCCAGGTCATTGAAAGAAAATGTCAGGTCACTGAAAGAAAAAGCTTATATGACAGAAGAGTTGAGAGTGATGCTGATAATGGGGAGACATGAGATTGACAGGTAAGCAGGAGCACTCTGGGCCACGTTAAAGGTGTTGGCTGTTATCTTAAGGGCAATGAGGAGTTTTAAACAGGGAGGTCATGTGACCAGAGTTGTATTGGAAATGACTGTGGCCATGATGTGGACAACGTATTGAAGGTGGGATGGGGCATAAAAGTGATCAAGACTAGAGGGACATGTTAGGAATCAAGGAAGAGTGAGTAATGGTGTCAGGCATGGAGAACAACAAATGGATTTCAGAGGTATTTTGGAGGATTCGAAGGTATAATTGATAGGACTTGGTTACAGATCAAGTTTAGGAGAAGAAGGAAAATGAAGACTCAAAGATGGTGATGAACAAAGATGATGAGTACTTTCTGACTTGTGTAGCTGAGACAAGAGGAGAAACTGGAGGTAGGCTAAGGATGAAAAATTCGGTTTTAGAAATACTGAGTCTGAGGTGACATGGAATAGCCAAGCAGACCAAAGGGGCAAAAGAAAGAGAGAGAGCGAGCAGGGTTTTGTGTCATCAGTATCAAGATGGAATTGACACCACTGGCAAATGTCAAATCCACAAGAACAGGGACTTGTTTTACCCTTGGGGCTTAAATCAGTAGTGGTCTGCCTTAGAGTGGGTGCGCAATACATATGTGTGCAGTGGAGGAGTAGGCAAGATCACTCAGGGTAAGTGAGGAAAGGATGAGGCCCAGGACGGCACCTGAGGGGGGCCACTGCCACCGCGTGGGAAGAGAGATGCTGGCCGCCGTACAGAAGGGAAGCAGCCCTCAGGGCAGGGGTGGTCATGGGGAGGGAAAGGCAAAACAGAGGAGGAAGCGGTGAGCAATGTCAGCACTCTCAAGAAGGCAAGAGAACTGCAAGGAACCAAAAGCTGTGGCCACAAAGAGGTCGCTGGTAAACTTTGGTGAGGTTATTTTTACTGACACATTGGAAACAAGAGCCATGTTTCAGAGGACTGAGGAGGGATCAGAAAGGGTCTAAGGGGAGATAGTGGGAACACATAACTCAGAAGTTTGATAGTGAAGTAAGTATAAGAGGAAGTAAAAACAAGACAATTTTAAAAAAGAGAAAGAGGTGGGTACAATGTCTTCTTTCTTTTTTAAAAAGAATCATTGATTTTTGACTGCATTGGGTCTTTGTTGCTGTGTGCAGGGGCTTTCTCTAGTTCTGGGAGAGCAGGGGCTACTCTAGTTTCGGGGTGTGGGCCTCTCATTGTTGCAGAACACAAGTGTGGGCTTCAGTAGCTGCGTTTTGTGGGCTCTAGGGCACAGGCTCAAGGAGCTGTGGCGTGCGGGCCTAGTTGCTGTGCGGTATGTGGGATCCTCCCGGATCATGGACAGAACTGGTGCTCCCTGCACTGGCAGGAAGACTCTTAACCACTCTACCAGCAGGGAAGTCCAGCAATGTTTTCTTGATATTGGGAAAGAACAGCAGCAAAGTTTAAGATTCAAGAACAAGAGAAGCTAATTTTTTGAGAAAGGTGTGAAGGGATGGGATTCCCTTCTAGATGGAGGATCTGCTGCAGGTCAGGAAAGAGACAAATGTTCCTTTTTAATCAGACACATGATGAATTTTCAGATTTGCAGATGGTAAGTTGGGGTTGCTTGTCTGGTGGCCTGTAGTCTCTGTATGACCGAGAAACACTGATGGGAACGGTCATAAAGGAAGGAGAAGCAGCAGATCAGGGCGAGGGGAGTCACAGGAAAACAGAGGTCCATGAAGGAGACAAAGAAAGCCTCCTGGACACAGTGTCCCAGAGAGGAGAAACTGAGGGCTGATGAGGCACGGGGTTTGGTCAGTTGCAGATGATTCATAACATTTAATAAAGGGCGGGCCTTCTACTACAAGGATTTAAGAAATGAACAGATGTATGAGAAAGGAAGGCAGCAGTTACATAAAACTAGAGAGAATCCTGGAAGGGGAAGGCAGGAGTGAAATGGACGCTAAGGGTAATTTGAACTTGATTCAGGATTTTTTAAATGCAGGAATGCTTGAAGACAGGGCAGAGGTCACTGGAGAAGGAAGGTTGGAAATGCTGGAGAAGGAACAGAAAAGTCAGACTGAGATGGGATCAGAGGTTTGGGAGAGAAGTTAGCTCTTAAAACGTGGAGGGATCCTTCTCTTTTGTGACAGAGAAGTTGAAGAGGATTGATACACCAGCAGATAAATATTCTAAGGTGGAAGTGAGTTGTGATTTGTGATAAGAAATATATATTTGGTCTTCCTCCAGGTTCCTGGCACAGAGTTCCTAAAACTATTTGAAGTTTTTGTGAAGAGAGCAAAAAAGTCTTTATTAGACGTTTGGAAAGCCCCTAGATAGCCTTAGGATGGGGATTGTTGCCAGGGTAACCAACCAAGTGATTACAGAGTTGGCAACTTTCAGTTGTACTCCCTGATCTCTAGGGAGGGGAGAAGGGCTGACGACTGAGTTCAGTTTCCATTGGCCAAAGATTTAATCAAGCATGCCTTTGTAATGAAACCCCCATAACACCTCAGTAAGGATGGGGCTTGGAGAACTGGGTTGGTAAACACCTGGAGAAGAGGGGAGAGTGGCTAACTCAGAGGGCATAGTCTTTGCCTGAAGCATCTCTTCCATGTGGCTATTCCTGTTATATCCTTCTAGAATAAACTGATAATCGAGTGAGTAAAATGTTTCTCTGAGTTCAATGAGCCACTCTAAGAAATTAATCAAACCCAAGGTAGGGGTCATTGAAACCTCCAATCTATCTACAATAATTCATCTAATGCTCTGTTTTCTCCAGTGTAAGCCAGCTGATCAGAAGCACAGGTGATAACTTGAACAACCTTGAACCTGGGTGCAGTGGAGGGAAGGAGGCGGGCAGTCTTGTAGAACTGAGCCATTAACCCATAGAATCTGACCCTATCTCCAGGTAGATAGTGTCAGAGTCGAATTGTAGGACACCCACCTGGTGTCACAGAGAATCTCTTTTGTGGGAAAACCTTACACATGTTGGGACTGAGTACAGAATCCTTGAGGGTAAGAACTCAAAATCTTGAGGAAGTTGTTATTTCTACACAGATCATCCAGGAGGAAGGAGGACAAACTTGCTCTCCATCTTCCTCAAACCTCTCCTTCACAGGCCACCGGGTCTTTCATCAAACCTCTACTTCAAGAGCCGCTAGACCTTTGATGACCACTCTGCCCCTAGAAATCTGACCCATTGGCTGGATCAAAAACTTGGGCTGAGGATTCAGTCTCTGCACTCAGCCTAACAGGCTGAAGGCTGTTATCGCTCCTGCCTCGCTACCGTCTTTGTAGGCTGAAGAGTTACAAAAGATCAGGGCGGGAAGGGACCTGTTCCGTGTGAGAGATAAAGGAAGGAAAGAGGTCTTAAGGAAGAACTGGGTTTTTCTCCACATAGGAAGGAAAACACTGTTGGCTTTTCATTTTACACTTACCTACCTCAATACATCCCAAAGTCCTAGCAGAGTTGTTGGTGTTTTTTGGTTTTTGTTTTTGTTTTGTTTTTGGTAGAAATTGAAAAAAGAAATTCTAAAATATGTGAGAAAGCAAAGGATCTAGAATAACTAAAACAATTCTGAAAAAGAATGAAGATAGGGAACTCAAGCTACCTGAATTAAAAATCTATTACAAAGCGACAGTATTCAAGAGAGTAGGATATTGGCATAAAAATAGTCATATAGACCAAAGTTGAAAAGAGTAGAGGAAAAGACTTACATTAAAATGGCTAAGTTTTTTTTTTTTTTTTTACAATGCGAATTTTTTTTACAATGTTGCCAACTCACTTCGATGGGAAAATGATAGTCTTTTAACAAATAGTACTGGAAGAACTTGATTTCCATTTAAAAAATGAACTTGATCCTTAATTCACACCATACACAAGCATTCATTTGAGGTAGGTCATAGACCTAAATGTAAAAACTAAACTGTAAATCTTCTGGAAAGTAAAATGAGAAAATATCTTCACAGCCTTAGAGAAGGCAAAAAAATTTTTTTAAACAGCTTACAGAAAACAATAAACATAAAAGAAAAAAAAACTATTAGATTGCATCAAAATTTACAATTTCTGCACCCTTAAGAAAATGAATAGGCAAAACATAGACTGGGAGAAAGTATTTGGATAACAAAAAAATGTTATTAGCAAAATATAAAACTTTCTTACAACTGAATAATAGAAAAAAAGTCACCCAGTTTAAAAAATATAGCCAACACTTCACAAAAGAAGATGTACAGATGGCTGGTAAGCACATCAAAAAGTGCTTAACATAACTGCTGCTGCTACTGCTGCTGCTAAGTCGCTTCAGTTGTGTCCGACTCTGTGTGACCCCATAGATGACAGCCCACCACGCTCCTCTGTCGTCAGTAGGAAATGCAAATTAAAACAAATACACACCTACTGAATAGTTAGAATTAAAACTCGACAACACCAAATGTTGATGAGGATGTGGAGCAACTGGAGTACTCATATGTGATTTTGGAAAACAGCTCAGCAATTTCTCATAGTAAGACACGCACGTACTCCAAACCAGCAATTAAATTTCTAGGCATTTATCCAAGAGAAAGGAAAACATATGTCCATAAAAAGACTCAAACAAGAATGTTCCTAGCACTGCCACTTAATTAGCTGAGTGACATTAAGCACAACTAGTCTGTGCCTCATTTTCCTCTTACATAAAGTGGGGTTAATGTCAAAATTCTAAGTAACTGGAAGGGGAAACTATGAGGCCAAATGCACAGCCTTCCTCTGAGAAAAAGAGCACAACTGGTCTCTTCTCAATGTGGCTGCCATGGCTCGTGAAGCATGGATTGCTGGTGGCCCAACAGCCGCCAGCCACCTCTATGTCCCCTGGAGGCAAAAGGTAACATAAGGTCTAGAGCCCAAGCTGGAGGTTTTGGCTGAGCCAGATCTGAAGTTAGATTTCTCCGGCATACAGAGTATGAGTCACCCCTCTCCCGAGACAGTATGTTCCTCTAAGGAGCTGTTTCTTCTGAAGAATCTCTCGGGAAAGGAAACTTGAGCAGCATTCGCACGTGGGGTTCAGAAATGGATAAGCCAATCTGAGTGCCTTCCAGGCTTTAAAAGGGGATGCTAGGATCCCCAAGAAACCGTTTAACATAAATTAAGAATGATCCCAGATAAACTATATATGTCTGACTTCACAGTGGGCAAGCCTGCATTTGGAAGGTAGAAAGTACTTGATTAGTGTTCTTTGTGGTGGACTCTTGAGCTTCCCTTCAAGCCAACCATGGCAATCCCATTCCCCTTGCCAAAGATCAGTTGAAGTGTAGGAATGTACCCAATTCTGCCTAATGAGACATGAAAGGAATTCTACAGGGGACCTTTGGAAAGTTTCCATGCTTCTAAGAAGCAGCCATGGGAAGAGTGTACTTTGCTTCCTTGGGATGTTATTTTGTCTGATGAAGGTATCTTATGACCACCTAGGGAGCCTGCTAAAGGATAAACCAACATCTTGATGACAGCAAAACAGAGAGATGAAGACAACCTGAGTCCTTTACACCTTGAGTACACCTTGTACTACAGCTGGGACTCACTACTTCTAATTCTCATTAGTGATACAGTGTACTTCCTTACATGTTTGAATCTGAGTTTTCCTTTACTTGCAGCAAGAGAATACTATTACTTGTGGCTAGAGCATCCCAACCAACAGAGCATGGGACTATACTTTCTCCCTTAGCTGATGGGAGCTTAGAGCTAATAAGATTGGGGTATTAAGGTGAAGTAACTGGTATCTTTGCCAGGACAATGGGGTCATTCATGTTTCTATGCATGTCAGGATGTGACTCCTACTTTACAACCCAACTGAGCTAAGGATAGTATATTCCTCTGCTTTTTCGTTGTTGTTTTTTTTTTAAATCTTTAATCAAAGTGAACCTGATTCTGACCCCCCAATCCTGTTCAGTGGGCAGATTAATCTGTCACTTTGGGGGCTCAAGCCCCTGAAAGATTGTGCGCAATTGGGTGTAAGTGGAGAGGTGTCCTGTCCACTCATCAGCTCACAGTCTATAACGAGTTTTGTCTGATGCCTCAGGTCTCTTTTAGTTTGGTGACTTTGATTCTGAGTCACACTTGCGGCTCAGAAATCTTTGGTGATACTGGAAATTTGATGGGGCTTGTCTGGTGGCTCATATGGTAAAGAATCTGCCCACAATGTGCGGGAGACCCCTGTTAGATCCCTGGGTTGGGAAGATCCCTGAAGGGCACGGCTACCCATTCCAGTATTCTTGCCTGGCAGGCTACAGTCCATGAGGTTGAAAAGAGTTGGACATGTCTGAGCAACTCACATCTAAGGCCTCATGTGCTCTTGAGATCTGGCCCTTACCCAGGACCCTGGAATGTGTTATCATAATCAGAGTTTATTTTCATTCGTTTATCGTTTTCTATCTTTCTGGTTTCCTATCTCTCTTGTTTCCTTTCCTTTTCCTTCAAAGCCCTCCTTCTTCCTACTCCCAGCCCTTCTCCTTCTGTATATCTGCATCATCTCCTCAATGAGCCAGGGATTTTACCCAGACAGGAAGATCTATTAGCTTCAAGGAGCTTTTGCTTTTTGTTCTGCAAGAATTCTTAAGGCAAGAAAAAACAAAAAGCCTGATTAGCAACACCTGCCTGAAAAGAGAAGGCAATGGAAAAAAACAGCAAGTGAATTAATATCACAATTTTCTTGTCACAGGTACCTCAGAAGTGACAAGGGTGAACTTAGCCCAATAGGAGAGCTGACTCCATGGTGAGTGGCAGCCAGCCAGCCAATGAGAATGAGTCAAGGAGAAAGAGCTGCTGCAAAAACTTCCTTCCTAATTTGTGAAACCTGCCTCACAGCAATTGAGAACCTGGGAAGCCGGCTGCTCCTTTCCTACCTGGGTGTTCTTAAAAATACATTTCTATTCCCATAAGCATTCTTTCCATCTCTGCCTTGTGGTCACGCCTGGGGCTCACTAACTTCACTGGGGAATGGGAGGATCAAGTGAGATAAAATTTTGGAGCTGGGAGGCACTGCTAACCAACTCAGGGCTGGAGCAACTGCTGGTCTTCCGCACCTCCTCCATGGCGGTCACGCTTCTTGTGGCTGGGAGGTCCTGTCAGCCTGTATCTGCCCTAGTCCTCCAGGCAGCATGGAGCTTCTGGACTTGTCCCAGAGGTAAACAAGAGCAATAGCACATGCCCCTTGTTTGAGATAGTGTTTTCCCACCCAGAGCTGAAAGACCTTTGAGATCATTAAGGCCAACTCCCTAATGTAAGAGATAAGGGCCCAGAGAGCCCAGAAGACTTGGCTCAGGGACCAACACCAGGGTGCGGGCTCTTTCCTCCCAACCTTCCCTTATCAGCCTGTTCTCCCAGTCTTGATTCTGTCTCCCAGGTGCTGTTGAATGTTTGTCCTGCACTTACCTTCTCGTTGCCTTGAGGCCAGCATACCTCCTGCCAAAGGCTCTTTCTAAGCTGTTGGGATGATTAACCCAAGGACAAAGAGTCCTTTGTGTGTCTGCAAAGATTCAGACACCACTGAACTGAACTGAACTGAACTGAATCGAAGGACAGTGAGGGCTTGTAGAGCCCACAGGCCTCATGTCTTAGGCTGGCCTCTTGCTCAGTCTGTCTCACCCTTAGAGCACTTTGGGAAGGAAACAGGACTGTGGGTTACTTAGAAGATAGCTGTGGGCATCCCCCATTTTATAGTAATTTTCTGGGCAAGCTCACTTGTGACCGTGACTTGAAAATTTTGGTCTGGAGATGACCTGCAATCAAACTGTGGCACAAACAAATCTAACAAACACCTTGGGGCCTAACCACGGGGCAGTTCAGTTCAGCTCATATCAGTCTCTCCATTATGTCTGACTCTTTGTAACCCCATGGACGGCAGCACACCAGGCTTCTCTGTCCATCACCAACTCCCAGAATTTGCTCAAACTCATGTCCATCGAGTTGGTGATGCTATTCAACCATCTCATCCTCTGTCATCTCCTTCTTCTCCTTCCCAGGTAGCCTATAGAATACTCTGTAAGAAATGTTAGGAATTGCCTGGCAGTCTAGTGACTGGTGGGGGAACTACGATCCCACAAGATGTGTGGTATGGCCAAAAAAAAAAAAAAAAGAAATATTCATTGATGACCTTGGGAAAAGCTTTATGTGAAATGAAAATTAAATAAGATGAGGGACTATAAAGTGCTTCGCACAATGTCTCATATGTGATAAGCTCTCAACAAGTGTTTGCTATTATTGCTGTTATGAGTATTTTAATTTTGTCAGTGTTTAGCTGGGCTCCTTGGTACTACTGCCTATTTCTCCTCTCTTCCTGGTCTGAGAGATCTTCTTTTAGTCTTCTTCCTCAACTTTCTACTTCCTAATCCCATCAAATCAGAGAAGGTGATGGCACCCCACTCCAGTACTTTTGCCTGGAAAATCCCATGGATGGAGGAGCCTGGTAGGCTGCAGTCCATGGGGTTGCGAAGAGTCAGACACGACTGAGCGACTTCACTTTGACTTTTCACTTTCATGCATTGGAGAAGGAAATGGCAACCCACTCCAGTGTTCTTGCCTGGAGAATCCCAGGGATGGGGGAGCCTGGTGGGCTTCTGTCTATGGGGTCACACAGAGTCAGACACGACTGAAGCAGCTTAGCAGCAATCCCATCAAATAGATTTCTTATCACTTCCAGCATAGACTAAAAAATGCCAGGACCACTTCCTCCCCCAGCCATTTCCCAGCCCCACACACACAACCTGTGCTCCAGCTTGGCACATTGCCTCCTGCAAAATCTGGTTGTCAAGGTGTTGAGAGTGTTAACAGAAGTTGCGTTTGGGTGGGCGAGATTGTAGGTGGTTTTTTTTTCATTTAAAAAATTCCCTTTCTTTGCTTGTCTATGTTTTTTTATTTGTTTGTCATGGGCATGTATTGAACTTGTACCGAGAAAATATTTTTAATTTTTATGCAATCTACTCACTACTTCTGGAAACCTTTCCCTGAAAGGTTCTACTGCATTCTGAGCATTCTTTTTAACTTCCCGCCCCCTCAGCCTCTCTTTCTCTCTGCTCTGTAATTGCATTCACTCGTGAGTCGCCCTATAGATGTTCTTCAAGGGATTCTGCACCCATGAGAGGGCTGTAGGTGCCTTGAATGTGAGGCTGTATCGTCTCTTCTGTAGAAATAGCTAGAATGTTTCTCAGATGATTTTAGCTGTACACCCTCTTCTGCACCCCTGAGCCTAGATGACTGAGAATCGAGAGTACTTTCAGAGCTTGGTTTAACCTACAGAACTTTCTATTCCCATTTTACCCTCTGACACCAGGGCTAGCAGCAGAGTGCAGTTTTTGGGGAACCCTGATGGATGTACAGGGTGGTTTTCAGCAGGGACTGGCTGCATCATCTTGGGGCTTGGGGGCAGTATCTTAATCTGAGCATGAATTTAATGTCGATCTTGCAAAATCTCCAGAATGCCTTGTGTGACACAGAAAGAGTCTCAGCCTAGCCCCAGGCAGGAGAGAGGGAGGGGCACACAGTCGACAAGACTTAGCAACTGGACAACAACATGTGATCTTCAGTTCAGTTCAGTCGCTCAGTCATGTCCGACTCTTTGCGACCCCATGGACTGCAGCATGCCAGGCCTCCCTGTCCCTCACCAACTCCTGGAGCCTACTCAAACTCATGTCCATTGAGTCAGTGATGCCATCTAACCATCTCATGCTCTGTCGTCCCCTTCAATCTTTCCCAGCATCAGGGTCTTTTCAAATGAGTCAGTATTTCCTGTCAGGTAGCCAAAGTATTGGAGTTTCAGCTCAGCATCATCAGTCCTTCCAATGAACATTCAGGACTGATCTCCTTTAGGATGGACTGGTTGGATATCCTTGCAGTCCAAGGGACTCTCAAGAGTCTTCTCCAACACCACAGTTCAAAAACAGTCTACCACTGTTTCCACTGTTTCTCCATCTATCTGCCATGAAGTGATGGGACCAGATGCCATGATCTTTGTTTTCTGAATGTTGAGCTTTAAGCCAACTTTGTCACTCTCTTCTTTCACTTTCATCAAAAAGCTCTTTAGTTCTTCTTCACTTTCTGCCATAAGAGTGATATCATCTGCATATCTGAGGTTATTGATATTTCTCTCGACAGTCTTGATTTCAGCTTGTGCTTCATCCAGCCTATCATTTCTCATGATGTACTCTGTGTAGAAGTTAAATAAGTAGGGTGACAATATACAGCCTTGACATACTCCTTTCCCGATTTCGAACCAGTCTGAAGTTCCATGTCCAGTTCTAACTGTTGCTTCCTGACCTGCATGCAGATTTCTCAAGAGGCGGGTCAGGTGGTCTGGTATTCCCATCTCTTGAAGAATTTTCCATAGTTGATTGTGATCCACACACTCAAAGGCTTCGGCATAGTCAATAAACCAGAGATAGATGGTTTTCTGGAACTCTCTTGCTTTTTCAATGATCCAGTGGATGTTGGCAATTTGATCTCTGGTTCCTTTGCCTTTTCTAAAACCAGCTTGAGCATCTGGAAAGTTCACAGTTCACATATTGCTGAAGCCTGGCTTGGAGAATTTTGAGCATTACTTTGCTAGCATGTGAGATGAGTGCAATTGTACGGTAATTTGAGCATTCTTTGGTATTGCCTTTCTTTGGAATTGGAATGAAAACTGACATTTTCCAGTCCTGTGGCCACTGCTGAGTTTTCCAAATTTGCTGGCATATTAAGTGCAGCACTTTCATAGCACCATCTTTCAGGATTTGAAATAGCTCAACTGGAATTCCATCACCTCCACTAGCTTTGTTTGTAGTGATGCTTTCTAAGGCCCACTTGACTTCACTTTCCAGGATGTCTGGCTCTAGGTGAGTGATCACACCATCGTGATTATCTGGACTGTGAAGATCTTTTTTGTACAGTTCTTCTGTGTATTCTTGCCACCTCTTCGTAATATCTTCTGCTTCTGTTAGGTCCTTATAATTTCTGTCCTTTATTGAGCCCATCTTTGCATGAAACGTCCCCTTGATGTCTCTAACTTTCTTGAAGAGATCTCTAGTCTTTCCCATTCTGTTGTTTTGCTCTATTTCTTTGCATTGATCGCTGAAGAAGGCTTTCTTATCTCTCCTTGCTATTCTTTGGAACTCTGCATTCAGATGCTTATATCTTTCCTTTTCTCCTTTGCTTTGGCTTCTCTTCTTTTCACAGCTATTTGTAAGGCTTCCTCAGACAGCCATTTTGCTTTTTTGCATTTCTTTTTCTTGGGGATGGTCTTGATCCCTGTCTCCTGTACAATATCACAAAGCTCCGTCCATAGTTCATCAAGGGCCCTGTCTATCAGATCTAGTTCCTTCAATCTATTTCTCACTGCTACTGTATAATCGTTAGGGTTTTGATTTAGGTCATACCCGAATGGTCTAGTGGTTTTCCCTACTTTCTTCAACTTGAGTCTGAATTTGGCAATAAGGAGTTCATGATCTGAGCCACAGTTAGCTCCCAGTCTTGTTTTAGCTGACTGTATAGAGCTTCTCCATCTTCGGCTGCAAAGAATATAATCAATCTGATTTCGATGTTGACCATCTGGTGATGTCCTTGTGTAGAGTCTTCTCTTGTGTTGTTGGAAGAGGGTGTTTGCTATGACTAGCACATTCTCTTGGCAGAACTCTATGAGCCATTGCCCTGGTTTATTCTGTACTCCAAGGCCAAATTTGCTTGTTACTCCAGGTGTTTCTTGACTTCCTACTTTTGCATTCCAATCCCCTTATGTGATCTTGGGATAGTTATTTAGGCTCCAAGGCCTGGGTTTTCTTATCTGTGTAATCCAACTAGTGGTACTTCCTTCCTCTTAGGAGTCTTATGAGGGTTTAGTGAAATAATGCTTGTGGAATACATTTTAAACATCTAATAAATGCTAGCCACGGTTACTGATATTATTGCAATTATTATTATAAATTCAAACCTGATGTTTGTTTTTCAGAAGAATCCCACTACACATCCATTCAGGCCCTTATTTCCCATGTATTTGTTCACCTGCATACATTCATCTATCACATAATGGCAATGGATAATACAGATATACTACATGAAATAATAATATTTTAATAGCTCATATTTAAATTTCATACTCTATGTACAAATCACTGTACTAAGTTCTTTATATGTATGAAACTCATTTAATCTTCCCAAATATGTGGTGATATTGGTACTATTATTATCCATATTTCATTGAGGATGAAATAATTTCATATAGAGAAGTTATGTAATTTGCCCAAGGTCACATAACTAACAAGTAAGAAAATGAAAATTTTGGGTTCTGAGGAATCTGATTCAGAATCCAAGCTACTTGCTATTAAACACTCTTGCTATTTTCAAAGACTCTGGGGAAAACAATGGAAAGACAAAAGTATGAGTCAAACACTGATTCTACCTGTAGAAAATAGTAACCAGGAGAAGTGATGAGACACAAGGAAATTATATGCCCTCAGGGAAGTGTGAGCATGGCTGCCTGGAGGCCTAGGTGGAGCCTAGGTTGGCCTCTTGTGACTGAGTTTTCACTTAGGATTAGCTTGGGGGATCAGAAGAAGTCTCTGTTGCATGGTCTCTAAGGAGACCCCCCTAACTTAGTGCATTGTTGATAGCTTGTGGCCACAGTTGGTACCTCCTGCTCCATGGAAGCCTGGATGACAGAATGTCATTGGATGGGTATAAATCCTCACAACTGATTGCACAAATAACTCGAAGTACAGAGCCTATTGAGCGTGAGCTGGGTCATTGCCTCTTGGGGCCGTTGTGTCATTCGCTGGCTGGCTGTCTAGTTTTAGTTCTGTGCTGGTTTTTAGTTCAGTGATGTGGCATCAGTAGCTTGAAAGCAGCCATGGTAGTAGTATCTACACCACGGAAGTCAGCAAACACTACAAATCAGCACCCACCACCCCCCATCAAGTTTGTTGTTAAACATTTCTCAGTATCCTAGCCCAAGAGATAATCAAATCCGGTGATTTTCACCTTCCTTCAGCCAAGGAGATCCACTGAGAGTGCTTGGTTTTTGCCTGAAGGAGAAGAAGGGAGTGCTGGGCAAGGTGAGGGCGAATGGAACTCTGTCCTGAGCTAAGCCAGCAATGTGTTTGCTTGTTTTTACTACGACCTTTTGTGTAAGACTTGTGACTTCTCTGGTGGTTCAAAAAGTAAAGCGTCTGTCTACAATGCGGGAGACCTGGGTTTGATCCCTGGGTCGGGAAGATTCCCTGGAGAAGGAGAAAATCCCACGGATGGAGGAGCCTGGTGCAGGCTACTGTCCACGGGGTCACAAAGAGTCGGACATGACTGAGCAACTTCACTTTCACTTTGTGTAAGACTTTAAGGACAGTTCTTTCCACATTATAGCTCTTTTCACAGTTCTTTTTACAAAAGTTCGTTAAAAGCAATGGAAAGTGACTCATCTGGTCTAATCTTACTTGACAGTCAGGAAGGAGAACTTTTTATAGTTCAGAGTCAGAAGAGCGAAGTGACTTTCTTTAGGTCTCCCAGAGCCAAGCCCCCCACTTTCTATGAGGGACTTGGCACCATGGCTCCCACAGTGGGGGACAGACCCCCGTTGTCACTAACTGGGGCTTCCCTGGCTCTCAGCAGAGACTCTCACGGCTCCACTCAGAGAGGTGTCCTCCCTAGAGCCTCATCCACTGTGCCCCTTTGCCCTGGAAATGCAAGGACCCTTAGCAGAGCCTTCAGGTGTTTTTCTCCCATAATGAATCCTCTCTTGGTACCTCGAGATGACTGGCTGCTTTTCTGAGCCCATCTTCTCAACTGATGAGAAGCCGAGTTGAAAATCTTACCCTTACCACCAGGTTTTAAAACTTGCTCCCAGCTTTTGGCTGGGGAGAGCTGCTTAAAGCCTTAAAAGCAAACAAAACAATAGTCATTTTATCTTTTATTCAGCAAAGCTAGAAATGGATGTCAGGGCTTGCTGGAGGGCAAATGGATGTGGTCGTGTGGGGGGTGCGGTTAACAGGTAAGAGTAACAGGGAGGGGAGAGAAGAGGATATGAGTGAAAAGATAAAAAGAAACATTTAAAAAATTCATTTTTAGGGGTAAGAAAATTCAGCTACAGGCGCCAAGGGGTATAATTTCCTGAGACTGTCGAAAGTCTTGCCCATTGCTTCCCTCTAGCAAAACCTGCTCTCTGGGCTGTCAGTCAGTTGGGCTTTATTTTGTAATCCCAATCACCCAGAACCAGTGAGCACTTGAAAGCATTGCAGAAACTTATCTTTGTCGTAACACCACAGTGAAGAATTCTGTAATAAATGTGGTTTGAGTTTGCTAGGGCTGCCATAATGAAAAAGCCCAAGCTGGGTGACTTAAACCAGAGACATTTGTCTTCTCACAGTTTCAGAGACTGGAGTTGAAGATCGAGGTGTGGGCAGGTCTGGTTTCCTCTGAGGCCCTGCACCTTATCTTGTAAGCGGGCAACTTTTTGCTGTGTGCTCACATGGCCTTTCTTCTGAGAGTGCACACATCTGGTGTCTCTGTACCTCTGAATTTCCTTTCCTTATAAGGATGGCTGGATTGGATTAGTGCCTTTAACGGACTCATTTTAACTAGATCGCCTCTCTAAAAGCTTATCTCCAAGTGCTGTTACATGGTAAGGTAACTCAGATGTCTGAGATAATTCATATTTTGAGGTTAGAACTTTAACAAATGAATTTTGGGGCACACAATTCAGCATATAACAAATGTTTAGGCAGCGTTTATCTAGTATACACGCATAGGACCCAGATCACATATTTGGATATTAATGGTCCCTCCTCACTGACCCTGAGAACTTTTATCATCTGCACAAATTAACTGCCATGCCTTGGTTTGAGAACTCATCAGGTGACATGACTTTACAAAAAAGTCTCATTTGACTTAAAGAATTTTGAAAGTTTCACCTCTCTTTCAAATTCTTTTTGTTTTCACCAGAAATTGATTTTCATAGGTGGGATGTCCTCAGGGACTTTCAATATTAGCAGAAGCTGCTGATGACATGGAAACAGATGCGCTGGCTGAGTGTGGCTGAGAAGAGACCACTGGGCAGGGCAGACAGGGCAGATGAACATGGAATCATGGGAAACTGCAGACAGACAAGTGAGAAAGGTTATCAAGACCCTGCCAGGATGAATTAACAGTTCAGCTGTGATAACTATTTAAAAATGGTTAAAATAGACACAGTTCTTGCCCTTCAAGCAGAGGACCCTAAAGGGATCATGACCAGCAATTTTCTTGGACCTGAAATAGTGGTTTCATTCAAACTCCAGAAAAAGACTTATAAGATTTCTGTAGATTTTTTATGAGCTGAAGTAAAATTCTTTCCTGCTTCCCCAAACACACATATTCAGATGATTCAGAAGCACAAATTGTAAGTATCCTTTCAGTGAGCTACGTTGTTGTTGTTCAGGCGCTAAGTCTTGTCCAACTGTGCCTGTGCCATTTGGCCATGGAGCCATTAGAAAGCCATGTGCAATTATCGTTCAGTTCAGTTCAGTCACACAGTCGCGTCCGACTCTTTGCGACCCCGTGAACTGAAGCACGCCAGGCTTCTCTGTCCTTCACAATTTCCTGAAGTTTGCTCAGAACTCATGTCCTTTGATTGGGTGATGCCATCAAACCGTCTCATTCTCTGTTGCCTTCTTCTACTCCTGCCTTCAATCTTTCCCAGCATTAGGGTCTTTTCCAATGGGTTAGCTCTTCACACTAGGTGGCCAAAGTATTGGAGTTTCAGCATCAGTCCTTCCAGTGACTATTCAGGGTTGATTTCCTGTAGGGTTGACTGGTTTGACCCCCTTGCTGTCCAAGGGACTTTCAAGAGTCTTCTCCAGCACTACAGTGAGCTGGGTTGTGAAAAATAAACAAGAAAAATCATTATCTATGCATTTCTTGCCCCTGCTCCAATGGATTATAAGTCGTTTGAGGATAAGAACTGAGATATGTACTCTACAGCCCCAAGTGTTCTTTGCCTGAAGTGAATGCTCTATATATTCACTGATTTGACCTGAATCTCCAAGAGGAAAGATTTTTTTAATAGAAATCACTAGAACACTCAAAAATGACATCACTGTTTCAGACTAAGAAAGGAGAAAAGATCTGATTACCCTAGAAAAAAAAGCCCAGGTGACCGTGAGAAAGTCAGCAGTCTCCTTCCTTCAAGGGCACCAGAGGTTTGTGTTCTTCAAGTAATGAGTTGGAGGGGAGGGGTTGGCAGTAAGTTCCACTGAACTTCCTATCACCTTTCTAAGGTATGGACTTCAATAGCCTATAACGTCAGTGTAATTGCTCTGTGGTCTGCTCTCTATAAATAGTAGCTTATTTGTAGGTAACTCAGTGCTGCCTATGAAACTGCTAGACTCAGAAATTGAATCAATTCAATTCAACGGATATTTATTGTGTAGTTCAAGACAAGAGAACTCTCAAACAGCCTAGATTATAAGGAGAGAAGAACCTAGGAGTGTGGAGGGGTAGCTTAAAAAGAAGGTTAGCCTTTGTATGTTGACAATTTCCCTTTCAGTTCTACACACTGGACCCCAAGACAAAGAATAAGTAGAGGTGGGCTGCCAAGTGGGAAAATACAGGTGTAGATAAGTGGAATGCTCATCATTCCAGCCTGGTGATTTAATGACTCATATAATCCAAGCATGGAACTTGTGTTCCCTTGGCTAGTGATAGTTTTAGGTTATAGGCATATGACCCAGTGGTGGTCAATAAGAAATGAGAAGAACCAATGCGGGAAGATGGGAAGGGGCGAGGGAGAAGGTTTCTGGGAAAGGCTAATACTGGTAAAATATTCTTCAACCATTGTTATATTTCAGATAACAGATACCACTGGAACCCTCTAAGCAGAAAAGGGTTTAATTTAGAACATTAGGTGCTTAAAAATTTATGGATGGGCTAGAGGAGAAGGTCTTGGCTCTACCTCCCACAGTAACCAGCAGAACCCTGCAGAAACATTAGCCAGGGTGGCTATTATCTGTGCTCAGCAGAGAAGCTAGGGGAATCAAGAAGGCATCACAGTAAGCATGACTCCAGAATCACACCTTTTACCCGTATTCAGGGATCAAAAAACCACTGCCAGGGCCAGACTGTCCCTGCTTGATCTGGCTGGGCAAGATGAATGTCCCTCTTCCTGCTTCTCCATCCCTAGGAAGTTGGTGGCAGAGCACTGAAACTTTCATTGGTGGTAGAACAAAACTCCAGTGCCTCCCTGACCACGTTTGCCAGGAAAGGCAGGTGAAACAGACCACACTCTCCTCTCACATCTCAAGATGCTGCATCTGGTGTGCATTCTTCTACACGGAAGAGCTCAGCTAGTGCAACCCTTCTGCAGCCCCTTTTTCCCTTCACACACTCCTGCCCAGGAGAGGTGGAGTGACATAGCAAATAGGTAAATTTGGGAGAGGAAACTTGATGTGCATGAACCAGTCCTCCCTTGTCTTTTGGGAGTAAGTTGCACACAGGGAGTATGTTTTCTGCTCTGCAATTCCAGGGACAAGCTTTCCTTTGGTGCGAGGCCTGGAAGTACGGTCCAGAGGTTCCTGTGACTGGCTGGGTGAACTGGTCATTAGAGTGTTGGAAGTTCAGTGTTGGAAAGCTCACCTGCCTACAGTTACACTTATTGTTACAGACTTATCAGAAATAGGGTAATGTTTGGACCTCTATATGCCATCTTTTTCTTTTTTTTAGTTCCTCCTGTTTCTTTGTTGATTTAGGAATTTGGGGAGGAAACCAGGGCTGGAGACATGAAATCGAACTCTCTTTGTGCTACTGATTGACACCTGGTCTGTCGCAGGGCTGCCTGTTTGTATAACCATCAGCAGTTTTCAAAGCATGTTACACATGTGATCCTCACAACAACCTGCGGACAAAGACAGAACAGGATTGTTTAGCTGAGGAAGTAAAGATGCAACTCCTTTTTAAAATAATTTTTTTAAGCATAGCTGATATACAGTGTTGTGTTAATTTCTGCTGCAAAGCAAAGTGATTCAGTTACACATATACAAACGTTATTTTTAATATTCTTTTCCACTATGGTTTATCATTGGATACTGAATATAGTTCCCTGTGCTATACAAGAGGACCTTGTTGCTCATCCATCCTATAGTTTGCATCTGCTAGCTCCAAAGTCCCACTCCATCCCTCCTCCACTCCTCTCCTCCTTGGCAGCCATGAGTCTGTTCTCTATGTCTGTGAGTCTGTTTGTTTCATAGATAAGTTCATTTGTGTCCTATTTTAGATTACACATGTAAGTGATATCATACGGCAAGTAAACTCCAGGAGTTGGTGATGGACAGGGAGGCCTGGCGTGCTGCGATTCATGGGGTCGCAAAGAGTCGGACACGACTGAGCGACTGAACTGAACTGAACTGAAAGTTGCGACTCTCAGTGCTTCCAACTTTTTCCAGGTTATGATACATATAGAACATTGAAAAAATGTATATATACATACACATACACAGATACTTATGTATACAACATATGTGAAAATTTGTATATATCTGACTATGGCAAAGAAATAATGCTGCTAGCGCCAGAGGTGATGGGCTCAGAGATTCTGGCTGCCCTGGACCTTACCTGGCTAATCCAAGCATTGAGAAGATCAAATTCTTAGCAGACTTATAACCCATTCCTTACTACCAGTTGGGAATTCTACCTTAAAGAAGTGTGCTAATGTCCAGAGTCACAAGGTTAATACACAGAGGAATATTCAAATCCAAAGAATCTCTATGTAGTCTGAAATGGGGGAGGTGTTTGTTACCTTCACATGTCCTCACTGTAGCTTCTTAGGTCAGAGAAGTTTCAAAGGAAAGACTTCTCAATCCAGTCTGTCTCTACTGCACTAATCTCTATAACTATCTCAACAAATATACATATAATATGCCTAGAATATGCCTAACTACAGGAATATTCTAGGTGCTGGAGATACCTCAGTGAACAATGCAAGGTCTCTGTAATCAAAGAGCTTACTACATTCTACTAGAACCTTCCATTTCCAGTTTCTTTAAAGTGGAGTAGGAACTTCAAGGCAATCTGAGTGCAGACATATCCTAAGACGTTTATGATTTTTTTCTCAATATTTTTTCACATGTTCCCACATTGATTCAATAGCAATTTTCGTGTATATGACTTGTCCTTATCAAGTCTTTCCAAAGTATACAGCGTCAGTTGTCACAAGAACAAAACTTCTTTCTGCACTCACATTTTATTGGTTTTCACAATGATGGAATTACATAATCAGGAAGTATGATGAGCATAAAGGGGTTTGGGAACAGATGGCATTGACCCTGGTCAGCACACAGCTCAATTTGTGGCCCCGGAAGTCCCTAAGAGGACCTCTGCTACCTGAGTTTCTGGTGCGCTCTGAGCTCTGGTGGGCTTTATAGAGGAAATAGCATCTGCTAACCTGGTGACTTGTTAGGTGGATGTCAGTTTTAAGAGCTTCTGCCACACGGATTCACTATCTCCCCCAGACTGTGTGCATATCAAATTTTGAGAGTCGCTTATTGGCCACTCTCTTATTGGACGACTCAGGTATTTATTCCAAAGCTTTATGAAGGTGGGGGAGACACGCATTTGTACTTTTGTTTAGCAGATTTTGTTTTCTGTTGCTTTTTTTTTTAAATAAAATTTCTAAAAGGGAAAACATAACTGTGTTGCCTTTGTGTGATATCTAATGATATGTGAAACCTTCTTTTCTCCACAACCCTCCCTCATCTATTTCCCAGTCAGGAGTCCCAGGCCCTTCCTCAGATACCACTTCTTCCTTCGGGATGGTGCAGCCCCAGCACCGATCTTTCCTTCTGCCTTACAAGGCCTGTCCCTCAGGCATCGAGTGTCACTGCATTTCCCCTAGCTCAGGCTTCTGCAGCCTCTGTAGAGTGAGGAGGTGAACTCTGGTACATGGCTGAGGGTCAGGGAGCAGAGGCAGGGGAAAACTGGCTTCTTTCGAACTGGAGGCCAATGCAAATCAATACCCCCAAACGTAGATTTCTTCAGAAAATCACCCAGTCTGGTCTACTTTATTTTTCATAAAAAATATATGTATTTCTTTTATTTTTATGACATGGACCTGATTTTCCTGGCTTGGGTTTCATGAAAAAGAGCACCCCCTTAACTGAAAATGCTCCATCTAGAATCATTCAGGACATGCGGCACTCTGTTCAATTGGAGTAGAGGTGGAGTATTCAGTCCATCTTGTACAACTGAACTCTCTATGGGAGAGCGAGTTGCCCTCCCGTCTTGTAAAGAGACAGAAAGAGAATATGTGCCCATACATATGTAGTGACAAGAGCGCACCAGAAAGAGCGAGCCATCCTAAAAACAAACAGGCAATAACACTGATAAGTAAATGATAAAGACTGTTCAGCGTCCCACAGTGCTCCTGAACTGACAGCAAGATGACAGATTATTTAATCCAGCCTGTCTACATTGCAGTGAATAGGCGGTGCTCGAGTGAAATGACTTGCAAAAGACAGAGCTGGCCTGAGGCAAAGCTAGGGTAAAAAGCGCCTAACCTTTAGTCATTCATTTCATCTACTGTACCTGCTGTTCTCAAAGTATAGTCCATAGAGCCTTGAGGAGTCCCTGAGTCATTTCCCAGGTGTTCATGAAGTTAGAACCCTCTTCATAATTGTATGACAACATTTGTTGCATTTTTCATCTTGTTGACATTTGCACTGAAGGTACGAAAGCAGCGGTGAGTAGAAATCCCATCTCTTGAGTATGAATCAAACGGGCACCAAACTGTAGCAGTCATCATCACCACACACCTGCCATAAAAACAAATGTCAGTTTCATTTAAGAATGTCCTTGATGAAGCTGTAAAAATGATGAACCTTACTAAATATTGATACTTTTCAAAACATTCTGTGCAATAAAATGGGCAGTATGCATAAACTACTTTTACTGCATTTCAGTGTGTGATGGTTATCTCGAGGGAGCTGAATTTGTGAGTTGAACTAACCATTTTTTTTTTTTTCTCATGCAACATTTTTTCCCCCCCTTGCTTGAAAGGCTAGATGACAAAGAATGCTTTTTCAGACTGGATATTTGGCAGGCATTTTCTCAAAATGAACAAAGGGGCCTGTCACTTCAAGGAAAAACAACTGATAGTATTTATTTGCCAATGATAAAATTTGAGCTTCCAAGCAAAAATTAGAATTTTGGAAAACTTGTATCCAACACTGTGGAGCTTGACAGCATTCCAAAACTTAAAGATTTTTCCAAAGAGATCTATAGTGATATTAATAAATGTGATTTTTTATGATAGTATATAATGAAATGGGTCAACATTTAGAATATCTGTATAACTCAGTGAAGCAATATTTTCCCATGACCAATGCATGTATTACAAAATAGTACATGGGTAAAAATCCATTCAAGGTGCACAATAAACCAAAGTTTAATGTAACAGAACATGAAAAGTTCATTGATATACTTTAAGATTCCGCACTGCAATTAACCTTTGAGAAACTTGCTATGTTTTGGTGCAGTATCAAAAAAGAATATCCACAATTATCTAAAAAAGATGACTGAGTACTCTTTATTTTTCTGGCTACATATCTGTGTAAAGCCAGATTTTCTTCACATACTTCAACCAAAACAACATATTGCAACGTTGACTATTAATCCAGACATTTACGAAATTTGCAAAAATGTAAAACAATGTCACTCTTATAATTTTACTTATCTTGAAAGTTTTTTTTTTTAACAAAAATATGTAATTTATGTTAACGTCTAATGGATTTAGGGAGCTTCCTAGATGGCTTGGTGGTAAAGAAGCCTCCTGCCAATGCAGGAGATGCAGGTTCAATCCCTTGGTTAGGAAGATCCCCTGGAGTAGGTAGGGCAACCCATGCCAGTATTCTTGCCTGAGAATTTCATGGACAGAGGAGCCTTGCGGGCTACAGTACATGGGGTAGTAAAGAGCTGGGCGTGACTGAGCACACACCCACATGATGGATTTATTGTTATTTAAGTTAATTAATAAATATTTTAGATTTTCTACCAATAGATATACCCTATATAAAATTTAAAAGTAAAAAGGTCCTGAGACTGAAAGGTTTGAGAGCCACTATATTGCACCATTCTGCCTTCCAGAGAGTGCGTTGGAGGAGGTTCTTCCTTCCCCTTTACCCAAAAAAGCCAATGCTGTTACTGCTTTATTTTTAAATCCAACCCCTGCCCTCTTCCTCCAAAACTGTTAAAAAAAAGTCGATGGCAAAAATACTGCAAATACTTGAAACCAAAGGACCCAAAACAGAGAGAAGGCAAAGGACTGAATAAAGGTGTTTCTTTGGAGCCTGCAAGGCTGACCAAGGACCACCTCCTGTCTGGCAGTCTGGCAGGAACCACCTATTTCTTTTTGCTTCATTGGCCTAACCTTACATCCATCCAACCACTCCCATCCTTTAAGTCAGCCCTGTCCGGGAACACTACTGTCCTCTGGGGCCTCAAAACACAACGGCTTTATTAAAGCTTTGGGCTGATACCCACCCTCAAGCCCCTCTTTTCTTGTGCCCCCTCAGGGACGACAGTGCAGGGGAGGGCTCTCTTAGCACGAGCCTCTACCAGCTCACTGTCTCAGGCTCAGGGCCAAGATGAAAAGGGGCGGCCTCTGTTTCTGGGCTGGAAAGAAACTGTAAACCTCTCCCAGGCCACATACCAGAAGCTGCCAGAAGACCATTTCCCTGTTAGTAAACAGGGCCACTGGGGCCATCTTTCTCTCCTTTAATAACCTGTGGGGCACCTATTGATTGCACATGCTGGTCCATCATAAATTAGAACAGGGACAGCTTCTGGTAGCTCAGGAGCTGTGTGGATGGAGAAATCAGCTCACTAACACTTAGCTCATAGAGCACAGCACATGCATCACAAAACCATGGAGAATTAGGTGCTGAGAAGACACGGGAATCAACTCTGGTGGCTGTGGAGGCTTCTGGCCATGCTGCAGACCTTAATCAGGCTGTTTCTTGTGTTCCTATTAGAGACCTACAAACACACAGATTGCATGCCTCCTTCTATAGCATCCTCTTCAAATGAGAGGGAGCAGCAAGCTCCAGTGGGTGGGAGACCCTGCTCCCATCTCAGTCGCCTCACTGGGATGGGAGCCAGCAAGTAGGAAGGAATGTTCAAGTCTTGTACTTCTTGAACAAGAGCACTGAGTTAGAAATCAAAAGACGCATTCTAAAGTCCTGCTTTAGCCACTTACAGCTACTTGATCTTGGGCAAGTCCCTTAATTTCTCTGAATCTCGGCATCTCACCTGGAAAGAGGAGAAAGTAATAATACCTAAGAAAATATACCGGCCTGGTGTGCTCTCTGTAAATGAGTATCCATTGCTGAACCTGAATTTGAATCAGTTAAAAGATATGGCAACATGTGTAGGGCTGAAATGATTTCTTTCTCCCACCTCCAAAATCTGGCATCAGGAACTTTCCACCACTATCCTTGGCCAACACTTTGCTCTTAAGTAAGAAGTGACGTCATGAAACTCATAGCTTGATAAATTGGAAATGTTTCTCTCATCCTTCTGTCTTCCTGAGCCCCACCTGACTTGGTTTCTGGGTTGAAAATTCATTTCACAGGGCCCTCTCTAAACTGGATAGCAAACACAGAAAAACATGCCAGCATAGCTTACCAAGTTCTACTAAAAAAGCTTGACACCCACATGCCCATTCTTGGAAGAACCTTCAGAGCTTCTCTGACTTTACCGCTCTGGGCGCTGAATGCTTTTCCAAAATAAGTAGTACTATCCTGAGGTTCTACTGTGGTCCCTTTTGCCAGCACTCATTAAAAGGGACCAGAAGGACCGTGTGCATAGTCATATTTCCATATTTCCCTCCCCCTGGTTCTGGAAACGAAATCTGCTGTCCTGGGACAGAGTGTGTAGTGGGTTGGATGGTGCACTTCCCACACTTCCACCAAATATGTCCACATCTTGGAACCTGTGAATGTGATCTTATGTGACAAAAAGGGTCTGCATAGATGTAGTGAAATGAAGGCTCTTGAGATGAGATCATCCTGGATTACCTGAGTGGGCCCTAAATCTTCAACACACAGTGTTCTTATGAGAGACAAGAAGAGGAAATGCAGCCACCAAGAAGTCCATGGGGAGATGGAAGCAGAGTGAAGCGGCCACAAGCCAGGGGCTTCTCGAGCCACCAGAAGCTGAGAGACAGGAGAGGATCACCCAGTAGAGCCTTTGATTTCAGACTCTTGGCCTCTAGAACTGTGAGAAAATAAATTATGTTGTTTTAAGCCACCTAGTTTGTGATAATTTGTTACAGAAGCTCAGGAAGCTTCTACAAGTGTGTTCCCCTGGGATGGGCCCCAGCTCAGGTTCTTCCACAGATTATTTCCTCCCTCTGTGAGGAGATCTGTCTGAGAGCAGCCTCAGATGGCCTGGTCAGCGGCCAACTCTCAAAAGTCCAAACCCCCATCAGGGGCTGTGGCTGAGGATCCACAAGGGAGAAGCATCCTAGGATGTTTTCAGCATCCCTTGCTGGGCAAGGCATTGGGGAAATGGTCTGAATTTTGGAAATAGATGGACCTTGGTTTAAAACCCGATTTCACCATTGATTCTGTGCCTCTAGATAAACTATCAATACTTTTCCTCTTTGTGCTTCAAGTTCCTCATGGATGAAATGAAGATAATAATGCCTAGATGGTAGGCAGGAACAGACCCAGAATCTATATAAAAGCCAGCTCTAGGGACTCTTTCAAAAAGAAGAATCCATAGTTTCAGTTGGGAGTGGGGCCTTGAGAGGGCTTTGTTACTGAGGGACCCTGAGGCTTAAACTAAGCCAGCCTCTGCTTCCAGGGTGTTCTGAGGATTATAGATAAAAACAGGAAGCCTAAGGCAGTGCCTGGCTCCTCCTGGGTGCTCTGTGAGAAGTAAAGCTGTTTGGATGAAAACTTGAATACTGTCTCCTGAAAAGTGCACAGATGTGTTTCCGATGCATAGGAAAGTGTCTGGTAGGATACATTCCACAGCAGGTTGCCAGCTGTTGCCTTGATAGCCATTTTTCCTTTCTTTTCCAAAACAGACAACTGACTTTTGGGAGGATGGCCGTGTGCTCAGCTAAATCCTAGCTTCCCAGTGAGGTGTAGTTATGAGACTAAATTCTGGCCAAAGATAAGCAGAGAGGTATAAGAGACTTCTCATGGGAGAGTGTTATAAGTTGAATTGTGCCCCCCCAGCCCCGCCCTGCAATTCATGTGTTGAAGTCCTAATCCCAGTATCTCAGTGCAAGTGAAAGTGTTAGTCGCTCAGTGGTATCCAACTCTTTGTGACTCCACAGACTGTAGCCTGCCAGGCTCCTCTGTCCAAGGAATTTTCCAGGCAAGAATACTGGAATCGATTGCCATTTTCTTCTCCAGGGGATCTTCTTGACCTAGGCATCAAACCCAGGTTTCCTGCATTGCAGGCAGATTTTTTTTTTTTTAAACCATCTGAGCCACCAGGGAAGCCCCAGTATCTCAGGATGTGACCTTATTTGGAAACAGGGTCTTTGTAGGTATAATTATTAAGATGAGGTCACTAGGGTGAATTGTAATACAATATGAATGATGTCCTTATAAAAAAGGAAAATTTTAACACAGACACACACACAAGGAGAATACCATGTGAAGATCAAGGTAGAGAATGCAGTGATACTTCTAAACGTAAAGGACAATAAAGATTGCCAGCAAATTTCCAGCAGAAAGGAGGGAGAACATGGAATAGGTTTTTCTTTATAGCTTTCAGAAGGAACCAGCCCTGCTGACACCTGGATTTCCATCTTTTAGCTTCCAGAACTATGAGTCGATAAATACATTTCTGTGGCACAAGGCACTCAGGTTGTGGTACTCTGTTATAGCAGCCCTAGCAAACCAATACAGAGAGGTTTTCCCTTCTTCATCTCTTTTCCATCCTGCTGCCTGGAATGCAGATAAGAGAGCAGAGTCTCCATTAGCCATCTTGGCCTCGAGAATGAGAACCACGTTCACAACTGGTAGAGCAGAGGGTTAACAGCCTGGGACCCTAAACACTACACGGAGCTGCCACACTAGCCCTGGACTGCCTACCTTCTGGAGTCCCTTGGACTGCAAGGAGATTAAACCAGTCAATCCTAAAGGAAATTTTCAGGTCAGTTTATTTCTCTTCCTTGGAGAAAGAAAGATGTGTTTGTCCTATCACAGCAAAAATTTGGAACGATGGACTAAAGGGTTTTAAACAGCAGACAAGTTACAGCTCAGTTCAGCTCAAGCAGACAAATCTTTTATTAGACAGACACTCCCAAGACATGGGAGCAGGCCTACCCAGCTCTGTACTCGTCCACTAATCCTTAAACTCAAGGGGTGTGTTTAGAGCTGGATTCATTAGGGCTTTGCCGCATCGCCCATCCCTTGGAAAGCCCAGCCCATTAGCTTCCGGCTGACTGTTTGCAGAAGTCTTGTGCCCTGACAACATCAGACCAGCCCACTCCCCTTAAGCATATACCACACCACACCTGCACCCATATTCTGCACCTGTTGCTTCACTTGGCCACCTGCTCAGGATGCGCTAGGCCTCTGAGGTGCACACACTTCCCTGGTGCCTCTGCTGAGACTGACTTTCAAGTCCACCCAGTCCTTGCAAGGCCCACCCTGGTTTAGTCAGGATCCCTTACGAGGTTGGCTAGAAGTCCAAGAGGGGTCAGTTGAAGTGTAGTAGGAGCAGGGGCCTCTGAGTTGGAGGCCACTCAGCGACTGAACGTTCTCTGCTGAGGGGCTAATAAGTTGGCCCCCTGGACCTCAGTGGGCTGCAAACTCAGCACCCCGCCCGAGTTCTGAGGGGCAGTAAGCTCTGCTTTCCAGGTGCCCAGGAGCCTGACCAGGGCTCAGATCAGACCAGGGCATCAGCTCTGGCGTTGGGTGAACTGGGACCGCAGACAGCCTTTGGACAGAGCAGTGGAGCAGTGTGGAGCAAGAGGGGCCTTGCTATTTTTACACGGATACTGTTCTAACCACAACTTACAGGTTTCGGAGGTGGGTGGGTGGTATCCATTTGGCAGAAAGATCTTTGAGATGAGAGCGTGGCAGGGGGCCTGAGCACTGCTACTTCCTCTGCCTTTCCGAGTGTATTGTTGTCGAGCCACTAATCCTGGTTCTGCTCAATTTGTGTGCCCCTTAAAGAAGTAGAGGGCTTCCCTGGTGGCTCAGCTGGTAAAGAATCCATCTGCAATGCAGGAGACCTGGGTTCAATCCCTGGATTGGGAAGATCCCCTGGAGAAGGGAACGGCTACCCACTCCAGTATAGTCAGACGCTAAAGGAGTAGAATGAGGTGAAATGTGGCCACCTGGGGGGGCCTGGGGGGGCTTCTATGATGCCTCAGCGGTAAAGAATCTGCCTGCCAATGCAGGAGATAATGGGTTCAATCCCTAGGTTGGGAAGATCCGCTGGAGAAGGAAATGGTACCCCACTCTAGTATTCTTGCCGGGGAAATCGAATGGACAGAGGAGCCTGGAGGGCTACAGTGGTAAAGAGTTGAACACAACTTAGTGACGGGGTGCTCACTGCTTCCTGGGAGGCAGTCATGGCCACTGGGGAGTTTCCAGAGCTGTGAGAGCTGTGAGAGCTTATGTGTGAAGTCATTTCCCTCCCCTTCAGAGAAACCGGATGATGTGTGGGTTTGCAACAGCACTTGAGGATCAGAGAGCCCTGGGTTCAAATACTAGGGTGGAGGCCTATTGATTACTCAGAGGGTAGGGCTTGAGGGTAGGGCTAGGTGTTTGAGGGTAGGGCTCACCAACAACGGTGCTCCTAGCCTTTGTGGAAATTTGTTTTTGCCTATACACCATTCCTTCTCCCTTCCTCAATGCCAGATGGTCCTTTGGGAATCCATCCATCTTCCACTCTTTCCATTTTGTTCAGGTGGGGATGACCTCACCCCTATTCTGCTTCCAGAATGGTTGTATGACCCAGACTTGGCCAGCCACAGTCACAGTGTTTGGTTGAGGAGTAAGTCCTTTGTCCAGGGAGCATCAGTGAGGTCCCTCACTGGGACTATTGTTGCAAGAGGCACTCTTTTCCCACTGGAGTTGCTAAGCTGGGAAGATGTAAGCCAAAGCCAGTGATGGCTACCTCTGCCACTGCATGGGCAGAGTCTGACTGAGAATAAAGACAGCAGAGCGAGGAGGCAGATCTGGGAGATGGGGACACAGAGCTCTTCCTACCCTTGCTGAACACCTGAAACTAGCCTTTCCTGAAGCTCTCAGGTTTTAATTTATACCAGCTAACATATTACCTTTGAAAAAACCAGCTTGAACTGGGTTTTTGTTAATGGCAGCCAAAGGGGTTCTGACTAATTCATCTTTCTATTTACTTTTCATTTTGGTGAAAATTTTGCAATTTTTACATTGTGGCATAAAAACAGAACTCTGACATGTTTGACAACATACTTTTGACGGTTCTATCTCTTTCCGACAAGGACATGCTGGGAAGATGGAGGAACACATCCCCTGGGTCCATCCCCCTCCTTTCTGAGTATACTTCTATCCAGAGCTACATAAATGTATGCTAATGATCTTACACTGATGACAATCGGATCTGTGCTCCAAGAAGATTATAGCAGTCATGAGTAGGATTAGACTGGGGAGAGGCAAGTAGCAAAAAGTCTACTCAGGAGGCCAGTGTGATTCAAATAAGAAGTGATAAGGATCTTCACCAGGTGGTAGCTGCAGAAATGGAAAACAGAGACCCTGCGGAGGGGGATTATCATGGTATGGCAGTAAGTTAGAGGGTAGAAGAGTCAGAATAAAATGTTTCCATCTACAAGGCTCTGTGGGACCTTGCCCCCCAACCCCTGATTTGTCCCTGACTTATCTTGTGGCACTCTTTCTCTTGTCTGTTTGCCCAGCTGCACTAGCCTTTGTGCTCACTGTACCCTTTGCTCAGGAAACTCTCACCCCAGAGAGCTCCTGATCTATTTCTTCACTCTCTTCAGGGCCTCTTCACAGATGGGAGTGCATCAGAAAGGCTTCCTGGAGCTCACCCTTCAACTTGGTGTGCCAGGTGGTGCTAATGGTAAAGAACCTGCCTGTCATTTCAGGACATGTAAGAGATGTGGATTCAATCCCTGGGTCCGGAATATCCTCTGGAGGAGGGCATGGCAGCCCACTCTAGAATTGTTGCCTGGAGAATCCCATGGACAGAGGAGCCTAATGGGCTATGGTCCACAGGGTCTCAGAGTCTGACTGGAGAGATTTGGCATACACGCATCCCAGCACTCCTTATATCTGTGTGAACTTTCTCCATAGTACTCAGCCCCTCAATGGCTCTCCCCTTCTCTCTCTCTCTATATATATATTTTTTCTATCTTTCTTTTTTTAATTTAAATTTTTTATGGGAGTTTAGTTGATTTACAATGTTATGTTAGTTTCAGGTGTACAGAAAAGTGAATCAACGATACATATACATATATCCCCTCTTTTTGTTAGATTCTTTTCCCTTAAAGGCCATTACAAAATATTGACTAGAGTTCCCTTTGTTATAACAGTAGGTTCTTCAGTCAGTTCAGCTCAGTTGCTCAGTTGTATCCAACTCTTTGTGACCCCATGGACAGCAGCACGCCAGGCTTCCCTGTCCATCACCAGCTCCCAGAGCCTACTCAAACTCATGTGCATCGTGTCAATGATGCCATCCAACCATCTCATCCTCTGTTGTCCCCTTCTCTTCCCACCCTCAATCTTTCCCAGCATCAGGGTCTTTTCCAATGAGTCAGTTCTTCGTATCAGGTAGCCAAAGTATTGGAGTTTCAGCTTCAGCATCAGTCCTTCCAATGAATATTCAGGACTGATTTTCTTTAGAGTTGACTGGTTAGATCTCTTTGCAGTCCAAGGGACTCTCAAGGATGGAGTCTTCTCCAACATCACATTTCAAAAGCATCAGTTCTTTGGCACTCAGCTTTCTTTATAGTCCAACTCTCACATCCACACATGGCTACTGGAAAAAGCATAGCTTTGACTAGACAGACCTTTGTTGGTGAAGTAATGTCTCTGCTTTTTAATATGCTGTCTAGGTTGGTTAGTAGTAGTAGGAGGTTCTTATTACTTATCTATTCTATATATAGTAGTGTGTATATGTTAATCCCAAACTTCCTCCCTCCCCCTTCTTTTTTGCTTTTCTTGGCTGGAGTGCATGCTCCACAAAGGCAGTGAGTTTTGTTCATCGCCGAGTCCCTGGAACCTAGAACAGAATCTGGCACCAAGTAGGTACTCAGTACATATGAATCAAGAAATCTTGAGCTGGGACAGTGATGTGGCATTGGCAGAAACAGAAACACTGGGAGAGGAGTGAGGAGAGGGTTAGTGGAGTGGAGGAGGGAGGTGGTGAGTCAGCTCAGAGCTCATGGGATTTAGGTTTAGATGAGCAGATGGTACTGCCCAGCTGGTGGTTGAAGTGCTGGTGGTCTGGCACTCTGGAGAGGCCAGAGTGGAGATTTAGTGTGGAATTAAGCCTTAAAGACTGGTAGAACCTGTAGTGTCAGTGAAATTCCCAAGACTGTGGAGAGAGAGACCAGACCTGGGCTCAAAGGCCTAGAGAAAGTCCAGGGTGACCAACTAGTCCTGGTGAACCAAGCACTTTCCTGGGTTAAAAGTTAAAAGTTTAGCTTGGAAACCCCCTGGGGCTCAGGCAAACCAACAAGGGCCTAAGAAGCTTCTTTCACTGAGGCAGAGGGAGGGGAAGGATTGGTTGGAAAAGGTAGGGCTTCCTCCTAGAACTCAAGGAAAGGGAGGGCTCTAGTAAGGACACGTCTCCCTTCCTCTCTCTCCTCCCCCAAGACCAGTTTGGTTCTGCCTTTCTGAGCCCAGGAAGGCTGAGTTACCTCTGAGCTTCCACCGACCCCACCTCCCAGCCACACTTGATGGCTTCCTGGTAAGCCTGGCAATCGGTTGGTTTAATCCTAGGGCCAGGGCCCCAGACCAACTGGCACAAGTGTTAACCTTTGAATTCTGGTGTCTGGGGGCTCAAACGATACCCTGGGTAAGGGGTTCTCAGTCCGTGATCGTTTTCTGCTTGTCCTAAAGTAGAGTTTACGAGGGTAAACAAGTCTGCATTTGCCTAGCCCCTGCGGCTAAGGAAACAGGAAGCTGCCTCTTCTCTTGTAAACAACTCCAGCCAAGATTAGCAGTATTTGTAAGGTGCTGGCTCTTAGCAGTGGGCACTGAGTTGAACCCAGGACTAACTTTCAAGTGAGGGAAGTGATTGCTGAGCACACAGAAATTCAAAAAGAAATCCTAAAGGCCATTTTCAAACCTCTTTCTGAACTTGGGAGTTCTCAGAGTAAGTTCTGAATGAAGTATTTGGAACCTTGATTACTGCCAAGAGAAGATGAGACAATAAATTATAAAGTACCTTAAGCTGTGTCATTTAATTTCATAATTAAAAGTATACAATTATTTTAAATAACTACAGAAATACAAGATCATATCACTATATCTTATTTGAAATAAAAGAACTGTTAACATCTATAGAAAATGTGGTCCCTGGCCTCAGAGAATGCTATGGCTTACCTGTAGAAGCAGGACATATATCAAGCTCATGAGAAGAGCTTAGCTATATTTCAGTTCAGTTCAGTCGCACAGTTGTGTCCGACTCTGCGACCCCATGAATCGCAGCAAGCCAGGCCTCCCTGCCAATATTTAAGGAAGTAGAAATAAATGTTGTGTCTCTCACCCCTTTCCAGCTCGCTTGCCTACAACATACATATCCACCCTCCCAGTGAGTATGAAGAAAAGGTCAGAGTGTGGCAGTATTTTCAGCCATCATTCTTTACCCACAGACCTGTTCCAGGAAGAGAAGGTTAGGAATGTGGTAAGCCTGAGCTTAGATACATTGGCTAGAAATTTAATTCAGTAAGTGCTTACCGTACCGGCCGCCTACTCGAGGCCTCATGCTGCATTAGGCCCTTTGGGGATCTAAAAGAAGGTACCTGCCCTTAATCTCACTGGAGCAAAAAACTGAAGTCCCCAAAATGAGGCCTCCTATTATTAAGTGCCAATGTTAATTGTAAGTGTGAAAAATTCTAGAAAAAGGAAACATTAATGTTTTAAGCAGACTTTATATTTCATAGGAGGCTTCCCTGGTGGCACAGAGGTTAAAGGGTCTGCCTCCAATGTGGGAGACCCGGGTTCAGTCCCTGGGTTGGGAAGATCCCCTGGAGAAGGAAATGGCAACCCACTCCAGTAAGAGGCTAGGCATTGAACAGGATATCTGTCAAGAGACAATGAAGCTTGATGACTCAGGATATAACAAATGAATAAATACTACAGTGGGAAAAAACATTTTGCTGAGATCTAGCTTAAGAAGATCTCAGCAAAAAATGTTTTTCCCATGGACAAAGGAGCCTGGTAGGCTGCAGTCCATGGGGTTGCGAAGAGTCGGGCATGACTGAGTGACTTCACTTTCACTTTTCACTTTCATGCCTTGGAGAAGGAAATGGCAACCCACTCCAGTGTTCTTGCCTCGAGAATCCCAGGGATGGCAGAGCCTGGTGGGCTGCCATCTATGGGGTCGCACAGAGTCGGACATGACTGAAGCGACTTAGCAGCAGCAGGAGCAGCTTGAGAAGAAAGGGAAAATGTTTCATCATTCCTTTAAAAATATGTATTGCTTTCAGTAAAATAAAAAGAACCCATGGCTCTAAAGAAGTTAAAGGCCTTGGGACTTCCCAGGCCGTCCAGTTGTTAGGACTCAGCACTTGCACTGCATGGAACATGGGTTCTATCTTTGGTTGGGGAACTAAGATCCTGCAAGCCACGTGGCACAGCATACAGAAAGAAAGGAAGGAAGGAAGTTAAAGGACTTAAATGAAGAAGCAGTCATTTCCTCGAACTTGAGCAGATAACCTAGCACGTAGGCACTTAAAACCTCAGGTCCTTCTGTAATATGAAAGCCCATCATGCTGGGAAGAAGCACCAGCTATTGGTCAACAGAGCTTTATAAATCCATCAGGATAGGCGAGGTTATGCTCTGGTAACAAGGAACCTCAATCTCAGTGTCTTGATACAGTAAATATGTATTTCTTGTTCATGCCACATATCCAACAAAGGTAACGGTGGGGTGGGGTTAAGCTCTGTTCCGTATAATCTCCCAGGGACCTAGGCTGAGATTCACTGTCTTGGAATGTTGCTGTCTTATCTTATGGCTTCCAGGTGAAAGAGATCTAAGACTCAAATCTGTAGGTGGCTTATATTACTTCTACCAACATGCAGTTGGCTAAAATCCAACCATAAGTGAAAGGAACTATGGGACATATCATCTTCCTTTGTGCCCTGAAAGAGGAAAAGTAAAACAGGATTTAGTAAACACACTGCATTATGTGCATCATGACTTCGACGCACAGAATTTTACCCTATTGCTAATAGCTATCAGTTATATTTGCGAATCCTTATAATAATCCTATTACTATTGGATTAGCAATAAAAAATGAGGTAGCTTTTTAAGTATTATCTTTATGTTAAAGGTGAGAGATGTGAAGGAAAGAGAAGTTAAATCACTTACTCAAGATCCCAGAGCTAGTAAGCAGCACAAAAGAGATTCCAACTCAAGTAGTTTTTCTCCAAAGTTCACACTCTTAACCATTATGCTATACTACCTTTTCAATGATTTAGTTAAAATGGGAGTCAAATCATGGCCTCAGGTACCCTGAACCTCTCACACTGGGGTATAGAAAGCTTCCAGCAATAATGTTAAGCTTGACTTTCACCAGGTCCCCCTGCCAATATTGCTACAGCATCAGTTGTATAAATATATTTACAATGTTCTTGACCTGCCTATCTTGGTATGCCATCTGTTCTTAGGGATATGGATGAGAACTTAATTATGTATAAATTGTATGGGTAGATGCTGTTTCTAAATGCAACACATTCTTGCATAGGCATCAGCAATCGTCAAAAGCATTGTGTCCTCTATTTCTGTCCTTGGGTGAGGCATTCTGGCTCCCCTGTCCTTAACTGCTCTCCAGCATGAGTTCTTCTCATTCTTTGTAGAACAGAAGTTAAGTGAACTATATTTTTCTTCTAAATCAATGTAATGGAGGAGATTATGTACAGACAAGTGGTGGGGGAGACATTGGCAGCTGGCCCTGAGCGTGGCTGAGTAATAGATGTATTAGGAATCCAAGTTATCTCAAGCCTCAGACTTTTTCAGGTTTGCTTATGTAACCCATGTGTCCAAGGTCAGACAAACCTGGAAGCAACATTAGGGCCATCATTTCAATTACATCCAGATTTTAAACCTAATATGCGCCGAAATTTTGTTTATTTTGTTCACTGCCATATGGTGAACATCTAGAGCAGGGCCTGGCATATAACAGACATTCAGTAAATGTTTGTTAAGTGAATTTGTTGACTAAATTCTAATCCTCTTTGGAGAGACTGTGGTGAACTGGGAGAGCCCTGACTTTAGAATCAAATAGACTTGGGTTCAGATATCACAAGCTATGTGACCCCTTGTAAGTTATTCTCTTTAGCTTCATCCTTCCTCATTGATAAATGTAGCTAATATTGCCTACCTCTTAGTTATGAGAGTGAAATGTGTTCATTCATTTCATATAGTCAATATACTGTAGCTTTGTGTGACTTCTGTCCTTATCAGAGAAATTCCTGGAAATTCAGCTGTTTTTCAGTGTTCCCCTCAAACATTCCAGAGTCTTCAGGGGTACCTAAGCAGCACTCACTAGTAAGTCTTCCTGGCTATAAAATCTCACACATCTCTTAGATTCCTCACGAGCTTTCTCCGCCTCTGATCTGATGCCTTTGTCTGATGCTGAGCTCTCCATGGCCATTTTGCAGTGCCCACCACATAGAGTGTTTAATATATGACCTGATGCACTGCCTCCTACTGGAAGCCAGTGATGTCAACACTGAGTCAACAGCACTGAGGCCACTGCTCCTGCCACCCTCTGAAGCTTCCCCCAAAGGCACTGCCATTGCCCATTAAAGTCACTGTGTACTTTACTAGGCCACCTCACTGGGCTGTTGCTTCCTAGCACAAGAATCCACCTGCTTGAAGCAGGAAGCATTCTTAGGCTGGTCCTGTCCACTGGTCCCTACTGGCTCTGCAGATTGAGGAGTATTCTTGATTCATACTCCTTTATGAACACTCAAGATCCCAGTTTAACATAGTTTTTAACATAGTTTAACACTATGTCCCAATAGTGTTCTTGGTGTACCCCAGTATCTCACAGAAATTTCCTGTGACTGTGCCTATTTCAGCCCTCCACCACCCCACCCCATCTTCAGACTTAGTCATATCCATAGGGTGCTGGGTGAGGAACAATCTAAGAAGCGTTCACCAGCTGTTACTCAAAACCACCCCATCCCCCACAAGTCATCTGTGGCGGCTTGTATCTACCAGTTTCTTTCTCTTTTAGAAAGACTCCTTCCTTTGTGGTTCCTGGGTTCCTCAGACAGGTTCTTGACAGGCCTCTCTACTGGCCTGTCTCTAGACCAGCTCTGACATGTCTGAGCCCCAGCATAAATATGGCTGTCTCCAGACTAAAAGAAAGAAAGCTGAGTGCCAAATAATTGATGCTTTCAAAATGTGCTGCTGGAGAAGATTCTTGAGGGTCCCTTGGACAGCAAGATCAAGCTAGTCAATCTTGAAGGAAATCAACCCTGAATATTCATTGGAAAGACTGATGTTGAAGCTGAAGCTCCAATACTTTGGCCACCTGATGTGAAGAGCCAACACATTATAAAAGACCCTGATGCTGGGAAAGACTGAGGGCAGGAGGAGCAAGGGGATGACAGGATGAGATGGCATTACCAACTCAATGGATAGGAGTCTGAGCAAACTCCAGGAGATGGTGAGGGACAGGCAAGCCTGGCATGGTGCGGTCTATGGGGTCACAAAGAGTCAGACACGACTGAGCAACTGAACAAACAACAACCAGCCCAGATCCTCACCACTTTAAAAAGGGGATAAATAAACCATAAAGGTCAAAAGCATAACTTTCTTGGGACTGTCAGAGATGATCAACAGAATGTTAATACTGACATTTCAAAACAAAGACTTTGATAAACTTTAGAAAAGCATTGATTGAGATGGTTTGATAAAAAAGCGAGGTCAAAAGTCCTAACTTTAAATAGATGGGTGAAATTGCACCAAAACCAGTAACAAGGAAGTTATTTGTACAGCTGGCCTCAGTAATCTGCAAAATCTGAAGAAGTTGGGAAACTCAGAAGACTGGGAAGAAACCTCTTTTGGGGCTGTTTGAAGGCTATCACAGTGCTAGGAGCTTTTCATATGCTCTTATCTTAACCCTGTGTTACTGGAAAAAACCACCCACCCACACCCATTCCCTCTCCCCTACTCACCAGATAAGACCTGGGAGGAAAAGAGCCATGTTTCTCAGAGTGAGTATAATCTGGGGCCCTCACAAAAACAGCAGGGGACTTTAAAGCTTTGACAGAAGTCTTGGACATGTTCAGGGAGAGCAGCATTTGCAAGCAGGGACTGGAGAGACATGAACTGCTTGTATAAGACCATAGGAAGAATCTGTTTTTCCTCTAGAGGATGGAAGCAGAGAAGAAAAAGCAAAGAAGAGAAAGACAGACTGAGAGGAATTCATTTTGGGGGGTATGTTTGAGTGGATATAAATCCCTCTGTGTGCTATGCTAAGGCCTTAGATGAGTGAATTTTCACTGAAATTAAGGAAATGGCTGAGCTCCACAACTAGATTGGCATGACACAGTTCCGAGATAGTATTTGAAGAATGATAAGAAGCTATTCCAGAATTCGGGTAACACCCGGGACGTGGGAGCTCACAGAGAGACCATTCACACCCCCAGAAATCCTTCTCAGGAAGAGCATGGGACTGTCTATACCTGAGTGATGGGTGTCTGACTGTGTGTGCTCAGTCATGTCCTACTCTTTGAGACCCCATGGACTGTAGCCCGCCAGGCTCCTCTGTCCATGGGATTTCCCAGACAAGAATACTGGAGTCGGTTGCCATGCCCTCTCCCAGGGGATCTTCCCAACCCAGGGATCAAACCTGCATCTCTTGCATCTCCTGCATTGCAGACAGATTCTTTACAGTTGAGCCACTAGGGAAGCCTGCGTCTGACTATATCTTAGCTAAAAATTAAGGACCAGGAAGGCCCTCTGACTGACCTCTGTTTATATGTGTAACCACACGGTTTATAAGATTTTTGAATTGTTTGTCATTTTCTATTCAATTTGTAAATATTTTCAGTGTCATTAAAATCTCTTCAGAGACATATTTTTAAAAATTTTGTACAATATGGGTGCATCTTAATTTTCTTAACTACAAAATTGAGCATTCTGGCTGTTTCCAGCTTTGTGTTTTGTGAATAAATTTTTACTGAGCAGCAGTTTAACTGATACCAACTAGGGTTCTTGGCCTTCCCCAATCAAAAGAAATTGACTAGCAGACAGACAAGAAATTCAGGCAAGGCTTTACTGGAGCTCCCAAGGCCACGGGGGTGGGGGGTGGGGCAAAAACAAGTAACAGGTCCCTTGGTTGCCCTGAGCAACTGGGTCGTGGGGTGTGGGGAAGTTGGTTCCTTATACAGGGTGAGGTAGGGGAATGTCCAAGGGTTGGACTGGAGGGGTGGCTTATGTGTCTTGCCCACCCCTTTGGTGGAGCTGTGTGCAAGGGGCATATATAGTATGCTGCCTTTGCTCTCAACACCCTATTTTTTGCCCTGGCTCTTCAGAAGTGGCAGTTGGGTTTTTTGGTCTTTTTGTATCTTTTTGTCCATAATTTGCCCCAACTGCACATGCATGCAGTTATTTTTAGTCCCTTATAATTCCTTTTTTTTTTTGCTCAAGGAGATGTTTATTCTGGTGCAAGCATTGCTGTGAAGCGTTCCAGGTCCCAGCCTATCTCATAACCATTCCGAAATGAAGTTAGGTGATCTAGATGAACCAGCAGTCTCAAATTTAATCTCTCTTGAAGCCTGACTATACAAATGAACAGTGTCCAGACGGTATATGAAAACTGAATTCTGACCCACAACTTCTGCAGTTACCAGCCCAGGAAGCCAAACTGTAACCTCTGTAGCCATCAGCCCATAATAGCTAATTTCCCCTTTGCCCATTTTGCCTCTGTGTCCAAGTCAGAACCAGCCAGAGAAAGTCAAATATGTTCTCCAAAACAACCTCATAGGGTGCTCTGCTTCTAGGCAGTGTGCCTTCAGCTTCTTCATGCCAGCCATCTCCAAACGGAGCCTGGAACCCTTCCCTATTTTTCACCATGACGTTTTCTGTACCTGTCTTTGTCTCTGCCAAAAGCAAGTGATGCTGGCTGAGTCCTTTACCACAAGCAAGCTCGGCAAAAACAGCCTCTGCATGTTCTCCTCTGGGTGGTCTTCTTTTCTGCCCACACTCTCCTTGAATTAACCTGATGGACACTGATCCCAAAGGAATGTCACAGGCAAAAACATTGCATCACAGTTTTTTCCACCATGAGCCACTGGAAAATACTGGTTATTTCTAGAAGGGCCTCTAAAAGAAAAACCCCTCCACACCCCGTGCACACCTATCAGACAGAAGGTCCTGGGCTCCGTGTCTTCCTTGGCCACTTGGTGCCTATAGCAGCAGCAGCAGGAAGCCAGAGAACACAAATCAGCCGCCGAGTTCAAGCTGCTCCAGCCCGTCACACTGCCACGTCGCCAGCCCATGGTGCTGTGCCAGTTACCACCACATGTACCAAAGTCACTTTTCAAAACACGGTCGAACAAACTGCAGCAGGGCCATCCAGGCGTTAAAACACTCAGGCTCAATTGTCAAAGCAAAGACTTCTGTGCCAATAAGTAGGAGTCTGGGCTACATCCAGTTAAGAAATCACCTGGATGACAGCCTGAAGTTTAACTCTTTGTGGGCAGACCGGCTCATCACCGCTTCTACTAAAGAGAGGGCAAAGGGCATGAGGTGGGAGGGACCAGGCGTGAGATTCAGTCAGATGGAACCTGGGGTGGTTTTCTGTACTGTGGTCCCTGGGCAGCCCCGACTGTGGGGGCTGTGGGTGACGCTGTCAACTCAGGTCATCTGAGGCAGGTGTAGGTGCTTCACTTAGTTTCTTAAGCCTCTTGCCCAATTTCCCAGAACCGTTGGGAAACTGGCAAATGTTTCCTGACAGCCTACTGTGTGTCTAGCACTGAGGTTCCTTTATGGTTTTCCTTGGAAGAGACAGAACAAAAGCTCCACCTTTATCTTCTCAGAGCTCTTTCTCTAGGGGTGTTATCAGAGCCACTCTAGGTGTAGATATCCTGGGATCCGTGGAAAATTCTGAAGAGCTTCTCACTAGCCCCACATTCTGAGAAACAGCATGGATGACATTTGAATAGGCTTCTAAAATCTACTGGGGCTTCCCAGAGGGCTCAGTGGTAAACACCCTGCCTACCAATGCAGGAGATGTAAAAGACATGGGTTTGATCCCTGGGTCAAGAAGATCCCCTGGAGGAGGGCACAGCAACCCACTCCAGTATTCTTGCCTGAAGAATCCCATGGACAGAGGAGCCTGGAGAGCTATTATTAAGCACCATTTACCAAACCCACTTGGTTTAATCTCTGCAAACCTTCCAGGTCAGTACCATCTTATCATTATCCTTCTTCTGAGGCTCAGAGAGTTTAACTAACTTGTTTCTGATCACACAGCTAGGAAGGTAGACAGCGGGCTCTTCCATCTGCAAACTCCACACTGGACACTTTTGGTGGGGGATATGGGAGGTGGGGGGTCTGGGGCAAGAGGTGGTGGATAGGATATCTACCTCTCACTGGAGTCTGAGGCTCTTGCTGTAAGCTTCCTGATACTGCAGAGGGTGGGGAGTTTAAGGCAGCCATGGGGTGGGGTTTACACCACTTACAGGGAGGCCCATGGCTGGAGACACCCTCTGGGTTTACTTCAAGCCTCAGAAAAGGAGTGCTTAAGGGAAACATCTCTTCTGCTATTTTAATAGGGGGGTGAAAAAAAAAAAAGCAGTAAATACAAGGAGTTAGCTGGTTGCTGTGGAGAAGGCAATGGCAACCCACTCCAGTACTCTTGCCTGGAAAATCCCATGGATGGAGGAGCCTGTTAGGCTGCAGTTCATGGGGTTGTGAAGAGTCAGACACGACTGAGCGACTTCACTTTCACTTTTCACCTTCATGCATTGGAGAAGGAAATGGCAACCCACCCCAGTATTCTTGCCTGGAGAATCCCAGGGACAGGGGACCCTGGTGGGCTGCCATCTATGGGGTCGCACAGTCGGACACGACTGAAGCGACTTAGCAGCAGCAGCAGCAACTGGTTGCTGGGATGGCCCGTAACGCACACTTTAACTGTAGAACTGGTCACTTCCTGGATGTAAAAGGAAGGTTTAAGAAAAAAGTGACCGAGAAGGCGCCCACTCCCAGCCACCAGCCCAGCCAGCTGCAGAGAGGGAAACAAATGAGCTTCTATAGATGGAATCCTTTGTTTGAATAGAGGTTAGCTGTGGCTTCTCTTTGTAACCTGGGGTGGAGAGTGGGGGTGGCTAACACTTTAATGCTTCCCTTGGGCAGTAATTAGGTGCCCCTGGAGGGATGGCCACTGTCAGGACCCCATAGGGGACCACTTAGAAGAAAGGTCATGACTCTAGAGAAATTAAGGGATCGAGTCAGAAAGGTAAGGGTCCTGTGGAGCTGGGAGAGAAGGGACATTTTCCCCACAAAGGGTTTCCCCTCCTATGTCATCTTTCCATGTTGCGTGCAGGTAATAAGACCAAGTCATAAAGAAATCCCCCCTGCCAACTCCCAGCCAGCCAAAGTAGGAGTGCCCAGAGTGGCAGGCAGCTTGTGCACAGGGTCTGCAGGGACTGGCCTAGTGCAGAGGTGCCCGTGAAAGGGCAGGCCTTTTTCTCTACCCTTCCTGTCCACAGCACCATGACGCTCCAATGTGCTGAGTGCCTCTTGGAGGCTGGGAAGACAGAAGCCTCACCCAGTTTGCTCCCCCTGTCCTTTGCCTCCCCCTCTGCCTCTGCACAACTTCTGCCCACCAGCTCCTCACACCTCAAAGGGCCTCTCCCATAGGGAGGCACAGCAGAGACAGCACCTGCCTCTAGAGTGACTCTGATTTATCTCCTGTTGACTAAGTCACTCACTGGAGAAGGCAATGGCACCCCACTCCAGTACTCTTGCCTGGAAACTCCCATGGATGGAGGAGCCTAGTAGGTTGCAGTCCATGGGGTCGCTAAGAGTCAGACACGACTGAGCGACTTCACTTTCACTTTTCACTTTCATGCATTGGAGAAAGCAATGGCAACCCACCCCAGTGTTCTTGCCTGGAGAATCCCAGGGACTGGGAAGCCTGGTGGGCTGCCATCTATGGGGTTGCACAGAGTCGGACACGACTGAAGCGACTTAGCAGCAGCAGACTAAGTCACTCAGGGCACTAAACTCCCTCCTGGCCTGGGAGCAAGTGAGAGCAAGGAGTTAGACGTGGAGAAAGCCATTCTTCTGTCTCTCTTCTTCTCTGGACCTGTCCTCTGCTAGCACCCTTGAGCAGGTTGTTCCCCATGAACGGCAGGGCCCTGCTGGTCAGTGACTTTGCTGTGAAGCCGGTCTCAGGGCACTGGGTGGTGTGGGGGCAATGGGGATCCATTGGGGATCACAGATGGGGAAGGAGATTTCAGCGCCGTGGTTACGGGGCCAGGCCATGTGCTTCAGAGATTGCACAGAGAGAGGGGGACACAGGATGCATGAACTAGGAGGACTGAATTTTGGCCTGAAGACCTTTGAAATCTTTGTGAAGAAAATAGAAGACACATATGGCAAATCCATAGTAAACTCAGATTTTAAAGAGTCCAAAATGAGCCTTGGGTTTTGCAAGAGGCAAGACTTGGATACAGCTTTAGGGCAGATGGTTACTTAGTTCTGGGAAAACCAATGTAATGGCCCATTTAATTATGCAAATGTGGGGATACAGTAGCTGGAAGGGAAAAGGGCTCTGGGTGGTAAAGTGAACGAGTGTATCTGTGTTGGAGTCTGATACAGGTCTCTGCTATGCTTTCTTAGAAAAACTGGATATGTTGAGAATTTGGCCTATGCCAGGCTGATGCTCCATTGAGCTTGCTTATGTTTCCATATAGCTCATCATAGATGATGGACCTGCTTTCGCCGGGGCTTTATTGGTACCCTGGGCACAAGCAACAGAGAGTCAGGGAGACTCTGCTAGGGGCGCAGCCATACAGGCTGTTCTGGCGCCTCCAGGAGAGATACCCTTAGCCAGGACAGTAGCATCCCCATATGGACACCCTTGGCAACGAGGAGGCCCATTTGAGGGGCCTCCCTGGTGTCAAACATTCACTGCACTAGGCTCTGGAGTTCTCACCCTGAGTCTATCTCCTATAATAGGTCAGTGACTAGAATTCAGAAACTCTATGTATTTGAATTGGAAAAAAATTAAAAAAAAAATTTTTTTTACTAATTTCTGAATGAAATGTAGCATTTCACTCAGTAATGATGTAGGCAATAAACTGCAATAGTATTAGAAGAGCTTGTAATGTTGTCACTGATAAAAATCATGTATATTTTCATCACTTTGCTGTCGTTGCTGTTATACTGAAGTCTTTTTTATGCTCATCATTGCTTCAAAATTACAGTAACTATTAGCTCTGCCGCTCGAACCTGGCAGGATTAAACTAACCTTCTAGTTGGGATCAGGTAATAGAATTATTTGTAGGTAGCTTGTACTAGATCAGACTGAATCCTGGGCTTAGGCCATCCTGAAGAGCATCAGCTAGTGAACCATTTAGACAAATGTAAAATTACCTATAAGTATTTCTAGCCAATGCACCTGCCTTGGACACAACTCATTTTACCTGTGAAGACTAATATCTAACATTTACTGTGCTAACTACAAGCCCTCCGGTGTTAATGTAGATAAAGGTAGCTGAGGTTTTGTGGTATCCTCTTCTTGTCAGAGTCTTTTTTGCTTAGAGTTCTGCATAGAGTCTTTTTCGCAGATGTTATTCATCTCGGAAGAATGCCTCTCTTTCAGGGGACTTCAAATGTTAATTAACTGCTCCTACGGTGTAGAAGACATATTTGTCATGTTAACTATGCTGAAATGTTTTAAATTAAATGATAACAACATAACAAATCAAGACTGATCCAGGAGTTTGGTAGGAATTGTAGGTTATCTGGCACCCAGTGAATACTTGAGTCAAACTTCTGGAATTTACAGTTGAAACCATCTGGGAGATAGCATCAGGTACATGGGCTCACATTCTATGAATCCCTTGGTCTTGGGTGGACTGCCTCCAGAGCAGGCTTGATAAACTCTATCATGTCAGGTCCTTAAAAAAAGAGTATCCTAAAAGCAGGAGACCACTGCTGCTTCCCCTTGTGCTTTTTTGGAAAGGAGCATATTATTTCATGGAAAGCAGATAAATGCTGAGTGACTGTCTTATCTTGCTCGTAGCTCTATATTTCAAGTGTCCTTCTCCCAAATGTGCCGAATCTAGCTAAAAATAGGCAAGACATTACCGCCTTTGGTATCAGGTTCAAATGTAAAGAGGTTTAATGCCCATTAGCAACTAAAACTATGTTTTCTCCCCTTTGAAATTGAACTACACTTTGGCAGAAAGAAGCAGTTATTTAAAGCCTTAGTATTATTAATTCAGGAAGGGACTACACAGAGCATTTATTCCAAGTTCCCCATTTTAACAGATGAGAAAATGAAGGCCAAGAGTGATAACTTAATAGCTACATGGCAGGCCTGCTAACCAGTCTGAGATCTTCCTTTCACACAAAGATCTAGTCCCTACTGAGATGAAACAGTGGGAGATGATGAAATTGAATTTTCAGAGCAAGCCCGTGTCTAAACACTGGCAATAACCACTCAGAAAATGCAATGGGAAAAACATTTCACTTACAGCAGCAGCAGAGATGATAAAACTATCTAATTAGATGTCTTCTTCATTTCGCCCACGAAAATAAATTCTAGATGGATTAAAGATCTAAATATAAAGAAAAAAACAAAATGACGAAATTCTAGAAGAAAACATAAGAGAATATCTATTTCCCATGATATTTGGGTAGGAATGAATGATCTTCATAAGCAAGACACAGAATTCAAAATGTAAGTGAAAAGATCTACAGATACAACTGAAAAAAAATTAAAAACCTCTGTAAACAAAGACAAATAAAAAACAGTAGATTAAGAGGAAATATTTGCCACATATATTATAAGTAAAAGATGACTACCCAGAATATATAAACCATTTTAACAAATAAATACAAAAAATAAATTAATTCTATAAGAAAATGGACATAGGACATGAACTGGCCAATCACAAATGAAATACAAATTGTCATGGAGCATATGAACAGATGGTTTTAGGCAAATGGATATCAATTGTGGTTTTTGGACTGCAGTTGGTTTCAGAACCATCTAAAGAAGAATATTAAATCATAGGCAAGGGATGGTCTTCAGGGAAATGGGCTTTCCAGAAAGCTGGAAAGGTTTAGGCAGGCTGTAATTCAGGGAAACCTGGCCTTGTTAAATTTGTTTGTAGAACCAAGAGAGTTCAAGTTTGATAAAGCTTTCCTTAGACAGAAATATGCCTTGTGTGTATAAAGGTGATGAAAACTCTGAGTAGAGAAAGGTTAAGGCATAATCAGACTTGAATTGTTTCACATCTGGCTTGATTCTCCTTGCAGGCATTCTGTGCCCCACCCTGAGGCCTGGGGGCCAGGGAGAGCTGTACTGAGACAGCCATGTTTGTTCCATGTGGCCACCCCACTGCTGACAAGATTTTATATCATTCTCCAATTAAATCCCGACCCTAATTTTTTTCTATATTGAGTGTGTGTTTGCGTTCCCTTCCCATCAACTGATAAATATCTGAAATGCAGCAATGTTTATCCTAATTAATCTAAAAAATGTAGATCAAAATATGATACATCTGTTTTTGTCTAACTGAACAGAACAAATTAAAATACCTGTGATATCCAGTGCTGACAAGAGGTGGAGCAAAGTTAGTTCCAACAAACTGTTGGTATGGAATGGAATGGAATTGTCGCTTCAGTCATGTCCGACTCTTTAGGACCCCATGGAATATAGCCCACCAGGTTCCTCTGTCCATGAGGATTCTCCAGGCAAGAATATTGGAGAGGGTTGCCATGCCCTCCTCCAGGAGATCTGCCTGACCCAGGGGTTGAATCTCCATCTCTTATGTCTCCTGCATTGGCAGGCGAGTTCGTTACCATTAGCGCTACCTGGGAAGGCTGACTGTTGGTAAGGATATTATTAATAAAGCCATTTGGGGGTCAGTTTGGCAGTATCTCTTAAATATCGAATATATTTCCCTTTGACTTAGCAATTGTAATTCAGGAACATGTGCTTATGCTTAAGCCACATGGGAAAAGATTTTACTAAAATGTTATTTTTATTGAAAATCAGAAGCAAAATGGCATGCATACGAAAACAATTAAATAAAGTGGAACATGTTCATGCTTAGTTTATATTCTTCCAGAAACAGATCTTGCGACTGGGAGTCAAGTGTAAGTTGTCTGGGAAGTGTAAGTAGGGAACTGGGGAAGCGACGCAGGGCAGAGCAGATGACTAATGAAGGATGTGTTACTGAGCCAGTGAGCGACCAGAGTTTAATCCTTCAGGAAAACTCAGAAGGTAGTACAAAGCACATATCTCGGGATTATCCTAGCCAAGGGTCCAGGGGGCTGGGATATTTATACTGCTACAACTTTTAGTCATTGTTAAAGCTGTCTCTCAGAGGAACTTTAATTCCCAAGTACTTCCACTCAACCATCCATGGGCAAATTGGTTTCAGTGGCTGGAGGGAGCTATCCAACAAAGGTGGAGGTATTGGCCACTGGCAGTCAGGCTGTGATGCGTGGAAATGAGAAAGGTTTCCAAAAGGATATGAGTGGAGCACGGACAGTATTGGCCACAAATGCTAACAAATGCAAAGAGGCCATTAAACAGAAAGAGACAAAGTAAGTAGCAAATATTGGACTGGCCAAAACGTTCACTTGAGTTTTTTCATAAGATGTTGCAAAAGTCCTGAACAAACTTTGTGGGCAATCCAGTAAATATATAGTGTGTTTTCACTTCTGTAATGAAAATACACAGAACATAATTCACAGTGGTTACCTCTAGAGAGAACAGGGTAAAGGAAATGATGGATTTTAATTTTTTATTTTATTTCTGTCATTTGTTGTACAACAGGCCTATAGAATCATTTAAAATTAAAAGAACTAAGGGAAAGTTTAAGAAACACATTCATGAGAAAACAAGAAACAGGTGAAGAAACTGAAAAACACTATGAATTAGGACCAAAAAATATATCCACTAATTAGTCACTCAATACATTTTTATTAAATGCCTTCTATGTAGCAGGCTGCATATTAGATTGTTGTTGTTTAGTCACTAAGTCATGTTAGACCCTTTCCTAACCTCAGGGACTGTAGCCTGCCAGCTCCTCTGTCCATGGGATTTCCCAGACAAGAATACTAAAGTGGGTTGCCATTTCCTTCTCCAGGGGATCTTCCCAACCCAGGGGTCGAACCTGTGTCTCCTGCATTGCAGGAGGATTCTTTACTGCTGAGTCGCCAGGGAAGCTATGTATTAGATTAGATACTAAATAAAGCGTCCAGTAAAGACTGCCAACTGAGGTACTAAACTTGCTGATCCAGGAACCTCTCCTGAAATCTTGGTATTGGTGGAAAGTTAGTAATTTTTTTTTTTTCCCTCGAAATATCCATCCCATCTCAAAGCTTCTGAAGCTAAATATTCATACTTTTGAGGGTTGTTTTTTTTAAGTTTTAAAGCAGGGAAAGCATAGAGCTTAGGAATACATGTGGATATGCTTTTAAATGTTGAAAACACTAATGCATAGGGAATTCTGATTTTTTTTTCCTTCCACATATATCCTGAACAGAAGTGAAGTGTTCATTGACGAATACACAAGATAATGGCTCTTTCACCACCTGAGAATTGTCATTGTTTTTTCCAGGTACATGATTCTTGCGCTAAGTGGTTACGCTGTTGGGGTTAGCAAAGTCTTTTCTGGGGAAAAAAAACAGAACTGAATCTCCTTTCCCTGAAATCATAGATACTGACTCTGTGAAAAAGAAGAACGTACATAGAAAGCCCATTTTAGCTCCCAAACACTGATCTCCAGAACTTTTATGACTTCTTGTCTAAAGCCTTAAGAACTACTGAAGAGGTGGCATTGATGTAATCTGGGGAAATTGCTCCAAACTCTCTGCTTTCCAGCTTTCTTATTTCAAAGGCAGAATAGACATCTCTAGGCATGATAGAGGCCCAGAAGTAGCAAGCAAAAGCATGGCACAGAGCACACAGCAAGTGTTCCATTCATTTTAGTTTCTGTCCTTCCCCACTGGTAAGACCTGTCTCCCCCGGCACCCACCCTAACCTTGTGAAAAACTGTACAAAAGTAGCTGGTGGATGAATATTGTTCCATCATCTGATGAGATCTCTGTGTCAGACAGACTCTAAGGTGACCTGTAGTGATTTCCAGTCTCCTGGGTCCCCACCTTTCTGTAATTCCCTGTTCCTGAGCCACAGGTAGAGCCTGTGAGTTGCAAAGGTCACAGGATGTCACTCCCTTGATTAGTTTACATTATATGGAAAAGTGGAGGGATTTGTAATTAAGTTCCAAAGTCAGTTTTGTTTTTTTTTTTAAGTTAATTTGTTGTTGTTTAGTCACTAAGTTGCGGCCGACTCTTTGAGGCTTTGTGGACTGCAGCACACCAGGCTCTTCTGTCTTCCACTCTCTCCCACAGTTTGTTCAAATTCATGTTTATTAAGTCGGCGTTGCTATCTAACCATCTTATTATCCTCTGCCACCTCCTTCTGCTTTTGCCTTCAGTCTTTCCCAGCATCAGAGTCTTTTCCAATGAATCGGCTCTTCAAGTCAGGTGGCCAAAGTATTGGAGATTCAGCTTCAGCATCAGTCCTTCCAGTGAATATTCAGGGTTGATTTCCTTTAGGATTGACTGGTTTGATATCCTTGCTGTGCAAGGGACTCTCAAGAGTTTCCTCCAGCACCACAATTTGAAAGCATCAGTTCTTCAGTGCTCAGTCTTCTTTATGGTCCAGCTCTCACAACCATACATGACTACTGGAAAAACCATAGCTTTGACTATACGGACCTTTGTTGGCAAAGTGATGTATGTCTCTGTTTTTTTAATACGCTATCTAGGTTTGTCATAGTTTTCCTTATAAGGAGCAAGTTATCTTTTAATTTCATAGCTACAGTCACTGTCTGCAGTGATTTTGAAGCCCAAGAAAATAAAATATGTCAATGTTTCCACTTTTCCCCATTCTATATGCCATGAGGTGATGGGACCAGATGCCATGATCTTACCTTTTTGAATGTTGAGTTTCAAGCCAGCTTTTTCACTCTCCTCTTTCACCCTCATTAAGAGGCTCTTTAGTTCCTCTTCACTTTCTGCCATTAGAGTCGTATCATCTGCATATCTGAGGTTGTAGATATTCCTCCTGGCAATCTTGAATCAATCTTGTGATTCATCCAGCCTAGCATTTCTCATGATGTACTCTCTATATAAGTTAAATAAGCAGGGTGGCAATATACAGCCCTGTCTTACTCCCTTTCCAATTTGGAGCCAGTCCATTGTTTCATGTCTCGTTCTAACTATAGTCTTGACCCCCTCACATATGTTTCTCAGGAGACAGGTAAGGTGGTCTGGTACTGCCATCTCTTTAAGAATTTTCCACAGTTTGTTGTGATCCACACAGTCAAAGGCTTTAGTGTAGTCAATGAAGCAGACTTACTTACTTACTTTAAGTTGCTCAGTTGTGTCTGACTCTTTGTGACCCCATGGACTATACGGCCCATGGAATTCTCCAGGCCAGAATGCTGGAGTGGGTAGCTGTTCCTTTCTCCAGGGGATCTTTCCTACCCAGGAATCGAACCCAGGTCTCCGGCATTGCAGGCAGATTCTTTACCAGCTGAGCCACCAGGGAAGCCCAAAAGAAGCAGAAGTAGATGTTTTTTCCTGGACAGTTAATCCAGAGGGAGATTATCTTGGGTGTGTCTGACTCAGTCTGGTGGAAGCCCTTCAAAGAGGGCCAAGGCCCTTCCTGAAGTCCAGAAACTCTCCTAGCTTTGAAGAAATAAGCCCCATGGGGCGAGAGGGCTACTAGAAATGATCTCACTGCAAAGAACTGCAGGCAGCCTCTAGGAGCTGACACTAGCCAGCAAGGAAACAGGGGTCTCAGGTCTAGAGCTGCAAAGAGATAAATTCTACCAACAACATGAGGGAGCTTGGAAGTGGGTCTTGCCCCAGTCAAGCTTCTGATGAGACAGGAGCCTCCACTGACACCCAGATTTCAGCCTGGTGAGACCCTGAAGTAGAGAACCTAGCTAGGCTAGCCCTGGGCTCCTGACCCACAAAGACTATGAAATAATAGCCATGTGTTGTTTTAAGCTGCTGACTGTGAAAACTTGCTACACAACAGTAGATTAGCTCCCTGTAGCTCTTCTGGTTTATACTGAGATGATAATAAAAAGGATGGTGAGGATAATGAAGGAAAGAGGGTGGGAGGGGAGGAAAAACATGAAACATTTATTAAACACTTAATATATGCCAGGCACATTAGTCATGGTTCTGAAATGAGGCAAATGGGACCCTCAGGTGGTAAAATAGGGAGACTCTTACAACAGAACTATAATCAGAAGTATGCATAGGGTTAGGATTCCCAACAAGAGGTGTTGAGGCCATGAGCATCTCTAGGTGTGAATGTCTAAGGGGAGAAAGCGGAGTTAATGGAAGCTTTAGAGAGCTTAGCTATGGGAGAGGACTGCCTGACAGGAACTGGGGAGGAAGGTAAAGGTAGATAGCCTCTACTAAAATGGGGACAGCCAGGGAAATAAATCCCCTGGGTTCTTATTCCTTTGAGGAGCTATTCTACTAGTATCTCCCTTTGGTTGAATTCAGCCAGAAGCCAGAGTGCAAAGATTACTTGGTCACACAGTCTTAGAGGTCAGTCTCTAAGGCCCACAGCAGGGATGAATAAAGAGGCAGAGAATGGAACTGGAAGGGTAAATGGAGAATAATAAACTCTCATGGATTAGTTCATTGATTTTTGGTACATGAGGACTGAAGTATAGCGATGTTGTGTAATCCACCCAGGGCAAGAGAACCAATGGGCTTTACAGGTGGCTCAGAGGTAAAGAATTCACCTTCCAATGGCGAGGACGCAGGAGACATGGGTTTGATCCTTGGGTCAGGAAGATCTCCTGGAGGAGGAAATGGCCACCCATTCCAGCATTCTTGCCTGGAGAATCCCATGGAGAGAGGAGCCTGGTGAGCTACAGAGTCCATAGGGTGGCAGAGAGTCGGACATGAGTGAGCGACTGAGCATGCAAGAGAACCAATAGGTGGTAGAACGAAGATTGGAACCGAGGCATATCTAGTCCCAGAACCCAGACTTTTTAAAAAAACTAATTAATTAATTTGGCTACATTGGGTCTTAGTTGCGGCATGTGGGATCTTCACTGTACCATGTGGCTCTTTCGATGCAGCACAGACTCTTGAGTTATAGCCCATGGGCTCAGTAGTTGTGGAGCACAGGCTTAGTTACGCCGTGGCATGTGGACTCTTAATTCCCTGACTAGGGATCGAACTCTTGTCGATCTGCATTGCAAAGTGGGCCATCAGGGAAGTCCCAGAGCCTGGACTCTAGACCACTCCAGTTAGAGTCACTGGGACCCTTTGTGCTTGTCACCTTTCTATTCCGGGCTTTCCTCTGGATCCTGGAAGTCCCTTCCCTGCTCAGCCACAGTGTAGGCTGGCTTCCTCTTTCTTTGCCATGGCCGCCTTCACGTTATTAAAGTTAGGTACTGGCATCCTGCTTGTGGGGGCCAGAATAGGTCCTCCATAATCACCATGGTTGACTAAATTTGGGGGAAAACAAACCTTTTCTCATGAGATTTCCAGCTGAGTTGTTCAGGACCAACAAGAACAGAAAACTCTCCAATGTTTCCAAAACCATCAAAGCCTTTGACATTTTCTCCCAGTCATTCCCAAATTACTTCAAAGTGTTTGTTCTTACCTGGCAGGAGGGCACGGGAGAGAGTTTCAAAGCCTTTTGTGGAGATCCGCAGCCTTTACTCTCATTTGCAAAGCTTCTCCTCTGAAGAGGTGATGAGTTCAGCTATTTCAGGAGCAAGGATGTAGATGTGACCCTGGCTCAGCTCAGAGTAACTGCCTAGAGTTCCCGCAAATATCAAGAAGAAAGGAAAAGGAAAGTTAAAAAGAAAACCTCTCAACATAGTTCGTAAACCTGCCAAATGCTTAATTAGCTTCTTTGTAGATCTGCAGCCCACTTTCTTCTAGAAAATGTCCTCGTAGGACAGTTAGGATATGGGATTTGGGGGCACAGAGGGCTTGATTCTGGTCCCAGCTCAGCCACATATTAGCTAGATGACCTTGGGCAAGTCATTCATTCATGGAACTTTTATTGAGAACTTTATCCTTGAGAAGTATAAAGATGAAAGACACAGTTTCTGCCCTCAGGGAGCACACAGAAAACTGAATAGAAAATGGTATATAAACAAACAGTTATATCCCAGTGTGATAAATGCTAAGATAGAGGTTCCATGAGGGGTGCCTGGAGAAGGGAAACCTAGCTCAGCCTGGAGAGGCTGATCTACCAAGCTCTCTGGGTTTCCATCCCTTGCTGTGAAACAGAGAGGTTTCATGTATTTGCAAGGGTAGCTAATTCATTCATTTAGTGCTGGACACTGAGGAGTATGGGCTTCCCTGGTAGTTCAGTGGTAAAAAAAATCTGCCTGCTAAATACAGGAGATGTGGCTTCCATCCCCAGGTCAGGAAGATCCCTTGGAGTAGGAAATGGCAATCCACTGCAGTATTCTTGCCTGGGAAATCCCATGGACAAAGGACCCTGGAGGGCTACCATGCATGGGGTCACAATGAGTTGGACATGATTTAGTGACTGAACAACAATTTAGGAGAATGCAAAGTTGCCTAAGGTTCAGCTCCCACATGAAGCCCCATTGGTGACTTGCACCTGTCTCTGTGAGAGGGAAAGAAAGCCAGCACGGCCCCTGCCCCTCACTCAGGCTTCTCTCGAGGAGGAGCTCTTGCCTCTCCTTGTTCCTGCCTCAGTTTCCAACACACAGTATGTGCTTTCTTGGCCATCTGTTTGATTCTGGTGTGCTCTCTCTCTGTAAATGTGCTAAATTGAGAGAGGCAGGTTTTATTGGATTAGCAGAAGCAGAGCTGCTTGACAAAGGGAGTCAGAACTCAGCTGGAGTGAAACCAAGAACAAGAGGACAGAGAAGAGCAGAAAGGAGGGAACCGGAAAAGCTAGAGGCAAAGTCAGTCTGCTCCCAGGAGAATTCCAGGAGACTGGTCTGTGTCTCGAAGGCTGTAGAAGTTTAGGATTGATTGACTCTTCATGAGGATGAAACCAAAAAGCTGGCAGAGCTGTTTCTTATTAGCAGCCAAATTAGTTTAGTGAAAGTCCTGCCTTCCAAGGGGGGTAAAATCAAGCTGTAATTAGGAAGTGAACACAGACTTCTTAAATAATTTGGGAGATGGTACCACTTCCTATAAAGGCATATGCTTTTTTTCAAAGGCAAGTCCAAAACTCTGCATTTCTCATTCATTAATGCCCCCATCATTCATTCACTTAGAACTGGACAATGAGAGGGATGCAAAGTTGTACAAGACTCAGCTCCTGCTTCCAATTTTATTCTAGTAAACCTTTTGGCTAAGGTCAAGGGTAGTATTGGAGCTTCCCTAATGGCTCAGTGGTAAAGAATTCACCTGCCAATGCAGGAGATAGAAAAGATGAACATTCGATTCCTGGGTCAGGAAGATCCCCTGGAGGAGGAAATGACAACCCACTCCAGTATTCTTGCCTGGAGAATCCCATGGACTTAAGAGCCTTGTGGGCTACAGTCCATAGGGTGGCAAAGAGTAGGACATGCCTGAAAATACACAAACATTTATTGAACACCACGTGCCAGGCACTGGACTCCATTTGAGAATCAGGAATAAATAGAGGGCGGTTTCTTACCTTATGGAGTTTATAGACTGGTCAATTTGCTAATAAAATGTCTTCCCACTTAGAATATTCTAAACACTAACTTGAACAGATATATTTTTCTCTCCTGTGATTTTGTCAGTTCTCTGGCCTTTGTTGGGAGTAAATAAATAAATAAGTAAATAAAGCAAGTAAGTATTTATAAATAAATAAAGTAAGTAAATAAATCCTCTGGATTTATTCTAGAAGCTTGCCAGTTCAGCTCTGAGCTCAGTTATTTGTGACTGGGAGAGAAAAGAATGGTCTGTTTCCTATCTCTCCCCTCCAGGTTTAACAATGCACCTGGCTGGATCAGACACATCCACTTTGTTCTCTAAATGAGGTGTTGCACACACTGAGTCATTTTTCTGGCTTTTGAAAAAGCTCAATTCAACCCTCCAATTTCCTACCTTTCTTTTCCACCTGCCTTGTTTAATAATTAGGCTACTTAATAAAAGCTTTTGATGAGGAGTGGGGGAGGAAACGGTGATTGTTCAGGTTTACGAGTGCCTGAGGAATAGGGCAGCTACCTCTGCCAGAGTCATCATGTTCTGGGTTGTTCCCTAGGCATCAGGTTGAAGGAAAAGGTCAGAGCCCTTTCCCACTTGAGGGCCAAGGCGTGGCTGACCTCAGGTCGTACTGTCTCCAAGGGCCCTGCCAAGGATTCACGTTTGGCTCCTGTCTCTAGCCTCCTTGATCCTGCTGCTGACTTACTTCTCATTGCATATACTTGCTTGGAGCTTCTACTAACAGCAGACGAGTTCAAATATATGCTGGGTTTGGAGATTAGGGGGCAGATTAGACTGGGTGAAGGTAAGGAAAAAATTGCAGGTCAGCGTGTGATGATGAAAAGGAGTCCAGAGGCCTCACTGGAGGAGAATATTTCAGGAGGAAGGCACTCAAGGCATGGACCTGAGCAAAAGAGAAGGGGAGAGAGAACGTCTTACTAAGAGGCTACATAGCTTGGGGGAAAAGGCACTGGTTTTGTAGAGATTGAGATGTCGGTTCAGATTCCAGCTCACCATCTACTAGCCATATGATCTTATACAAGTTGCTTGGGCTTCTCAAACTTCAGTTTCCTCATCTCTAAAATGGAGCTAAGAATATCTATTTGTATAGTCTTTGTGAGAACTAGTAATAAAATGTGTCAAGTTACTGGCATGCAGTAAACTCTTGATAAAGGTATATTTAATTATTTATTGAGTACTTTTTAAATACTAGGTACCTTATATAGTAGTTTAGAGGGATTTTGTTAGTGGTAAAGAATCTGCCTGCCAATTCAAGAGATGTAAGAGACAGGTTCAATCCTCGCATCAGGAAGATCCCTTGGAGAAGGGAAAGGCAATCCTCTCCAGTATTCTTGCCTGTAAAATCCCATGGACAGAGGCCCCTGGTGGGCTACAGCCTACGGGGTCGTAGAGTCAGAAACGACTGAGCAACAGCGCATATCAGGGGGATATGTGTAGAAAGTGTGGTATGCCCAGTAGGATTGACCAGTGAATTATCTGAGGAGCTTTTCCTTGGGTTGTCTGGCAATGGGCTACCTCCTTCTCCAAAAGGAGTACTGGCTATACCAACCTCAACTTCCTGTGGGACCAGGAGACCTCAAGCTGGGCATTTCAAGCACTTCCATAAGCAGTGGGCCCCTAAATTCATACTGCTTAGTATCTGAACCCCCAAATATTTATGCCTCCAACACAGCCCCTCTCAAGCTGACCTATAAAAAGGAAAAATAACGAAGGGATTCCTCCTTAAGGGCATAGCTCTACGGCACATCCAACCACGCCCCACCGGAACTTGCCTCCCTGCAGGATCCAGGGAGAACAGAGGACCTGCATACCTGCCCCCTTTATGAGTTTCACCTGCACCAGTGATGCTCCTAGTACTGAGTTCTTTGCCAGAGCAGAAAGGCAGTCTCTATTAGGAAACAACAACTCTAAATGCTATATGAAAACTACTGTGATAGAATTACTTCACACGGCCCTAATGGGGTGCAGAGAAGAGGCATCTAACTGCCTTTTGCAGAATGTCCTACTTGAAAGAAGAGTTGGCTGGGCAGATGTGCAGAGAGACATTTCCATTCAAAGGGAGTAGCAGGGCGTGGAGGCGAGAGAGGAACTCAGGCGTTCTGTTTGCTCAGTTACCTGAGTAGTGATGTGCCAGATGATGCTGGAGAGGTAGACGTGTCTTTGAGGGTTGTGCTGAGAAACTGGAATTACTGGAGGTAATGGAGAGTCACCGGAATGTGTGAGGCAGATGTGCATTTTAGAAAGATCATTCTGCAAGCTATGTGAAGCACGAATTTGGAGGAGCAAGACTGGAGGCAACAACCCAGGGAACAACTGATGATTGCACCAACCAGGATAGAACAGTGAGAACAGAGCAGAGAAGATTTGAGAGAGAGACACAACAAATTAGGACTAAAAGAGGATTTAGGAATAGTTAGTTCTTTTTTTCACAGCTGAGGAAATTGAGGAATAAAGAGATGATATCATTTCTTGGAAGCTGAATCTTCTTGTACCCCAAATCTCCTTTTTCTAAGGAATATCTTAGGGTCCACTGCTCTACATAAGGTGTTCTTGATCTTTGGAAGAGTAAGGATAGGACAGGAGGGGGACTGCTAAGGAAGAGTACATTAGACATGAGAAGGGAGTGGCTGTGTGAGTCTCTTTCATTTCTTTCCCCTGATGGTTGCTTAAAGCTTCCTTCATTTTAGAGAAATGTAGTTCTGTGAATAAGCATTCACAGAACCGCAACCTCTAGTGTGTTGATTTCTTTGTAGAAGGATTGATGATGTTATTTCCTGGCAAATAAAACACACCCAATTTACGCATACTTGGGAATGCATGGGCATAACCCTGCAATGTGCACAGAGAGGCAGAAATTCTACTGGATGCAGCGAATGCGGGGTATCAGTGAAATCTGATTGGTCGCCTGATGTGCTCTGACACCCAAGCTTTCAGCATCCTTTCTAGAGAGTGTCACTCAAGATGTGCACAATGAAATCATCTTGTGACATAGATATTATTGGGCACATTTAATAGAGAGGGACACTAAAGCCCAGAGGGCCTGAGATCATGCCTGTGGACACAAGTAAGTAAACAGGAGAGTTGGAATTCCCTGTTCTTCCCACTACACTTGTTTACCTTCCTGGAAGCTGGTGCAGGACTTGCCATCATTTTCTCTTTTAACCCTAACACTTGCACACCTATGGCTGTATGGTTAGTTGGTCAGAGAAAGGGTATGTACCATCTGTCTTACACTTTGATCCTCTGACTCAAGCATAGACTGGAGCACGCATGGATGGGTTTGAGTTGTTCTCAGGATCAGAAGATGTCCTTCAACAGCATAGCTGTCATGTGAGCCTTCTGCAGCATGGGGTTCCTATAGGACCAAGGGGACAAAACTCCAGGAGTGGGGTCCTTGCTTTCCTATCAGAGACTTCTCTTTTAAGGTCTGTTTCCCAAAATATAGCACAATCTACACTTTCCACAACACCACCTCTCTTCCCTTAAGTGAGAGTGAGAAAAAGAAATGTTAACACCAATTAGCTTTTTTCTTTATACAGTCCATGGAATTCTCCAGGCCAGAATACTGGACTGGGTAGCCTTTCCCTTCTCCAGGGGATCTTCCCAACCCAGGGATTGAACCAGGGTCTCCTGCCTTGCAGACAGATTCTTTATCAACTGAGCTATCAGGGAAGCCGCAGCTTTTTTCTTAAACATATTAATGCTTCATTGTAATGTTTATAAAATATTATAAAATATAAATATTATGCATAAAATAAATAACAAAAATAATATTCATTATAAAATTGTTGAAAGTATATATAAACATTTGAGTATACACACATATACATATGTCTGCATATTTGTGTATGTGAGTTTAGATATAAAAGATAAAGGTATCTGTGTATAAAGCCATAACCATATTTCTCTTGCACAAGTGGGCTCACAGTATACAAGCTATCCTGCAATTTGCTTTTTTCCAGTTATCAAATAAATTGTTTTCCTTTTTAAGATCATAATGATGGGTTTCTCGGAGCTAGCAGTTCTAGAGCACGTCTGTAGCTCCACTGTTTCCTGACGACTCGTGATAGTTGCGCTTCTTAATAAAGCCTGTGTATAACCAGATCAAACAATATCATGTATCCAAGACACTTTACAAACATAGGGTGCTGTACTCATGTGGGTTATTAAAATACTGGGTGCAGCGTGAAGATACATTTATGCACGAGTGGGTTGGATGCTTCCCATAGAGTTCTGTGCCATAGCTAGTGGAGAATGTTTGCACTTTGGACAGGGGGAGGGGCAGACCACTGAGGTTAATATAATTGGTCCTGCCTGCTGGCGTGTGCTCACCATGGAAGCCTTTCAAGGTCCCCTTGTGCCTGGCTTCTGGCCACCTCTGTTCCCCATAGCACCTGGGTGACTGATCGGAGGAGGTTTCCTTATCACATCTATTTCACCAAACAAGACTACAGCCACCATGGAGGCAGGGATTCACCCTAACCTTCCCAGGAGCCCAGAATCTGACAAGGTTTGACTTGGTGGAGAACAAGGGGCATCATTTTAAATCTTTAAAACACCTCCAAATCCCTCAAAGACACTCCAAATCCATTTCTGGTTCAGTTTAACATTTCACTTCTCCCTGCTTCCGGTTGAGAGTTTGAGAAAAACCAGATTGGTGGTTGACTGGTTGGGGTTTTTTTTTAACCTATTGACAAGCCTGGTTTAAAACTGCTCAACCATTTTTCAGCTCCCAATACTGTGTGTCTATAGATAAACAGGCATATATATTATCTACTTTTGTTTACTTTTCCCCAAATGGAAATCCATTAATTCCCCAATATATTTTACAGAATGACTTGCCTGTTTCTAACATGGGAAGATATATTAATCCTTAGTCCTGAAATGTTTAAGTTAGAAAATAATGGGAAATAGAGAAAAAAAAGGACCAAGATGACTCATTTATCTCAGATGTTTACGCTACTTCAGATGTTTAAACTACTTCAGAAGTGTCAGCAATGAATTAAAACCAGATTTACAGAAGAATGACCCAACCCGCACTTTACCAGCGACACTTTAGTTCTTTAGCAAAAATTGCACTGTATGTCTAGAAGAGAGGAGCTTGATGATGACTTGAGTCAAGTAGCATGAACTTAGCTCCAACTGGTCTGGGGATAACGAATCAATATTTTCTCTCTATGGACAGAAACCTCTTTAGAAGATGACAAAGGGAAGCCATAGTCAAGTACAAGATAGTGACATCCTGTGATATGTTAGTGCTGAGAAAGAGAGCTGGCCTGGAAGAAGAGCAAGATGTTTTCTTGCTCACTGAATCGTAAGCCAAATCTGCTCCTCTGCTTGTTCTGTGGCACTCCTCCTGCTTTAATCTTTCCCTAGGCACAATTGCAGCGGCCCTACAGGGATCCATCAACCGAGTTTTCTATAAGATGATCTGAAGGCTGACGATGCCAGCATGTGATGAATGATAAAGGCTAGGGTTGTGGTTAGGTTAAAAATCAGGGAAAAAATAAGATGCAGATCAAGGAACCTTTCACTGAGAGGTTAATAGGACTTTATATTTAACTAGTAACTGCAGGAAAGGAACTAATCTTGTAACAGAATAGATATTCTTGACAATGTTAGTTGGATGCCACCAATTGGCATTCAATTTTATGCATTTATTGTCCAAGTTGTAAGTTTGATCTTGGAATGAACAGGTACTGAAAGACTTGAGAAGCTTAATAAGTGAGGTTATTTACTTTGTGTATAAATGAAGATGAGGTTTTGAGTGAATAAAGATGAAGAGAGAGAGAGAAACTGACTAACCCTAACCCTGAGCAGGTACTTCAGGTGGGTCCTCCTAGGTAGCATATGTTGATGAAAGTGATCTCAGAGCCAGCACTGGCCCTCAGCCCTGGGCATGCAGGACCTCCAAGTCAGTCCACTTGGCAGTGGGCAGGCCCTAGTAGGGCTGACAAAAAAAGTACAGGGCGCTCAGTTAAATTTGAATTCTAAATAACAACAAATATTTTTTTAGTAAAAGTATGTCCCATGCAATATTGTATATATATTTGCTGAATCTGGCAACCCAGTCTAGGAGGCTTCCAAATTAGTTAACTCACTAGAGACTTATTTATAAGTCAGAATGCCAAAGTGTGGACTTTTAGGGCAGGGTACACCTTTCCATGTATCAGTGCCCTCGACCTACTGTCTACTCCATGCTCCTTTAGGGGTTTGGTTAGTCATGTTGGTTGGTGAATGTCACATGGTGGTAAAGCAGTTAAGTGGGCTCACAGGCTATACATCCGGCTGCAGTAGACACCCAGAGGAACTCTGGGTGTTGACTACAGGGACACTGCCCAGAACCTGGAATAGCAGTCCAGGTAGACACAGTGTGTGTCTCTCACCCTGACAGGGCTGCAATAAAATGGGGCTTAAACTCTTCTTTTTCAATATTTATTTTTCTTTTTTTAAAATTTATTTATTTATTTTAATTGGAGGCTAATTACTTTATAATATTGTAGTGGTTTTTGCCAAACGTCAACATGAATCAGCCACGGGCATACATGTGTTCCCCATATAGAACCCCCCTCCCACCTCCCTCCCCATTCCAACCCCCAGGGTCATCCCAGTGCACCAGCCCTGAGCACCCTGTCTCATGCATTGAACCTGGACCAGCAATCCACTTCACATATGATAATATACATGTTTCAACGCTATCCTCTCAAATCATCCCACCCTCGCCTTCTCCCACAGAGTCCAAAAGACTGTTCTTTATATCTGTCTCTTTTGTTGTCTCGCATATAAGGTCATTGTTACCAGCTTTCTAAATTCCACATATACGCTTTAGTATGCTGTATCAGTGTTTTTCTTTCTGACTTACTTCTCTCTGTATAATAAGCTCCAGTTTCATCCACCTCATTAGAACTAATTCAAATGCATTCTTTTTAATGGCTGAGTAATATTCTATTGTGTGTATGTACCACAGCTTTCTTATCCATTCGTTTGCCGACGGACATCTAGGTTGCTTCCATGTCCTGGGTATTAAACAGTGCTGTGATGAACATTGGGGTACACATGTCTCTTTCAGTTCTGGTTTCCTTGGTGTGAATGCCCAGCAGTGTGATTGCTGGGTCGTATGGCAGTTTTATTTCCAGTTTTTTAAGGGATGTCCACACTGTTCTCCATAGTGGCTGTACTAGTTTGCATTCCCACCAACAGTGTAAGAAGGTTCCCTTTTCTCCGCACCCTCTCCAGCATACATTGTTTGTAGACTTTTTGATAGCAGCCATTCTGACTGGTGTGAGATAGTACCTCATTGTGGTTTTGATTTGCATTTCTCTGATAGTGAGTGATGTTGAGCATCTTTTCATGTGTTTGTTAGCCATCTGTATGTCTTCTGTGGAGAAATGTCTATTTAGTTCTTTGGCCCATTTTTTGATTGGGTCATTTATTTTTCTGGAATTGAGTTGGAGGAACTGCTTGTAAATTTTTGAGATTAATTCTTTGCCAGTTGTTTCATTTGCTGTTATTTTCTCCCATTCTGAAGGCTGTCTTTTCAATCCCTATCAAGCTACCAATGGTATTTTTCAGAGAACTAGAACAAATAATTTCACAATTTGTATGGAAATAAAAAAAACCTCGAATAGCCAAAGCAATCTTGAGAAAGAAGAATGGAACTGGAGGAATCAACCTGCCTGACTTCAGACTATACTACAAAGCTACAGTCATCAAGACAGTATGGTACTGGCACAAAGACAGAAATATAGATCAATGGAACAAAATAGAAAGCCCAGAGATAAATCTATGCACCTATGGACACCTTATATTTGACAAACGAGGCAAGAATACACAGTGGAGAAAAGACAATCTCTTTAACAAGTGGTGCCGCGAAAACAGGTCAACCACTTGTAAAAGAATGAAACTAGAACCCTTTATAACACCATACCCAAAAATAAACTCAAAATGGATTAAAGATCTAAATGTAACACCAGAAACTATAAAACTCTTAGAGGAAAACATAGGCAAAACACCTTCTGACATAAATCACAGCAGGATCCTCTATGACCCACCTCGCAGAGTAATTGCAATAAAAGCAAAAATAAACAAATGGGACCTAATTAAACTTAAAAGCTTTTGCACAATGAAGGAAACTATAAGCAAGGTGAAAAGACAGCCTTCAATATTTATTTTTCCAAAAACTTTTACAAGTCACCAAAATCTTACTCTTCATCACAGACATGATGTCATTTCTAAGATACCTGCTGATTCTGCTGATTAAATCAATTTATAATGATGGAGCTGCTTTTGAGGGAGTCCTGCTAGATCTCTTGCTGAGGTTTAGGAAACTCGATAGTCTTAAGTAGCAGATAGTGATTTTATAAGATAGTTTCAGATGTGTACATATGTATCATTAATTTTCCAGAACAGAACATAGTTTTCATCTCAGATTCCTTTTCTGTGGGATGCAGAAAAAAAAATTAATCTAGTAACTACCAGGGAGATTAATTCACAGTTACATTATCTCCCTTGCTTTACTTTGGATGGAATCTCAGTGGGAGGGGAGTGAGAGAGGGGGAACCCATATAACACCATGCACTCTGTGTGGGTACCTCCCAAGATGAGTAGCTGCCCCATTTGTCTTCGATCGTGGAATCCTCCCCTCTGGCATCCAGAGTTGTCCTTGAAGGTGGCTACATCCCATCTGGTTTGCTCAGTTCCTTCTGCCGCACATGGTTGCTCTTCCATGGTGTGACTCCCCCAGGCTGCTGACTGCCACTCTCAGCTAACTTCTCTAGGCATGAATAGGGCTCAGCTCCTCTCCCACACCTCTTTGGGGCCACAGGAAGCAAGACTGTCACTGGGTTCTCTTCCTCTGTCACCTGTAATGCCATCTCTTCTCTGTTGACCCCATATCACTGGGGTATAAGCACATCTGTGGGGTTAGCTGCCCATCCACCACAGGAAGTAGACAAAAGTCTTTTCCATTCTCAGTTTCCTCAAAGCTCACCTGGTGTTCCACCTCCAACCACAGGTCTCTCTCTTCTGAGGGG